>NC_052402.1:3467500-3823384 GCF_009389715.1 Phoenix dactylifera
AGAAGAGAGTATTTGATTAATAGATATGATCTATCTATTCAAGGTAAACTCAATAAACCCCCATTTGCCCTCATGTATCTATTTTTCCTTTTTTTTTTGGCCTTTTAAAATAATATATTTTAGTATTTAAATTACAAGCAAAATTTTTGAGTAGTTTGTGGAGCCTTGCTTAAGAGTTTGCACGCTTTTTATCAGTATAGAATATTTGTAGCAAACCTCAGCTACATTTTATTATAAGAAAGTCTCTCTCTCCCTCCCCCCCCCCCCTCTCTCTCTCTCTCTCTCTATATATATATATATATATATATATATATATATATAATAAAAAAAGATGAAATACTAGCTATTCAAAAAATTAAAAAAAGATGCTCAAAAGATTAGACTATGAAAAAAATATATTGAATGAATGAGATATTTAAGCTGAGTTGAGAAAAATAGAGTTGGAGACATATGAGCAGTTTCTCTACTACTTATTCATGTTATAATGGGTATTATATGTTAAGTTGATATCCCTTTTTACTTTTAATATGCATTTCATATATACCCCTTTTTTAAGAATAGGAATTATGGATCACCTATAAATATACTCCAACCCACTGTAACATGTTAAAATGTATTCACTATATGCATTTTCTTCCTTTGAAATCACTTATGCGTAGGAAAACTAATAACATAAAAATAAAATCATGAATCATGATAATGTGACAAAATTATTAAACTGGCATCATGATTACAATAAATTTGTTGTTCAAAGTTTACAATGAACATGTTGATTTTTGAAGTCAAATCGAAAATCTTTCAAAGAAATGGGCATGCCAACCATCTGAGCTGAGACTTATTTATATTGGAATATAAAAGCTATATTATAAAAAATAAGAAATAAATCGTAATTCATTGGATCTACATATCAGGAGATCCCAAAGGAAAAAAATAAGAGACATCTTATGTTGCTACTTAAAAAGACGCGTTGGTCCTTACCGCAAATTGATATTGTTACCGAGGACGGTAAAGTGATACAAGACCATACTTTGGGAGGGCATTTTAGTAAACTGGCTGTTGCGTAGGGCCAAAATCGCGTCGTCGCCGGCTATTCCGGCGACGTTTCGTGTGCTTGACCGGAAAGAGAAGCAAGAAGAAAAGCAAGACCCTCCGCTTCTCTCTTTCTCTCTCTCTTTCTCAACTAGTTAAGGAAAGTAGCATATCTTCTTCCCCTCCAAACCTGGATAGTAGTAGAGAAGAAGCCCTCGATCTCTCCAAGCCTGTGCGGCTTTTAGATCTCAATCTCCTTCCGCCGTCTTATCATCTGGAGCTCCTCAGCATCGGTTAGGCTCCAAGCTCTCAATTCCTCCGTCCGGAGCTCGAACCAGGTCCGTTCTTGGCTCTTTTCGCTCTCAGATCTTTCTAGGGATTCTTTTATTTGGACGAATTATGCTTCAAATCTTGGCGATTCATAGGTGTACTCGTTGAGTTGCATCAATTCATGATCTTTCTTGTATTTTTTTTTTAATGTTTTCTCGATGATCTGCTCTTATTTTTTAATGGATTCAGTTTGGTTTCTCGGTTTTTATGTTATGATTTTTTTATAATTTTGGATCTTGAGCGTGATTGTGATCCTTGAAGGAAGCAAGGGGGGAAATCCTGAAGAGAAAATGGCAAGCCGGATGAAGGAGGACGAGAAAAAAGAGAAAATAATACGTGGGCTTCTGAAGCTCCGTGCTAATCGGAGATGCATCAACTGCAACAGTTTGGTACCATTTTCTCACTCTTCTTTTGCGAATTATAGTCATTTACTGCACTCTTCCATCGCATAAAATATATGGAATCATGTGGATGAACTAATCTTTAGTTTCATATCGCCCATGCTGTTATAACATTATTCGTTGAAGAAGTCTAAATTCTACCTTCTGAAGTACATGATGTAATGGGAGGTGGATTTAGTAGAGGAGCAGGGCTGTCCATGAAATATGGTGAGCTAGTGGGAAGAAATCATGCCTGGAAACCTACAATCAGGTTTCTTTTTCTTTTTCTAAATGTTTTATGGTATATCTCTCCGTTTAGAACTCTGCAGACTGTCTTTCCGCAGGCCTTGTTTGGCCTGACCACTGTCTCGCCCCACTATCTCTGGTCATTTACTTTAGAATGCTTCAGCGTAGTGGATATCAGTGTCATCAGTGTCATTGGAAGTTGATTGCACTGGATGTATATACAAACGTCCATGACTTATTGTTTCTTAATTATAACTATCTGTTCTGAAAGTAATATTCTGTTTTGACCACTTCTCCTTCCATTGTTTACGCATAATTGCTGTGTAATTCTATGACATAGCGTCATAACCATCTCATCTCAAAGTGATGTTGACCGCTGAGATTCTGGGACTTATCCTTTAAATTTGCTACCTTAACTTTGTTCTTTGCTGTCTCATTTAGCCATCCATTGGTCTGATATGTAAATAGAGCTGATTCATATGTTTCAGTTCTGGACTTTATATCAATGGGGCCTGGGATTAAATCCCATAGGACGAGGGTGTCCCCGTTTCTCTATGGAACAAGACGTCTTGCTGTCTCGCCCCACCCTGGCGGCAGTCCAGATCATGCATCTGTTTTGTAGATATCCTCTGTCTCTTTCTCCTTTTTTCCCTTCTTTCTTTCTTTCTTTTTCTTCTTTCCTTCCTTCCTTTCTTTTCTTCTACCTTTCTTTCTTTCCTTTCCTTTTTCTTTATTTTTCTTGTCCCTTCCATTCTTTATTATTTTTCTTTTTCCTCTTCTTTCTCTTTCCTTTCTTCCTTTTCTATCCTTTCTTTCCTTTTCTTCTCCCTTCCTTTCCTTCTTTCCTTTTTCTTCTTCTTCTTTCCTTTCACTTTTTTCTTTTCTTCATCGTTCCTTTCTTTCTCCTCTCCTCTTTTTTCTTCTCTCTCCATGTGGATGAGTTTTGGAGTCCCCTCCTGTCTTGATCCAGTTTTCTCATGGGAATGGGAAGATGGCCGGGACGCCCCCATCCTGTTGGAACTTAAAACCTTGAATGGGGCATATAATGCTTGCATCGTCATCTAGTGTAGGTGAAGGAGAAAAAATCTACATTCTTAGGCATCACCTTCATTTTTCTTATTTTCAGAAATAGAAAATAGAAAATTTATTTCTAAGTTTTAAAAATATAAATAAGTTTCGTATAGTCCACTACCTCCAAAAATATGAACATGATAATGGTTTCCAAGGCGGCGATGGTGGTGGCGGAGACAATGATGGCCATAGTGGTGGTGGGGTGGTGGAAAAGGGAGGGAGGAGGTGCTGGCAATATGGCGGTGGGGGATGGGTGTGGTGGTGCTAGCACCGATTATGTGCTGGTGGTAGCATTGATGGTGGTGGTGGTGGCAGTGTGGTGGAGGTGGTGAGAATGGTGGTAGCAGTGGTTATGGTGGTAGAGACGACGATGGTGGCGGCAATGATGGTGGTGGACGGCCGGGGTAGAGATGGTGGTGGTAAAAAATATAAGTTTCTTATTTTTTTCGAAATAGTGAAAGTTAGAATTTCTTAGTTTTTTCCTAGAAATAATGAAACTGATTTTTGAAAAATAGAAAAATAAAAATAATAACACCAAACATGCTTGTCGTTTCCATGATTTTATTTTTAAAATAAAAATAAAGAAATTAAATCGATGCCAAACAGCTCTTAGCTTTTTTGGTCATATGATTTACAAGCTGCTAACTGGTCTGGAGGGATAAGGCTTATTGATAATGACCATGATTATGAGTAACTGACTAATGACTTGCATGTGAGCTAGCGGGAACACATACGATAAAATGCTTATAATTACAAAGAAGTAATTCATATGCATGGACAAATTGGAAGAAAAATAGATATGAAAAATACTAGAAAACTCTTGGTATATAAATTATAATCTTGTAATTTAACACTTCAAGTCATTTTATGTGGTAGTATAGAGGCAGGTAAGGATGGAGGTCCGGTCCATCATTTGTTGCATGTGTGTAGTGAGAGTAGTGCATGGAATAATATGAAATTAAATATGAGATCTAATAAAATAAAGGAATTGCCTAAGCAAAAGTATGAAAGAGGGTAAAGGTGTTTAGACCATATCACTGGCAGATGTACAAGGGTAACTAAAGGGCCTTGCACCTTGTCTCTCAGTTTTTTTTTCTTTTTGATCTCTAGCATCACCCCTCTGGCTTCACAAACTTTAGTAGATGTGCATAAAAACTTTCAGTAAAAGTCAATGAAGTTGTCCAATGTCTCACCAAGCTCTTGCTCTCTAAATTAACCATGGCCTTGAACCTCAAACCTCTTACATAGCCTCACTACACAAGAAGATAAAAGAGAAAACTCTCTCAAATTCTATTAACTCAGTTCAATATGTAAACGAAAATAGTACATGGATATTATAGACAGAGGGCCTTAAACTCTTAGGACTCTTGCCTAATTCATGCATGACTAAAATATAACGAGAAAAAAAAAATCCTTTTCTATTTTTAATAGGAACTCTTGCTTGTTTCACAACCTTTTTCATTAGGAATAAGAAAGAAAAGTAGGCCAACAAGCAGTCAGAATTAGAGCTTCAGTCATGAATGGCAGAATCGTAATTTTTGCAAATTTGTTGGTGAATTCTGACATGACAATCCTTCTAAAAGGGCATAACTTTCTCATCCAGTATCTGATTGAAAAGGTTCAGTATGTATTGGAAAGTTGAAAAGTTGAGTTGGTATTGGATATCATGGATGTGGCTTAAAATTCAAGTTCCTTGTCTTCTAATTCTAGCGAAGCCTTCTTTAAGCTGCTTTACCTTTAAGGGTTACCCTTGACTTTAGCTTTTTGACTGTAATTCAGCTATCCTTGAAGCATGGTATCGAGTTACTTTGGCGCCTTGGAGCACATGGGATGGGATGTGACATGTGACCTTGGCCTACCTTAGTTCTCCTTGTAGAAATTCATTTTTATGATGATGATGATGAGAGATCGCCTTGATTTTCACATTGATGAAAGGATGATTACTTTACAAACAAGACCCCTATTTTTTAAATTACCAAGATTTACTAGCTTGCCTTTTTATGTTGTTTTGTCTGTTAAGCATGCTTATCATCTAATTCTATTGAAATTGTTCAATTATATGTATAGAAAAAGCATTTTATATGCAAATATGCACTTTTACAATAGATTATTTCTAATGTGCTTCTATGAACAGGGACCGCAATATGTATGCACAAATTTCTGGACTTTCATTTGCACAAATTGTAGTGGATTACAGTAAGTATTGATTGGCATCTCTGTTTGTTTTTTATTTTTATTTGCCTGTAATATTTATTTGTTTCTTGTTGTATGTCTTCACAATACATGATACATGGTATATTTAGATTATTTGAATATAATATGATATGGATGAGTGATAAAAATAAGTCCTCTGGTTCTATGCTGACTTTATGACTTTTCTTTAAATAATTAAGTCGGGAGTTCACCCACCGTGTCAAATCAATATCGATGGCCAAATTTACTCTGCAAGAAATAAGTGCCCTTCAAGAAGGAGGGAATGAGGTACATATGCATTTTAACCACCATGTGCAACCTGAGGTTTCACATCATTTAGTGTTTTTTTCTTACTACGTTACCTTTTTCTTTTTAAACAGCGCGCCAAAGAAATTTATTTCAAAGAATGGGATCCACAGCGACACTATGTTCCTGACAGCAGGTTTATTGCTGATGCTAGGTTTTCCATCTTGATAGCTGCATAATTGGTAAATATGACCATTTGTTCTGGTTTCAGTAATCTTGATAAACTCAGAGATTTCATTAAGCATGTTTATGTGGATCGAAGATATACTGGGGAAAGGAGCATCAATAGGCCTCCAAAGGTGAAGGTGGTATTGAATGCTTTGAGTCAGATCTTAAATGTTTGCTTTGATATTGTTGCTGGTAGATGTGAAGAAACCTTCTTAGAGGTCTTCCACCGTTGTGTATGATGGTTACCACGTTGTTAAAACAGGATTACATATGTATGATGCAGGATAGGGGAGATTCTTATGAAAACAGAAAGGAAGATTCCTACTGGGGTGGCTCAAGTAGCCCACCTTATGAGGACGCTTATGAACGCCGTCGTAGTGAACAACCTGGTTCCAGAAGTCCTGGATATTATCAAGGTGATCACAAGAGAAGTCCTGGCCGCCTTGAGGTGGTAGATGAAAAGCGTCTAGATGATAAAAATGGGAATGGAAGCCAACACCGAAATTTTGAAGATCGCCAGTCTTCAAATGGAATTCCAAGGCCAGGGGAAAGGTCACCAAGCCATCAGAAAGATGTTAATGCACCCAGTCCCCCCATGGTACGATCTGTCAGAGATATTCTAGGTGATGATATTCCATCTGTTTGGATTAATGAGCCACCCAAGTCAAATGCAATCCAGGCACCTGGTAGTCCTGCACCAGCACAGGTGAAATTCTGGTGATTTGTGAAAGATTTATTACTTCCACGTATCTGTGATGATGGAAATCATTTCTGGAATACTTTTGCTTATTTCTTGCCTTTTGTTTTATAGAAAGCCAATGCCAAGCTGAAAGCAATTGCTGTCATGAATATCTGCAAACTTGTTTTCTAATACTAAGAATTGCTGCTGCACAAGCTATATACTTAGTTCCACCCATGGTCAAATATATCTATTTGCATGAAATGGTATCGTACTAAATTGATGCTTGGTTCATTTTGGTAATAAAGGCCAAGCAGAACCTGTTTGTGGATACTTCAAGGACATTGAAGATGTATTAGGGCAAATTTCTTGTTAATCTATATTGTTTTGGCCACCTTATGATGGTGAAATCTGTTTTGGAGCTTTGTTGGTAAATATATGATTAGAAAATATGTGTACTATGTCATGCAAACAACTCCAGACTGAAACTAGCTTGGAAATAACATTGTGACTGATGTATGCTTTTCAAAAAGGAGACACTTCAGAAACTAGAATCCTTTAAATGTCAACTGCTCTAATACATATTACATAATGCAGTGTATGATGATGCTTTTTTTGCACAGCAATCTTTCTTGGAAAAGAGTGCAGATGAAACAATATCAAGCTATACTAGGTTGCTATATGTCAATAGATAACCTTTCCCACCAAAAAAAACATATATATTCATAGAAATGCATATTGGAATATGTTTAACTGTACTATGCTGCTTGAATCTGTGGGAAGGTATATCTTACAAGATGGGATATACTGATATGTTAATCCATAAGTTTCTTAAACTTAATTTTATCACCAAAGGCATGATGTGAAAAGGTCAATCTGTTACACTTTGGCTTTGTAATTTTCTTTGTCATTAATAATACATGCTCAATCAACAAAGTGTATTTTCTATTATTGTAATGCCAATCTGGGTTCCTTTAGGTTTTTTCATCCTCTTTACCTATCCATTATCACAAATTGAGGTCTTTGCCTAGCTGGGTCCTGTTGTAACCCATACTATCTTTTTCAGTTTTACATTGCCTTACTGCAGTTCTTCAAAATACTCTTTCAAAATACATGGTATCGCAGCTAAAAATTGCTTTTTAAGGCATAAATTAGGGCTACATGACTCACCATGAAACCATGAGAAATTGATTCCCCAGTGCTAATCGCATGTCTCATGTTATGTCACTTGGCTGCCCAGTCCGTAGTCATACCTTCATCAGCAGGTCATACCGAGATGTCAGGAAATCTGATAACTTGTACATAGTTAACCTCAGAAAATGTTAATCATATCATACTGCAGGACTGTGGATCAATTTGTTTCATTAGTCTAGGGCTGTTAGCAGATCTGAAAATTTGCATTATTCCATTTTACCCCTTCTTAATTAATGTTCGGAAGCAGAATTTCTCCATCTCTGGCTAATTTTTCACTTCTGTTCATAAACTCTTGGGAGAAACTGTGGTCTCTGGATGCCGAACCTTGGGTTGTTTGTGTCACTTCTGGGTAGTCAATAAATGAGAGACTTATCTTTCTAAGGTTTATCACAGGCCACTGCACCTTCAAGCAGCAGGGGATCCAGTGCTGGAAATCCTGTGGAATTGAAGAGAGTGAACTCTGGTAGTTTGATTGATTTTAGCACAGATCCTGAACCTCCTGCTGCTGGAGCATCGCATCAATCTCTGCCTCAAGAAACTGCCTCTCCACCTGTTAATGGTGGAGGTTGGGCATCTTTTGATGTTGTTGCCCCTCAAAAAGTACCTCAAGCAGCTTCAAGTGCAAGTCCTTTTGAATCTGTACTGGCCGAATTGTCAGCTCCTGGATCCGCACCTGTTGCCAACTTCTCAATCTCGCACGTTGCTGGAGTTGATTCCTCTCCAAGAACTAATAATGGAGGGCAATGGCCAACTGCAAATCAGCATCATCTTTCTTTATTCTCAGCTGCTGATGTTCAATCTATTAATCCATCCTATAATGCACCTACTGTGGGAGCTCCAAACAACTGGGTAAGTATCTGTCCATGCTATAAAAATTGTAATGATATTGCTGTAATAAGTTATTTAGTTGCTTTCTGTGTATGATTTCTATCAGCTATGGGGTTCTTCACTTCCACCAAACTTACAAGGACCTATGGCTACTCCAACTGCACTATCTTCCCAAGCTGTGACAAAACCACCTCAGGAAAACAGTGCTGGAATTTCATTGGAGCCTCCTTCCTCAGAAGCTAAACCTAGTGGGAGAAAAGAACTTCCAGAGGTAATCATTATTTAATTTAAGTTCTTGTCCTTGTCCTCATGCTTTTGACATTTCTTCTGAGTATCAAATCATCTGCAGGATATTTCTATGACACTTTACCCGCCAGCACCTGCACTTATTCCAGGTTGGCAGACAGGCCTGCATCGTGGCATGGGGCATGGTATGCAATATCCAAATGCAGCAGTATGTGCTCCAGCTCATTGTCATCTTGGTCCATCAGTAACTTCTGCTTCCAACGTGTCTTTTTCTGATGGTGGCTTGTGTATGTTCTTTGTTCATACAGGCATTGCCAACAAATCCTTATTCATCAAAATCTATGAATCCATTTGATCTTGTCAATGAGCGAAAACTACCACATGCTTCCACGGTAAGTAAAGTTCATGTTTCAATATGTTCTGTCATTACAGAGTTGCATTCTGGAGAAATATTCAATACATAGCTTTTCAGTCACTTTGTAGTATTATTTTTCTATTTGAGCACCTGTTAGTGATGGCCTCATTGGCAGGAAGAGGCCTTTATTTAAGCTCTGAAGTTTGCTTCTAATGGTAATACTAAGGATGCCTTTAAATGGCACTGGCTAAGTTCCACCAGACAAGTTGATTATCTAGGAATCAACCGAATCTTATAAATGCAAACTCTTATTATCATTTTCAATGGCCTATAATACCATGATCATACTCTTGTTAGCCTTCCATCCTTGATGTCATTAAATATGTGACTCGAATTTTTGCAACATTATTTGGTCTTATGACTTTACCATCAGGTATATTCATCTGGAAGTCATAACTTCTTATTTTTCTTGGGCATAGCTAACATATTTATGCCATATCAAAATGCATGGTGGAAGATCAAATCTGAAAATGCAGATCCTCTAATTTAATTGGTTACTTGGTATTATTTTCTTGCTGGAGGTCTTACTTAGAACATGCGCTGGCAAGTTTTTCACAATGTTGATTTGGGGTTACTCGTTTTCCTGTGTAGTTCCCATCTTTGACATCCTTGCAAGGAGCATTACCGAACCTGAACATGAATAACATGTCAGCTTTGTTGCATACTTCCAGCCTCGGTTCCCCCTCCCCACTGTGGGTGCCCCCACAACAACCATCCTATCCATCGGCTGTGACTCCAAGTAATATTATGTTCTGGCATTTCAATTTTCTTTTATAGATGCAAGTTACTTGAATTGTCCAAAAGTATCTTTGATGGTGCTGATGACTTAGTTTACTTCACAGGTTCCTCCATGATGCACCAGGGTGTGAATCACATGCCCCAGCAAGTACCTAATAGTGCATTTCCTGTTGTGTAAGTCCTATGATGGTGTCTGCTTGTCTTTGTTGAGTTTCTCTGATGATCAAGGATGTGTCATAATGTCCTCACAAGTTGCCAAGTTGACGTCTTATTCGGATAGCAGTGATTTAGTAATTTATCTTGTCTTGATCAAAACCATGAAAAAGCAAAGTTCATTCTACAATATATATTTCTCTCCAAACAGTATTCATTTTTTAAATCCTTCTTTGTTGTTTGTCACAGTTGTTACCAAATCACATATTTCACCTCGTATTGTACTGGTGAATGTACATCAGATAGCTCCTTGTTGTGATTTATTTAAAGTTTCTATCTCCTAACCAGTTCTTTAGGTGGCAAGACTTGTGCCATTGTATACAAAAATGCTGGAAATAAATGCCATATTTGAAACATGTTAACTGCATTCTATGTCTCTGAAGTTAAAAATATGTTGAACTCTAGGATGCTAACATGCAGAAGTTTAACTTAGGATGTGCGAAACATGTTTCACTTTTTTTTGGAGGAAACATGTTTATGTTTGTACTGAATCTATATGTACATGATTACAGGCCTCAAAGAATTGGAGGTTTGGGCACTGAGGGTGCTGCATTTGCCTTTTCAGGCATGGATCGACATTCAGCTGCTAGAAGCTACCAATCGGGCGCCCCAAATTCATTTGCTACTGTTGGAGGAAATCCTTTTGGATAGTCGCAATAATCGACGGTGGTATTTGCTATTTCTATGTACTTTATCATACAATGCCTGTTAGCATTGAAAGTCTCAGCAGATTTTCTTTGGTTGGGATTGTTCGAAGAAGCAGTTCTATTGAGTTACATATCCTCGGTCTGTTATCTGTCTGGTGAGACTTAAATCAGAAGTTATGATGTAAACTGAGCATGGATAGAGGCAAGAGCACTTCCTGATTGTGGAAGGGTCATGCCGTCACAGTGGTTCAAGGACTTTTTTTTTTTGAAAAAAACCTTCCAGTGTATTATAAATTTTTAGTGAGTCATGGTACTGTTATGCATGTTTAGGGCTCCATAATGTCTCCGTTAAGAGTTCATTGTAATCTTTATTTTATCACTGTCATCAATTTTGGGGTGCATAATTTTTTGGTTAGGGTTTTTTCTGTTTATTTTTTTTAATTGTCCACTTAGGTGGTTACTGAGTTTGTGAAGGAACTTCTTGTATCAGTTGACTGAAAATTCAATGAGAATGTACTTGAATATCTGTGCTTGTGGTCATTCTCCTGCCACGCCTAGAATTTCTGGCCAAAATTTCTCAAGTCTTCAGGTAGCTCATTCCTGAGGATGGTTTTGAATTTGTAATAAACTTGAAGTGGTCATTTGATGACTATAAATAGCAATTCACAGATAACTCTAAACAGATGCAGCTTGAAGTGGCATAAAATTGAAATCTTGTCTGTCAATATTGCTTATTTGGCTCCATGACTGCAGGAATAAGATTGTCGCTGGCTCCCAGAGGCAGCATGGAACACCTTCATATATTTTGGCTTTTTTATGGCAGTGAAACAAACTTTTATCTTCTTGATCATCATCTATTTAGGTTCTGGCACTGGCACCATAACAATAGCTACTTGGAAGCGAGCATTCCTGTCAAGCGGCCACCCGTTTTCTGTCCGCAGTTCTCATCTATCAGATCCTATTCCTCCGCAAGTGGAGACTACTTTAAAGTAAAAGAAGAAAAGGTGCATGACGTTATATCCTCTTTTAACCCAACCATTGTCAGTGATGTAATTTTAATTGCGTTGCCTTTTTGATGGCAGGATGAAGCCGAAGAAGCTGTGTATAGGTGGTCCCGCAGTTTCCAGGTAGAGTTCTGGGTACTTTAATAAATGTCTGAAGATGCACCTGCTACTGATATATTGTTATTAGAAATCCAGCGAGCTTAGCTTTTAATGGAAAGGCGATGCATAAAGAGCTCAAGGCAATAAGCGACTGGATGCTTTTGATGTCTGGACTGCTAGTATATATTGGATAATTGTGCTGTTGTTTATGGGATAAAGCAGCATCAAATTCTTGAGCTATTGAGCTACTAGTATTGTCTTTCTTTTGAGTTGGTCATTAATCATCAGATGTTGATACTGCAACCTTTGCCATGATTTCAAGCTTTGTTCCATCCATCAGAAATCTACAATCCAGATACTGCTGCCATTCATGTATCAAAAGGCTAGAGCCTCTTGAATGCTTCAGATACTTCTTTCTCCTTGTTCCAATCCATCTTCTCAGTATCTTATCAAGGCTATCTTCATGTAAGGTCATATCTTTTTTGCCAGTTGGTACAGCTCTTAAACCTCTTTGCCCGTTGGAAGGCAAAAAGGTTCATTTTGTTAATCAAACTCAAGTGGATGTTCATTTTCTTACTTAATGGGATATGCAATTATATCCAGCAGGTGCAATGCATATGAGAAGGCATATAATCATGGTTGTGCATGCAATTTACATGTGAAAAACAAGGATTACTGCAATTGAGAAATAATAGGGATATAGTGAGAATTAAATAAGAAAGCAAATGGAGAGTCTAATGCTGGCTTATCATTATCCTCCATGCTTCCCCACATAGCACCTGTCAAGTTCTATTGTTTCCTATGGTAAAGGATTTTATCATCAAGGATTTTATTCATGGATCCGTACTCTGACTGTCTTGATGAACCAGGCTTGGGCCTAGTAATTCGATCCCGGCGATCCGGTCCATGGATATTCTTTTGATATTCCTGATATCGGGAGGTGTCGCCTGTACGAAGGGGCCTAATGGGCTACCAAGGCTTCCGTTGGGCCATTCTCGCGAAGCGCATTAATCAACGGACTGTCTCCGATCCGAGATCAATCTTCCGTCAAATGAACGACGGTTATGACCGATTCGCCGCAAACGCAAGCTCCCGCTGATGACCAATGTCCCCTTCCAGCCGACGGTCGAGATTCTTCCATGCGTACCCCCACCACCGGAGATCCACCGCATAAAGATCGGTTGCACGTCACACACCCCATATTCATCCAATCACAAGCCGCCAAGTCATCAGGCGAGGTAGTCTCCTAACTCCCCACACACGTGCGCGCTATGGTCGTAGATGCTCGAATCGTGGCGAATTATCCTCCATCCATCCTATACCATAAATCGTAACCTCTTTCCGTACAATTACGCTGTTGAAATCGCTCACCACCGATAAACCAACCGCAACGTCAGTGGGCCCCAGAAAGAAATTGGCGAAGCCACATACAAGGTTCCTTCTTAGACTCAATGGATAAGTTATTTTAATATTTGTTTTAGATTTCCATTATGTATTTTTTCACACTTGTTCTTCCCACCCGCAGTTGCGGCGGTGCATAGTCTCAGGCGATTAAAAGGGGAAAGTCGGACTGGGAGTCGGAAACCGCTGTAGAATGTAGAGGTTAACAAGTCCGTTTCCCTTCCTCTCCCCCATCGTCGAGCGATTCCTCCCTTGTTCTCTTCTACTCTCTCTCGACTCTATAAAAGCTTCCTCTCTTTCTTTATCCCCATCCCTGATTCAAAGACATCTCCCCTCCTCCCGTTTCGAAGCCACCGATCGTGCTCGATCAAAACCCTAATTCATCTCTTCGCGACCTCCGTCGCCTCTCCTCTCTCTCGATTCGGGGAATCGGTGGAGGGTTCTGGGGGAATTCGTAGATTCCGGCCAGAGTTAGGGTTTTCGGCTTTCTTGATTTGAATTGGTGAGGTTTTCTTGGTTGGGGGGCTAGGGTTTGGGAAAGGATCCATGGCGGCAGAGGGGGAGGAGGTGGAGTACGAGAGCGATCCCGAGGATGCGCCGCTGCCGTCGATGCGGCGGAGGGAGGCGAGCGACGACGAGGACGGGGAGGGGTCAGACGGGGGAGGCAAGACGACGAGGAGCGATCCTAGGGCGGGGATTGGATCTGATGGCGAGTCGGACGGTCAGGGCGGAGCCCAGGTGTACGAAGATGATGAGGAATTCGAGGCGGAGCAAGATGACGAGGAATTAGAGGCGGGGGAAGAAGTGGAGGAAGAACTCGAAGAAGAAGGAGCGGAACTTGAGGAGAGTGCTGGTGAAGAGGGTGGGCATCATGGTTCTGTAGGGAAGGCTGAAAGCCCTGCCGAGGGGCGGCCGCCGGTGGAACCCGCCGGCGATGGCTGGAGATCTGGTGGGGAACCAGTGGAATATCGGGGCAAGAATCAAGTGGAAGAGGAGGAAAAGAAGGAGAACGAGCCGTACGCTGTGCCGACTGCCGGGGCTTTCTACATGCATGACGATCGCTTCCAGGAAAATGGCCGGGGTCGCCACAGGTGCTGTTCTTTGTCCTTTGGCCTTGAGTTTGATAAAATGCCTCCTTGCTACTGATGTCTGAAGTATATGTTCTTCGACTCTATATTTCGTTGTAGCAAGTTTATTGCTTCCGTCCTGTTTATAGAATTTGGAAAGAAACGGACGTCGACTCTTTTAAAATTTATAATCATTTCTTTTTTAGGTTTGATTTTGTTGATCATGGCCACATAGAATATTATTGTATGGTGGATATGCTTGTGCAAGAAATATTTTTCATTCTACACCTGGTATATGTTTCATCAATTCTGTTGTAGAATTTGGATTTTGAAGATTAAATTGGGAAAACTTAGAAAACATCACAGTATCCACCAAAATTTCACGCGTGGTTTTATCAGATTCAATTTTACATGTTGTTCTTTTCCTCAAGAAAATTCCATGAAATCCATAGAAATCCCCACTACCGCTTTTCCAATGTGAATAATTGCTGTAAGATCACATAAATCTTACCATAAAAACCACAATAGGGGCTTTAATCATAAACATCTGCTTCTTAGAGTACTGCTACAGATGACTGCTCCATTCAGCACTCAAATTCTTGTCCTATCTGGCAGTTGGAGATTGGTGTGATATATAGGATATGGGGGTAGGTGGTGTCAGAGGTATGAATGATGCAGTAATGTTTAGAATTTTCCTTTCTCAAAATGAAGTGAGAGCTTTGATTATATACTCTGTGATGCCAAAATATAGGTTTACTTAGCTCATGCCTTGTAGCTTTGAAATTCTTTAATCATCTTTACCTGTAGTGTTTTTTTTTTCTGATAATTTCTTTGTGGACTTGCTTAGTGACTGTAAATATTGTTCTGGTGCTAAGAATTTTAAGAACAAACGAGATTTTATTGTGATGTCAGTTCCTTTTTTCACTTTATTTCGCAGATTCACTAGTTCAGTTCACTAAACATACTCTTATTACCTCAATTTCATTCGTAGAAAAGTGTAAAACTTTGAGTTACAGTTATGTGTAGTATCTCGAGTCAGGTGGCAGTGTATTGCTGGGTTGGTGTTGGTTGGTGGCTGCATCATAGCCTAGTAGTGTTTGTAGCGCAATTGTTTCATGTCATAGTTTTATTGGCAAGGGTTGTTTTGTAGCAGCATGTTGCTTCGTTGACATTCTTCTGCTCAGTTTGTTTGTGGTTGTTGAAGTAGCATTAGCTGCTTGATTTGCGGTGGCGGTACTTGTTCCAGTTCTTGTGTTTTCTTAGATTACAAACTGATGCCTTTGTTTTGGTTGTGGTAATGAAACTGATTCTGTCTGCTTAGCTTTTTGTATCATAGCTCTTTCTGCACTTCTCTCTCTCTCTCTCTCTCTCTCTCTCTCAGCGATGTTTATTGTCATTGTATCTCAAACAAAGTGCAATCCTGATAGTATTCTGCAAGGATGAGTGTCTTTAGGTTTCTTTCTTTTTTCTTTTTCCTTGTTTGCTATGTGAAAATTGATTCAGCAACTTATGTCCCATAGAAGGATGAAACTGGTCTAGCTAGTTTTATTATGACAGTTTGATATGTTGTTGCCTTGATATGTAAATGTTTCTGCATTTGCTGCATTTTCCAGTGATTTATATTTTTAGCTTACATAATAACATTACTTGCCTCATATTTTGATTTAAAGTTTTGCATTCTATCCCTGCGATAATCAGATTTTTCTTTGATCATTACATCCAGGCGTATGTTTGGTGGGCGGAAATTGTGGGACCCAAAAGATGACCATGCCTGGGTGCATGATAGGTTTGAAGAGATGAACTTGCAAGATGCACATTATGATGAGGTCAGGTCTTTTTTTTTTGAGCATCTATCATTCTGTTTTCATTTTATCCTTCCTTCATGTAGTCAATGCAATTTTCTAAGTGGTGCATTTATATTACAGGAAAGGAGAAGATCCAGAGGTCGATTTAGAGGCCGTGGTAGTGGCAAAAGATGGGGTAATGATCGTGGTTATGCTCGAGGTAGCAAATCTCGTGCTTACTGTGGCGATGGTGGCAACCAAAGCCGTGCTTCAAAGTCTGTGAGAGGGAGAGGGCCAAGACGCTATGAACCTCTTCCAAAACACAACAGCGAGATCCCTGCAACTCAAAACAAGCAGTAAGTAGTGAATCCTTCCCCTTCGTTCTGCAACAAATGCCATTTCCCCTTTTCTATATTGTGCTTATTGTGATGTTCTATTTTACTTGGCATTTTCAGCTCTGTAAAACCTCAAGAACCAACAGCCAATGCATATGCAGGGAGACCCTCTTCACAAACTTCAAATGTGCAACTGGAACCAGTAGTTCCTAGGAAGCAAGTTTTTCCTTCGAGTTTAAGTTCTGCTTCTCCTCCATTTTACCCCTCTGGGTCATCCAATCAAGATATCTCCATGACTCAGAAAAGCAATGCACAAATTGGAAGTGCCAATAAGACACTGTCATCTTCGATGCAGATGGAGGATAATTTTTCAGCTTCGCAATCTGGTTCGTTGTCGAGAGGCAAAATGATTGTTGATTCCCTAGCTCATGATAGGTTATGTGCTGATGATTCTCTTCGTCGAGGTGCTGGAAAAGTGATGGCTAGTTCTCCATTGCAGTCTTCTGGCTTTTCTTTATCGTCGACCAATGGTGGTCACTCTTCAAATTCCAGGGTTCCGGGGAGGGGTGTAAGCATCGGTGGACTGCCAAACAATCAATCTGCCCCGTCACTTGATCGAGCTGCAAGAATTCCTGCTCAAATCCAGCCCCCGATAGTTCAACAGAGACCAGTTCAAACTCCAAATCAATCTGCATTACGAACTTCCACTCAGCAGTTGGGTCAACGGCCTGGCAGTGGAAATCAAGCTTCCTCTTCATCTCAACCTCAATCAACAAATTCGTCTGAAGTTGGAGAAACTGATTCACCTCCTGGATCAAGTAAATCCAAGACGGCATTGACTGGAAGGGGGAAAACTAGCAGTCAAGGAACTGGAAGGGGCTCTATTCTGTACAACGGAGCTCAGGTTATTGGAGCAACTGGGACTATGGGCCTTGCACATGGGGACCAGGGCTTTCCTCGAACTCCAGCACTGTTGCCAGGTTCATTCCATTTCTTTTTCTTCATTCTGAGTTGCATGAGGAATTCTCTACCACATTAGACAATCTCACTAGCCCTTAGGTTGCACAGAAAGTGTTGTAGAGAGCTTACCCCCTTCGAGTAGCATTGGCTGCTAATTGGCCCGTGCCTTGCTCATTATGTTTTTCATATGGTCTTCTGCTTAATTTATAAGATTTCTTTCCTATTATAGTAAAAAAAGAAAAAAGCATTAAAAATTTCTGTTGAATTTTGTAGCATTCACATTGCCTTTTTTTCTTAAAAAAATACACAGTTATGCAATTTGGTGGTCAACATAATGCTGGTCTTGGGGTTCCTACTGTTGGTATGGCTCTGCCAGGATACGTGGCTCAACCGCAGCTTGGTTTTGGGAATTCTGAAATGACTTGGTAAAGTAAATATGCACATTGCTTGTCATGTTCAACTAGGCTGAATAACGGTCATTTATTTCTACTGCCTCAGTGAATGTTTGAACCTCTTTTTATATGTATATGTGCGTGCGTGTGTGTGTGTGTGTGTGTGTTTTGCATTTTAATTGCATTTTCCTGAACAGCCATTCCAGATCTTAGAAGTGGATGTCAGTTAGGTATGTTGTTGAAATTGTCCCCAAATAGCTGCCATTTGATTCATTTGCTGCTGTGATGCATGAACATCGTAAAGCTTATCGTTCCATTCTATCCTTGTCATCTCATTCTGTTATTACTTCTGATCCCACTTCGTTCCATGTTGAGAACCTGTTGTGTGCTGGTTCTGTGCTGGAGATTGCTTTTTGGGACTTGATCAAATTGAATGTTTGTGATTGTTTTTTTGAATGACTTTTTCTCACGTGTTTTAACTGCTATTATATTCTTTATCTCAGCTATTTTGGATCCATTAGTTAATTGTCACTTGCTCATATTTCAAATGACTAGATAGGGTCTGGTAGGCTGGTAGTGTATGTTTTCTGTATTTCACAATCTATTAGTTACTTGAGACTGGCATTTGTTTCTGCAACCCCCCCCCCCCCCCCCCCCCCCCCTCCTCCTCCTCCTCCTCCTCCTCCTCCTCCTCCTCCTCGTCCTCGTCCTCGTCGAACAATCTGTATGAAAGATAAATTATGGAAAGAAATATGCTGCAGACTGAGTTTGAGATATATCTGATTCTTCGCATTTCTTTTCATTAATTCATTGCTGACTGAATTTTTGTTCTTGAATTTGGATATTAGGGTGCCGGTATTAGCTGGTGCTGCTGGAGCTTTAGGGACATCATATTGCTCGCCCTATATAGCACTTGATGGTAGTTATATTGCCCGTCCTTCAGGACCGGCATCTTCATCAGTTTCTTCCAGGCAAGTGTCTCTGGCAATATTTGGTCTCTGCAGAGGCATCCTTTCCTCTTCTTATATCTGCTTATCATTTCTTCGGAGACTTTCAACTACTTTTTGGTAATTTATTGCTACTTATACATGAAAGGAGATAAAACCTAGTTTTGCGTTCTTAGGAATGTTGGTTTGGGCAGTAATATATTCAACTGTGTCCAGGATTCCAAGGTGATTCGAGTGCTGAACAGGATAGGCACTTTTGCTCTATCACATTTGAAGTAATCATGATATAAGATGTCTGATTTTATGGATCTGAAGCTTTAAGCCTGAGATCTTTGTCTTGCCAGGCAGAGTCTATAAGGAGCATAATACAATAGAAGGAAAAGTGGGCTAGAGTTTTATTACAGGAGTTATTGAGACTGTTATAAGTTTCTTATAAGATCAATGAAGAATCCACAGGATAATGTAGTAGAAACTTGATATGATAGAGATTTTTCTTAATGTTTTGTTTTTTTTTTGGGGGGGGGGGTGGGGTGGGGTGGGGGGGGGGGAGGTGGGGTACAAGGGCCCATAGATTGGGGGTTACATATCCAGTTATATCTTTTGACAAAGTGGATGCAATTCTAAACATCCCTTAGTGGACGCATCACTCCAAACATCCCTTATCCAGATGGAAACTGCGCTGTTCATGCAAAGAGGACCTTACCAGGTCTACATGTCTTCTGTCTTACCGGCACATTAGCTCGGCCCATGAGCTTGCCTGTTATTGCAGTAAATTTCATGCTCAAAGTTCAAATAGTGACATTGGGCAACCCAAGAACTAACCTGCCTCACATCAGGTGGAGGTCAACCAACTCTTGTGATGGGCTATTGGTGGCTAAAGGACTAGTAATTTAATTATAACTTTACAATATTTTCCCTTCAGTACAGTTAAGAACATTCATCTAGATTCTGAAGGATCTGTCAACCTGTCTTGAAGATACATGGAAGAGAAAGATAATTTTTTTTCTTCCTTTTTCTGTTTCCCAGCCTAAAACATGTCTGTATAATAATGAGATCGCAAGGGGTTTGACATTGATGCCTATTTGAATTTCTAACTCCTAGATTATTTCCAAAAAAGTACGTTAATTTGATTCCTGAGAACTTTCTTTCACACCTTTCTGTTAATAAAAGTGAAGAAACAGAAGTACCAGTCTCTTGTGGTTGGACTTGTGGCAGAAATAACACATCTAAGACTTTTTTTTTATTAGAGGGACTAGCTGCCTTTAGTCCAAGGCAATCTTGGTATGTCATTAGTATTTTTGTAAGTTTTGGATTCTTTATTTTATCATTATCAATTGATGTTTGTCCTGACTTACAATATAAGTGATGTACATAATGGCTAAGGTATCAGGAAATAAAAAAGGTCAGGGCTTAAGAGGTGCTAGAAGTGTGGATCTTAATCTTTTGCTTTTTTGTTAAATTTGGCACACTTTGACATACCATTGATGATCTTAAACTCATATCTGAGAACTAACTTTTGTTATCTGATAATATTATGACTGGTATCACACTTTTTGCTTGACAATGACTTCATGTTCAGTTGCTTGTTGCTTGCTCAATTTTTGTTCTTTTTTCACGTGTCTAACAAGTTATATGTATAGTTTATTCCCCTCTCTTTCACTTATATATTTATACAATAAAAATAAAAGTATCTACTATGATATTATTGCCAGTTTATTGTAGAACAGTGAATTGCTTCTTCTTTTCTTCATCTTCTTCTCCTCTCTCTCATTCTCTCTTCCTTTGGGGAGGGCGGGGGTGCTGGAAGGATTTACTTCTTTTTAATGCTTGGATGGTGTAGGTTTTATTATATCGTATATGGTGTAAATATGATGAAAGATGGTCTCATAGAGCATTTCGGATGGTGATGCCATCCGAGTGATGCATTTGCAGATTTTACTTAAATATCTTCCTCCTGTGGTGCTTTCTATGAAATCTTGAATAACTTATCACTGATTTGCTATGCTGCAGGGAAACTAGTGCAACTAAATCTTCTAGTTCCTGGAAACCGCCACAGAGACCTGGTAAAGTATTTTCTAATGCCTTTTTTGATATTATTATTACACTCGCAAAATGGTTGGTCACAAAATCTATTTTAACAAAAAAAATTCTATCCTTTTATTATATTCTGAATTTGTTCTTATCTATTTTGCAGAGATTGTGAATGATGAATTTGGGCAACACCAGAACAAGCCTCGTAGGTAAGTGAAAATATAAAGCTGATCTCAATATGAGCACTTTTTAATGGTCTCATATATTCTGCTAGCTGCACTGTTGCTTTCTGAATGTATTACAAAGTTTTTTATATGTATAAAATATATTTTATTTATTTATTTTTATATTTATGTTTTAGCAGATATTCAGAGATGAACTTTGGCCAGTGAAGTACATCCGTAAGATCGTGTTTGAATAAGCACCTTAAGGTTAGTAACCTAGATACCTATTCCTGCAAGATGCTTTGATTCATCCTTTTTTGTTGTTGTCTCAGCTATATTTGTGTTCATTCATGCAGGCCCATTTGCTAGCCCTCTGTGATTTTCAGTTTCTTATCTGGAGCACTTTGGGCTGCCTAGTGTCCCAAAATATGCTAGGTTTGTGTTCTTTTGGCATTTGTCTATCATAATTATATATTTCTTTTTATCATGTAACTTCAGTTCTGATATTCAGTATTGGAAATCGAAAAGTAAAAAAAAACTTAGTAGAATAGAGGTATTTCCATGCAATAATGCTATGAATGGCACCATCTTTGTATCTTGCGGCTCTGATCATTGTTTAATCCATTGCCACTTAGAATATAATAAAGCTGTTTATTGATGGTGTTACACATGTGCTCTGTTCTAGCATGGTACTATTGGCTAGTTTTTCTTTTAGTGCCTCTTTATTGATTGATAACCTTTGAAGAAGCATCATGTATCTAGGTTTCTGTTTTCTTTTCTACTTTGCAATGTTTTATCTATGTACATTTTAGTTTGAAATTTTAAGTCAAGAATTGTGCTGTCATAATAGTTTCATGGTGTTAATGCTTTTATATGAATTGCCATATATTGTATTGTGTATAACATTTCAGAGTGTAATGCAGATGGCTATGGAAATAACCTTTATGCTAATCTTGTACAATAGTAGGGTCTAAGGTTTGTTGTGCCGGTACCGGGGCCTGTACCGGTTGCCCGGCGGCATGGGTCGGTACGTCGCCGTGTCGTGCCAGCCCAATACCCACACAATAGAGGCGAGGGAGCGGGAGAACGAGAGAGAGAGGGGGGGAATGAGGGAGAGGGAAAGAAAGGAAGAGAGAGGCCGGCTGGGGCCGGCCGACAGAAGCCAGGGAGCCTTCGCACGAAGGAGGCGGAGCTGGAGAGACGTGGAGGTGGGGCTCCACCTCCGATCCTCTGTTTCGTTTGAAATAGGGGCTCAGAGGGGGCCCTTTTATTTTTGCGGATTTTAAGTTGAAGTCGGCAAATCCATTGCTGACTTTACTTATTTTTTTTATATTTAGTAGTTCTTTCTTGGAACTCAAATGATCCTTTCATTAATGTGGGATCTCTCTCGCATGCAAATCTTTCTATTGGAAAACCCTCGAAAATGTTTTTTTGGACCAAAAAACATTCTCCCGTAATCATTGCTTTTAGGCCAAATCTGTACGAAGAACCACTGCAATGTGACTTCCCTGAGGCGAGGGCATTTGTTTCTTCAGACGTGGGTGCTAATGGGCCTTCTACTTCGCCAACTACAAGATTGAGATCTCTTTTATTTAAAAAAAAAAAGTGAAGTCAGCAATGGGTTTGCCCATTTCAACTTAAAATCCGCAAAAATAAAAGGCCCCCCTTTGGGCCCCTGTTTTGAACGAAACAGGGACCGGAGTGGAGCCCCGCCTCCGCGTCTCCTTGGCCTCTCTCTGCTGGCCCCGGCCAACCTCTCTTCCTTCCTCTCCCTCTCCCTCTCCCTCCCTTCCCCCCTTCTCTTTTCTTTTTTTTTTCCTTCTCCTCTTTGGCGACGACATCTCGGTTTCAATGCCGGAACTGTCCCGGTTCGCCGCCGGTACGGCTCGGGACGCTCTAAATCGGGCGGTTCGGGACAGTTCCGTAGATGTTGGTAGGGTCCATTGGTACGTTGGATTGTATACTGACCATATTAAATACATGTTAGACACAAATACTTGTTGTATGGAGTTATTATAGATGTTGGACACTTATTTCGAGTGTCCTATTTTTCAAGTTTAAAAGGGGCTTTGGATGCTTGGATATGCCTGAGGTACTTCTTGGATGAGTTTTTTTTAATGGTTGATTTGATGATTAATCTTCATTGTGCACGTGGGTTGGGTTAGGTTCCAACTTCGAACTGTGCTGACCTTGTTTGATTCTCAACATTTGGATTTAGAACTAAAGCATTTAAATTTGGAACCTGAATGAAGGAACCAATCAAGATCAGTTTGGTTCAGATTGGTTCTGAGGTTATCAAAAATAAAGAATGCTTTCAGCAATAAAAATTTCTTCATTCTATTTTAGAACCCATTTATTACTGGTAGTAGTCTAACAAATAATCTATTGAATAGTTGAACAGCATCTTTTTGAGCAAAATCTATTGACAACATCATACAATTAGAGAAACAAATAAAAGAACTATAAATTCTGGATAATCTATTGAACAGTTGAACAGCATCTTTTTGAGCAAAATCTATTTGACAACATCATACAATTAGAGAAACGAATAAAAGAACTATAAATTCTGGATATGTTCTGACAACAAGAAAAATGAATGCCCTATTAAACAATCAAAAAAATTCACATAAATCATTGACCTTTAACATAAAATGGTGCAACGGTATATATTTTTTAATCATAATTATATTATGATATATTATAGATCAGTTTGGTTCAGGTTAAATTAGGTAACTTAGCCCCATTGGACTTGGGCTAACAATCCAATTGAACTTCAAGAACGACAAATGGAACCAAATGTTCTATGTTCAATCCCGAACCACTGACCAAATGAGGTTAGTTCGATTCAGTTCTTAGATTGGTTTGAAACCATGTGTACCAGTATTTTAGAGTTTGTGATGTTGATGTTATTGTATGAATTGTGGACCATGGTTTATAGATTTAAGTGACGTTGAAGTTATTGAGTTTTTGTGCATGTTGATGTTGTTTTATGGAGTATTTCACTATATATTATTATAACATTTTATGACTATTTATTTCTGTATCCCAACCATATTGCATTTTATTTTATTTTATTTTTTAAAAGATATGTTGGTGTATCTGCATCGTCTTGTAGCATTTATTATATCGTGCCTGTGCTTCAGAGGTACAATATTCTATTTTCTTTAATGAGATAGCATTTGTCTATGTAATATATGCAACATTGACAATACAATGAGTCATGATAGGAAGTAAAGAAAGTATAAGGGTGAGGAACTTCATATAAGGCGATCAAAGATGAGGTTTCTTAAGCGCTATGTTGCAAGTCATTTTTTTGCAATGGGTTAATGCATTCAACAATAGTGTCTGTTTTACCTAAGCTCCCATTTTGTGGTTTATGGAGAAAGAATGGTTAGATATGCGATAATATGCTTGGAACTGGATGACCTGACCTGTATTGAACAGTTTTGAGGTTCGGGTCATGGGTCACTTGTTCAACCGTGGTTCACCCTAGTTCAACCATAACCCTTACCTAGTCGGCTTCTCTTAATCCTTCTACTCGTAAGCCTTGTTCTCAATTCCAACAAGCATCTCCATTCTCATCACTAGATCTCATTCCCCTCCTTCCACCTCCTTGACCTCAACCGTTTAGTTCCACCATCTACTACCACTTGCTTGACGATCCTCAAGCCCTGCCACCTCGATCTCTTTTCGGCCCATCCTGGTTGCCACCTGCTGCCCCAATCACACTTCTTGTCTACCGTCTTGGCATCTGGCATCTTGACCTCCGAATCCAACCCCAATATACAGTGACATCACCTCACTGCCCTTGAGCTCGGCCTCTGCCATCTTGTAGTCCCACCATCCCCTTGCTTCTTCAACCACCTTCTGACTTTGTCTTGGCTTTCAATCCCACCACCTCAAACACTTCGACAGTGTCTCAGCGTTATAGCCCACCACCTCAACCGCGTTCTCAATGCCTCAGTCCAAGCGGAGAGGGATAGGGACTTTCATGCCTCACCCAAGATTGCGGAAGGCATCGCAGTTTTTTCTCCTTTCTTTACTCAATCAACGGAGGTGCTGACACTTGGCTGGTTGAACTGCTAGGTTCAGTGGTTCAAGCGGCTTTTAGGAATTGCAGGTTTTTCTTTGATCCAATTCACTTTGGCTGGCGGGTCAGGGATTGGATAGGTTGAGCTGGTTGACCCCTTTGGGTCTTGAAAAACTGCTATCTGATGTTGAAGCTGGATTTTGATTCATCCAGAGGGTGATTTCAGGTCTATCATTGGAGAGTATATAAACCCTTTCCTAACAAGTGACTCATAATGGAAGTTGGGGTACACCTGCAAGCAGGTCTGCTTGTGGTTTGAATCTAAATGAGATCATATGTAGGACTTTGATAATAACATAGGTGTTATAGATTTAACAAGGAATATGCTTGATCAGTTAATTTTAACTGACCTGCAATTTGGTTATTGTGGGGATTATAACATAACTGTGAACACTATGAGTGAATAAATTGCTTATTGGCTGACAGCAGTTGCACAGAAGTTGAAATTAACATGAATTTTGATGATAATAGTTGAGAGAGCTGTTCATTTTCTCTAGAAAAGCACTCTGAACTTTCTTCTAAGTGGGCATAAAATTTTTTGACTCTTTATAATATGAAGTCATCTCTGAATATTGCATTCCAAGCCGTGCCCTGATCTTTTTGGCTTGTATTTGGTCGCAGATAACAGCCTCCATGTGTTCAACTGGGTTCAATTCATAGTACTGTTACACCACCCAGAAGAATAGAAGCAGCATGGGAAGATTTAACATGATCTTGTAATATATGTATTGTTTGCCGATGAGTAGATAGTGTTGATGGGATTATGGTTGTGTGAAGAAAATGAGTTGAGGAGAGATGTGGTGGCTGGATCATTTTAACAAGGTAAGGATGGGAACAGTGAGCAGTCTATCTTAGTAAATTAATAGTTAGGTATGTTATTATTTGTTTGGGAATAGATTGTGATAAAAAAACTATATTAGACTCTCCTGTCATCTAAAATGCAACTCTTGGAATAAAAACTGGTACAAATGGTCTTTTGGGTTGGCATAACACCAACTTAGTGATTATGTTAATGTTCATAAGTAATTGTTTTGGTTTTGTCAAAACACATATCTTGGGCATAAAGCACAAGCTTCAAGATAGGGCTAGGAGTACTTAAGTGCTGCTATATCATGACTGTCTTCACGGTGCATCAGCTGGACCTGGTGCAGTAGCAGTCTAGTCATTGCTGTCCCTCATATTTGTAATTGTCAAGGTGCTAAGAAACTGGTTGACCATTTTCATGAGACCTATGTGTTGAATATAACATCTAACATCTGGACGTGGCTCAGTACCATACAACTGAACTATAGGGGTTTATAAGGAGCAAGGGGTATCATAAAATCATATTACTATAAATCTGATTTCTTGCAAGTTAACAAGGGGCATATGCTGCATATTTTTACCTGTAGGCATTCCAAGTATAGCAAATTCCAGCAAGAACTTTAGCAAACTCAAGGCCAAGTAGATGCTCTGGTACTTTGTAAGAAAGACTTGGGGAATGCGTGAAATGATCTATTTGCTAATAATAGTTCAAGAGAGCACTGAGATTAGTGGTCATGTATGCCTTAGCACTAATAATTATAAAAAAATGATATTAATATGTTATGAACCACCCTTATAGAATGTAGTGACATACATATGCTAACGATATTTAAATTTCTATATGGTCGAAAGATAGAATAGGTTGTTCAGGCGAGGTGATGCAGTTTTAGGATTGGTTCCAAAACATGTTGGGCCCAAAGCAAAACTTAACTAATGAAATATTTGTTTCAATCAAACATTGTTTGTTCTTCTATTGATGGCTCATGATCTTTTATCAGGTGTCACTGAGAACTCCCATAAAGAGGTGAATGCATGGCATGTACTCAATCAAGGACTTTCCTATTATGTCATTAAGGCTTAAATGGATACTAATCATGTCCATAGTATTCTAACCTAGCAAGGTGATAGTCCAATGCAATGCCCATTGTTTTAGAAATGGAAGCGGTTTGAGGGCACTGAGGTTATTGCATAAGGAACTCAGCCTGTTTAAATCTGGACTATATATGCAGCTGCCTGGACGCATGCTGATTGATTATGCAGTCCATATGTGACCCACTGCATAAAGGGACAGCATATGGCTTGTGCTGTCTAGTCCAGGAACACATCTTGAGTTCTCGGTTGGGCACAGCTGATCCAATGCGTGGCTGTGCACTCTCAATGTTGGAAGTGTGGAAGTGAGACAATGATCAAAAAGTATCGTAACTCTGTTTCTTCTGGTTCTTTGTTGCACATTATTATGCAAAATGTTAAGGAAACCATCAAACAAAGTTGCAACTCTGATAGGAAAAAGAGAAGGGCGTCCTCCAACGTTGTTCATCATTGTTTACATCGGTGTTGGTCAATGGTACTGGTGACACCGCCGCTGCATTGCACTCATCCTCCTCCCAAAGTGGAAGGTGCAATGTTAGGATTCTTTTGTCAGATGTGAACAGTTGTATGGGCTCCCTTGTGCTGGGAATGTATCCTTTGATATCTACATGAGCGCGAGCTACCACTCTAGATTCTGTGCAATGGTATTTTTGTGGCTTCTTCGTATTCTTCATTGTCCTCTCTGAAGAAACCATAATCCATTTTGGTTAGAGTTTATCATTAAAACTTTAGTTTTTGAGAACTCATGACATTCTAAAGAAGGTGATTGCTGGCATTTCGTATGGTAGTTGAGAGAATGGAATTGGAAAAGGAAAGGGTAAAGGCTATGAGGCAGAATGAAAAGCAAAGAAACGAGTCAAGGAAGCATTTTTGAGATGCTTCACAATCCGTGCCTTCCATGTATTGAATGCGTGCAGCCACACGAATTGGATCAGCTGTGTGTGGCTGCGATCTCAAAATGTCTTAGTGTAGGAGTTGCTTCTCCATATGGGCCCTATAAACTGAAATTTAAAACATTGGTAATGTATGTGTAGAATTAGTTGACGATACTAGTTCCTTCGATATTTATACAAAGCCCCATATACTCGACTAGGGAAGGGAATCAGGTTCTCCATCTAGAAACTACATTGATCTTCTTTTATATATGCAAATACAACCTCATGTGGTGCAACAGCTGCGTTATAGGGAATGTTACATAAGTTCATCTTTTATTATTTGGGCTCTTCTGTAAATTCTGGAAAAAGTTGTTAGTATGTTTATTCAAGTTTTAACATGTTGGCCTGCAAGTCTCCTGATATATATGTATGTATGCCTAAATGTTGGACTGCACACTTTATGCTAACTCATGGAAAAGGGATTAACGATGTTAAAATCAATGATAGGCTATCCAAATTGAAGATTCAAACCATCTAACATCATTTGCACTACAAAAAATGCCGTGAAACCAAAATGATTTCTTTTTGGTCTTTAATGTATACATCAAGTTGGTACAAAAATGAATGGTATTAATTGTATTAGTATGGTAAAATACACGATATGGCATATAGATTGAAGATCCACTTCATGGATCATAATCTATACATCTTAAAACATGAGTAGCTTTAAATTTGCTAGATTTTAATGATTAGATCATAGTAAAATATAGGATCGTGCTAGTAAAACTGTCCATTTTAATGCCTACATCATTATTGGATTAGAAACCAATAACATGTAAAAATTTCAGTTTCTAGGCTTTTTTGTTGTAGTGAGATCATGTTCAAGGGTTTGGATCTTGAATTATATTTTGAATCGTCGAGTCCTTTTTCAAGAAGTTAACCACTCTCTCTCTCTCTCCCTCCCTCCCTCCCCTCCTCCCTTCTCTCTTCTCTAGATATGGATTTTCAGAAAATGGAAATAATGAAAACAGTGAACTTGTAGAGCAAATAATGGATATATAGATTCCTATGCAGAGGTTGGTCTGCGCATATGGAATATGTGTATGATGGTTAATGCTCAGAACTACTGGTGTTGGCAGACTGATGGTATGCTGTGATATACACTCGTGAAGTGTGGGCACAGCATGGTTCATGTGGGTAATGGAATGGCAAGGTTAAGCATTGCTGTTGTGAGCCTCGTGTTGTCTGCCTGCTTGTAAACCTTTGCTTGCAGACTGCCTGATGCTAGGGCTGTTAACGAGCCGAGCCGAGCCCGAGTCTGGGAGAGCTCGGCTCGGCTCGTTTCACAGAAGCTCGGGCTCGGGCTCGAGCTCGGTAACGAGCTCTATATTGGGCTCGAGCTCGGGCTCGCTTGGCAAAGCAAAGGCTTGGGCTTGAGCTCGTAAAGCTCGTAATCGGGCTCGAGCTCGGGCTCGGGCTTGATAACAGGCTATTTTTCTCTATGTGGTCAGATTTTTATGAATTATAGTGCTGAAATAAAATTTTTCAGTGGGAGACTAGAGCTCGTTTGGGCTCGTGAGCTGTTCGGGCTCGAGCTCGGGCTCGGGCTCGGGTGTAAACGAGCCTCATATTGGGCTCGGGCTCGGGCTCGTTTGACTAACGAGCCAAGCCCGAGCCGGGCTTTTACCGAGCCGAGCCCGAGCCGAGCCCGAGCAGCTCGGCTCATTAACAGCCCTACCTGATGCCGAGAAACATTATTTTGTGGCATACATTGATATGGTGATGATGTATAATTCGTGAGTGCGAGTAGTGTTCATAAGTCAATCACATGTAGTTTCTGTTTGCTGCTCATTTTTCGCTTCTTATTTTCAACTAGTCATGGTTCAAGTCACTGTCAGGAGTGTTTATTGGGTTAATTTTTTATTGATGTAATTGTTCATGAATGCTGTATGAGAGGTGAAATTGGTCAGTGGTTCAATTTGATTGTGATGATAATCTAACAAAGTGGTGGCTTTTGAGGAACTGTCAATATTGTAATACTCCATTGAAAGCTGACTCGATTTGTGGAAGCAAAGCAAATGGCATAACATAATGATCGAGGAAGCTGTAGATCAATCTAAAAGGGCATACAATAACCCATGCTTGTGATACAATATATTTGGTGGATATAGTTGTAGCTTAATGGAATTGGGTATGCCTTCATTTTTCACTCAACTTTGGCTAGATTAGCTGTTTTGGTGAATCGGAGTACAAGTTGTGAAGGGATATGATGGAAGTCTTTAATCCTTGGATCATATTTTTTTATTCCATATTAATTCATGTTTTGTACTGCATACTGTAGTAAGACCAACGTTCCCAATGGACACTTTGTTCTTGAAGAGGTGGGTTTACCTTTATTATGATGATAGAATTGATTGTATGGAACAACCTGCTTACAGTGAGGTCCTAGAATGGAACTTTGAAGCAACTTTGGTAGTAATCCTAGCCCTCCAGGATTGCTGTCTTGGGATCCACCGACATCAAAAATTTAAGTGAAATGGGTGACTTTAAGGGTGTTATTTCAGTACTCTGATTCATCGTTGAGGGCATTTCCTTATTACCTTGCATTCTAAACAAGATTGACCTCTAGCTATTTTTTGTAGCTCTTTTATTTTTACTTAATGGTAAATGTATTTACACTTGTACTAAGCTATTGGTTTTGAATTAGTCAGTGTGTCTTTATTTCCACTCAGATAATTTAGCTTTTGGGTCCCTAAGAGTTGAAATGTGTATACATTCTTCTACAAATCTGCAGAGATCTACTTATACATATTGTCATCTTTCTGATCTATTGTTCTGAATGATTAACCTTTTTTAAGAAAATAAAATAAAAATAACAATGAGTGCTGGCAAGTACCCAACTCTTGTGCGAGCCTGGTTCTTGAGGTGTTTTAGTTACTGCACTTCATAAGATTTTAAAACCTGGCTGCATTATTAACTCTACCTTGTGTTCAATGCGTTTCCTTGCACCACCGTAGATTTTGAAATGATTCTTCCCTGTTTTTGAATAACTTTGATGACCAGAGGTGGTAGTTTTGCGAAGCTCTCACTGTGTATTATTGTGTTGACTTTGCAGTTATATAACGCCTGTTATTGCTTGTTGCTGTGTGAGAAGAACATTACGCAGCAGGGTGGGTGGCACTCTTGTTTGCACCGTGGTAGGGATTTTTGGAGTAATACTGTGTGAAAAGCTCAATATTATGTAGTTGAACTAACATTGAGTTTTTGAATTATGAATTTGCAGGTATTGTTGAAGTTGTTGATAGAAGCTTGTGAGAAATGTGACGAGCTTCTGTTAGGAGTGAAGAAAAGGGTTGAAAAACAAATTGCAGTGGTTGTTAGGTTTACTTTGTACTATGTTTTGCCGTGAAGTGTTGTCGGGTAGAAGTGCTTGTCGTATGAGCTGATGCACCTCGTTAATCTGGATGTACACTTGGTAATATGACTGGTAGCTATGTTATTACAATGTTCTAGCCGGATTCTTCCGTTTAGTCGTCGTAGCCCCGCTTGAGACATGGTGTCTGGGGTTCGGCGTCATTTTCTGTTGCCTGTTGACGGTCTGATGATTTGGGTGGGTGGCTCCATTTTGCGTGTGCTCCAGCTGGAGTGTGTCGGACGGGTTATTACATTAAAGAAACAAAGGTAATACATGCTTGCTTCCAATTGGCCGCCCGAAAGTCATAGATCCTTGTGTGGCCGCAGGTTGCGTAAGCGTGACGCATACTCCTTATTCTATCGTCGGTCCGCCAGCTTGTTGGCAGAAATCTAAAGTCCTCGCGTGGTGCTGGCTCTGTACGTAATGGAAGCTGCACCCCGCGGTGGAAATGGTACGTGGGATTATTAATTTCATATGCACGGCATGGATTTGGTGGACCTGGTTGAAAGTCGAGAGAGTAAAGCTCCTTACCAGGCGCCCGTAGAATGCCTGGAGGTACCCAGTGTTCCGGCTGTTCGGTATGGTACGATTATATTTCAACTTTCCCCAGTTAGAGCGCACGGTAGGGATTTGCTGGTGAATCTTGGTGGGTGTTTCTTCGTGTCTGGGCGAGCATGAAGCTCCGAAGAGCTTGAATCATGGCGACATGCTTCGCTAAATTAGAAGTAACAAGACTTATTACGCGCGGATGTGATGCTAATGCAAGGAATTATATAACTTAGAAATTTGATGATTCATTTAATAAATCGTATCCGTTTTCGGATGTGACTTGGAAAGCAAAATGCTTCATTAAGGCCTCCTCCAGATTAGCTCCATCGTCATCTATTCTTCGCTCGAGAACTCCACGGGTTCGGGTAAGTTCTTCCCCCGAATTTTCCCCTCATTCTGCTATGCCTCTCCGCATCGCCTCTTTTTTTTTCTCCCCCAAATTTTCTACGCTTATTTCGTCGTAATCTCCTATTTTCTTGTTTTGTAAACCGAAAATCGTGAAAAGATTTCTCGAGACCAACCTATTGGTCGCACGAGGGTGGCAATGGTTGTGGTTAGGTGTAGGTTTGACCAAATTAGAAAACATATATATATGAAGCTTGGCACCTACTTGAGTGGACCTGCACTCGCCTGACATCAGGTCCAGACCTCTTAAACCATACTCAGAGACACTCAGACCTCATGATTTAACCTGTGTAATTCCAAATCAGTTTTGAAGTGGAATTAAACCAGTAGCGCACCACATGATCTAACCTAGCCTCTGCAATAATCTCCCAAGATTTCGATCCCGACTAATTTTCTCCGGGATTTCTAGGTTACAAACTTGGATTCTTTCCTAGACCAGCCCAACTATTTCCGCCTCCCCTATTCTCGCATCCTGATCTCCTTTGAGAAAACGTGGAAAGAAGGGGGGGGGGGGGGAATGATTCAGGCCAAAGCTTTGCCTCGTACATGGCATATCTATGGATCTGAGTCGATGTTGGATAGAAACATAGCTTGAACTTAGCGTAACAGACAAAAAGAAAGGATCAAAACAGGGGACGGAGGGATCAAAAAATAAAAGAAGAAAGAAAAGAAAAGATGATCCCATAAACACAAATGACGGTAACTACAGAGATTTGGATTATTCTCTTTCTTTCTCTTGTTCATGGTAGGATTTCGGGATTCAGATGATCCAGCACAGCGACAACCTTGCATTAACGCATGGGCCAAAAAGGCCACATGAAGCAGCCGAGTGCCATCTCCTCTCTTTTGTTAGCTATCGGGAACATGCGACCCACACGAGCATAACGTAATTGAAAGTTTCACAGGAACCATCATGTCTTACTTAAGACTACTCTGTACGGAGATGATATAGTAATTAAAAGTTAGTTAAACCAAGAAGGTTAGACAGGAAACATATTTGCTTTTACTCAAAGCAAGCAAAAATGACGGGCTTCAATGGAACAAGCAGATCCAAAAGGTTTGCACACAAACCTCCGTAAATTAGGATTTAATTAGTAGGATGATAAAAAGGAATTATGACCAATTTAAATTTCAAAGTGCTTCTAGTCTCACCCGTTTTATAATGGTCTGCTATACTTTTCCAGAGGAATCCTCCACCCACCACCACCCTCGGCGATCTTCCATGATCGAAAGGTTCCAAACCTCTGACAGACAGAGAAGGGGCCTCCATGGTCGGAGCAATTCAACTCCTTTACGACTGTTCACGAGGTACCAGCTTGCCCAATTTTTCTGGGATTAACTTGGACATAGCAGTAAACGGGCGCAGCAGTATTCCTAGGAATTCCATGAGGGAGTAACAGAGGCCAGAAATGGCATTGCGAATATGATGGGCATCATGCCTTCTTTTGGCACCATTCTATGTGCATGTGTAAATACTTGCCTTCGCAGTTGTAGAATTTGTTGGAAATATATTTTGCCTAAAAACTATTTAATTTTTATTTTATAGAAATATTATACGAGAATAATCTACTAGGATAAAATTAGAAGATTTAAAAGAGCTTGCTTGATTTGAGGTGTGTGATATATACTACCCTAAGAATGTGATTCGCCCCCTACATGTAGGTTTGCCACATTCTCGTCCTCAAAGTACAATAACCCGTCAGTTGCCTAGAAAATAAAAAAAAAAGAAAACAGAAAGTTGAATGTAAAAGAACCCAGAAATTCTTGGAAGAAAGAGTGCCTGTGAGAGAGAGAGATATTAGATTGGATTGTTTTTTTTATTAATCCCAGAGGAGTCTATTTATAGACTATATTCAGAAAATCGAAGAGATGCGCTGGTTCTGAAGATGCATAATGTTTTGGAAACACTGTACCTTTTCGAAAACCAGCATTCCCTTTCGAAGAGTGACAATCCTCTGAAAGAGGCGTCTCAAAAAAATATTTTAAAGCATTTAAAACAACTAAAGTTTAAAAAATAAAAAAATTAATTTTTTAATTAGAACTCCAACAGGATTATCTTACCACCGCAACAAAAATGATTTTTTTGGGCATTCAATTAGGTTCATGTCAATCTCTTTTCCATTATAAAATTAAGAGGGCTGCAAGAACCACACCTGCGCGCGCAGATGCCGCATTTTTAGTGGGAAAAGGATGTAGGTTATGTCACATGTAGGTGAACCACTTGCACGCTTAGCATTAATTAGGATTAATATTAAATATAGAGACATGAAGATGACCATAGCCACTTTAATATTTGGCATACCTTCAAATGACGACCTACCATTACTCTAGTCGTTCACCATCAACACATCTGCCATAATGCATACGTATTTAGACTAGAAATATTTGTGCTTTTCTCCGTCACTCGGGTGGTGGTCGGTAGATTAATCCACAATTAGAGTTATTTTGATCGCAATCGGACGTGACGCATTTGGTGTCTGTTGCAATAATTGAAGGCCCGCATTAGATAATATGCAGATCTTTTGATGGCACATGCAATCAGTAATATTTGCATGATACCGCCACCTTCATCATAAGAATTCTTATCCAGACTCGGCTATAAATATTTTCTTCTCTTCTTTGGCCGACCACTCACATGCTCTCAAGCTATAGATATTCCCACATTAATCCATGAAATAGCTTCTTTACTCCTCAAGTGGAAAGCCAACTCCTTGTATTTAAAAATCTCGATAATTCAGCTGTTGTTTTTCCTTTAGCACCTAGTCGTGTGGGAGTTCTGCTGGCAACCACAATTTGATCGTGGATTCCTTTTGCTGGAATTTTCCATGCATTTATTTCTTGGAGGTTGGTCAGATGAAGAGAACCAGCCACAAGTGAGATTTACTAGTTGGGCCATTTTCATATTATTATTTTTATTTGGAGGAATTTGTCTAGGTGGGACTATGCGTCTTCTCACTTAAACTTGCTCAGCCATGCAAGGTGGCTGAGCACTTCCTTCTGTTTTTCAAGGGATTCCTGGGACTTAACCTTTCTGTCTTGCGTTCTGCCCAAGGGAGTACAGGGGAGGTTCTTCTGTCAGGGTATTAGGTTCCTTTAATTGAGGGTGCGCACTTTGTAGTGTAGTGTAGTAATGGGGAGGCTAGGTTTTGACAGGGTTTTGGATTGCTTCTCTCTTTCAATTTCTCCAAATTCTTGTCTTTGCATGGATCCCATGGAAGAAGAAGACGATCTGGAGAGAAATGCTCTGATGAAGAGTCACGTCGAGGAGATGTTAAAGCTTAGAGATATTGTTGATGGAAGCAAGACACTGGCTTTTCATCTTGAGCCCAAGGTGAGGGTAATCTTTATCCTTGGTCATGTTTAGATTTACGTTCGTTTCAAAATTCATACTGTTTCCTCCTGAAAATGTCCTCCTAGCAAAGAAATTTCAGAATGGAAGAAGAAAACTTTTTTCACCTACCTTTTTGCCACTCACTGCAATGCCATGCTTTTCGTTGGATGCAGACTGTAGTTTTAAAGGTGTCAATGCATTGCAATGGCTGTGCAAGAAAAGTGCAGAAACACATCTCAAAGATGGAAGGTATGGGCAAGATTGTCTGCTTTTGTTCATTATTTTTGCTCAGGAAGTAGTAGCAGCTCCTCCATCATAGTAATCCTCAATCCCCTTTACTGTATGAAATATATTGAGGAACATAAACTCAAACATATACGCTACTGCTTCATCTATTGACCTACTAACAGGAAGGCTATGCCATCATGAAAGCTTATACTTGATAGATAAAAAAGAGGGAGAAAAATACGAAGTTTTGTTAGTAAAAATGGGAAGACAGGTAACATATTGTACTGTTTGGTTTTCATATTCTTCGCTTCAGAAGTTTAGATAAGTGTTTGTGAAATCAGGATTTCTTAGAATTCTCTCCTTTCTTTCATCATAATCTGCTGACATTAAATGAATTAACGCCCTAAAAGAACTCAGATAGAAAGGGTTGAGGAATAAAGTCAGATTGGATTGGATTACTTGCTCTTGAGAACATCCTTGGAAAGGTTTTAAGAAATATTTGTTATGCAATATATTGTAAATAAAATTTTACCTGCATCAGTGTAATGAATTTTTTAAGCTTTTTGGGTACATGTAATTATTAGGCTAATTCGATTGCCACAAAGAGCATAAATACAGAAAATTATTGAACAGGGAGCATGTGAAACATACAGGAGTCTCATGAACTTGCCCCTTTGGATGGCAATTACATGTCTTATATCTATGCTTATGCCTATGAGTTTTAGCCGTAGATTGTAGATTACCTAGTCTGATAATCCTTTGCCAGTTTAGCTCTTTTTTGAGTGAAAATATTAAGCAGTCTTCTGACAGATAAAAGCAAGCAGCTTCCACATGTACATCAGAACCACTTGGACTTTACTCTGTACAAGGACAAAAAGCTGTGTCTATTGTTTATTATGCTGCATTTAAGAAGTAATGACCTCCAAGGGGTAAATGTCAAGTGTCACCTACTTCGCATAGTACGAGTTAGATTTATCCTAATCACCAATCAATGCTTTCAGAGTGATCTATTAAGAATAATAAGTCTGAACATGAAGATATTCTCTAGCATACCTTTTTCCTATTTCACTGTTTTCTTTCTTAAGGTTATCTTTTTAACATCTGCAGTTTCATACAAAGCTCCGTATTCTCTTTTGAGATGTAAAAAACCCAAGAGCATGAGAAAATTAAAATGTCTGCACTTTCTTTTGTCTTCCTTTTTTTGTTTGAAATGATCATCATTCGATCCACTTCCATTTTCTTCTCCCACATTGAAAATTCTCATGAGAACAAGAGTCTTAATAATGTATCATGGAAGCTAGAGAGTGATCAAACCCATTAATTGGGAACGGAGAAGGAAACTCCCAAGTCTCGAGGAGCATGAACTCGTGGACTTCTAGGGAGCAGCTCCTCAAGAAATTAAGGCCTCTTTATGCCTTCATTTTTTTATCGATAAACTAAAGAAGGCAATGAGAAATATTGCGCTGCGGGAGTAGTGCAAAACTAATTTATTATATCCCTCGCTCCCTCACTAACTCTCCTGTTCTCTCTCCAGGAGTGACCTCCTTTGAAGTAGATTTGGAGAACAAGAAGGTGGTTGTGATGGGGGACATCACTCCTTTCGAGGTCTTGGAGAGTGTTTCCCGGGTCAAGTTTGCAGAGCTATGGGTGGCTCCTCAGTCATCTAAAAGTCAACTGCTTGACGAAGGCACCAACACAAAGTCTACCAGTTCTCACTGACAGATCATTTACTTTCATGGAACCTTGCACTTGGTCTTCTTCTCACATATCTTGTCCTGTGTCTTCTGTCTTGTTACCAAGCTTGGTTGCTTTATTTCAACCAGGGGTTTCCTTGGTGATGAAGCTAAATTTTCACATAGTTTCCCTCTTTCTTTATTTGGGAAGTGGAAAAATTCCATTGTTGGGCATCACTTTTTCGCTATAAATATCATCCGATGTGTTGTTTTGTTTTGTAGGAGGCATCTATCATTGTTGCAAGGCATATGGGATACCATGTGTCAATATTTTGAACCAGCTCTAAATAGGGGAGCCTCTGGTATAGGGCTTTGGCATGTAACTTTGGGACCATCAAACTTTTTACGTTGAGGCCTATCCCAGAAAATGGAGAAATGGTCTTCGCAAAGAGTAGTTTTGTGAGTTAAAATGGATAAATTTTGAGACATCAGGTTAGTTTGATTCCTGATTCAGCCTGGCCTGGCAAGGTGAAGGGCAGGACCCAGTCTTGCTGCTATAGGCTCTGAACCCCACTTTAAGAGAAAGATAGCCTTGCTTCTTTTATGGATAGGCCCGAGCCTGGCCTGGTTGGTTCATATTGGGCTTTGTTGGAAGGCAGATCTCACAGCTAATCTTATTCTTCTAGGGCTCTACCAAGCTTAATAGAATAAAGGCAATGTAAGTGGTTACTAGCAAGATATATGCCATACCATATCGAGCCAGATGGTATGAAATATGAGGCACTCTACTTTTGCTTGGGCATGTGGGCGCCGCACCCTTCTTTCCACCACAAATGGAATAAATTGATCTGATATACATATATAATGTAATGGTAGCCATCTAGGGCTATATAGTACTCAGCGATGCACACCATGTATGTCCACAAGCCATGATGTCTGTATGGTTAGACGATTCCTTTGAATCGCCGTACATTAATTTGACCTAGACATCGTGTAATTAGTGGAACTTGTGGATCCAATATTCAGTACAGCCCATGTTGCCTACTACGCACAAAAAAACATTTCATGCATTGAAGCTAGCACGAGCCCAAGTTATACAACATCAACTCTTGCCGCCTAGTTAACACACAATTAATCTCCCATGTTTCCGTGGGTCAAATGGTGTCATGTAGACACTTTATAGTAGAGTCTTTCTTATTTCTTGTTCTTATGCCTTCAAAGCATTCCCTTCTTCTTCCTAGACAAGGTAATATTCTTTTTCGTGTTCCCTTAAAAACTTTGATCATACAAATAAAAGCATGGTAGGTCCGCACAGAATAATCCTGTACGTTTCATGCTAGAAGTCGAGAGAGGCCCATGCAACTTTGAGATTCATGCAGTACATGAATTCACTATATCATTCACCACTTCTGAGTATAATAGAAAGAAGAAAAAAAATAGCTGTTTACATTAAAAAATGAGAAAACTAAGGATCTAAAAAGTTTGCACGTCGAGACACAAACAGTACCTGCACTGTTGAAAATAAGACTGCGCCATATCTTTGAAAATCTTATTGTATACGGCTTCAAAGCATCTTGTAGCTATCATGCAAAGACATATGCGTATATGACACGTTTTCTTCGGGGAGAGAGAGAGAGAGAGAGAGAGAGAGAGAGAGATGAGGCCATATGACACGGAACATATTAATGGGCTGAGAATGAATGCAATTTTAGTCACGACCATCGCATTCCAACGACCAATGGGCCAAATCCGAGACCACACGTCCTGTGGTCCACGGAGCACCTTTTCTGCAACGGCATGGCCCCATTCCTTCGACTGGTTCATGGGCTTGCCTCCTTCCGAGCCCGCGTGGTTTGGTCCCCAAAGAAGCCATCCCTCTCAACGCAAGAGTTTTCAAAGGCTCCAGTCACGAGGGTTGGCAAGCATTTAAATCGTTAATGCTGGATAATTTATAGTGCGAAAAGTTTGTAGATGGCATATCTGAGGTCAGAACAGTCGAAAAACGATTCTCGACTTGCTCTTCAAAGAAGTTTGGGGGAGGCTAAAAGATATCATCAGCATCGACATCATATAATTTTGACTCCATCCGTTTGCTGACAAGGCCAGGATATCGATGGAAGTTACATCGAATCTTGTTGACTAATTTAACTTTTTTTTTTCCACTTTTAACAGCATATGCATGGTCAGTTTACCATGGCATTTGAATTGATTTTTTTATAATCTATTCTAAGAATAATTTGGAGGTGTTTTGGTTTGATTCTCATAGGCTACTTGTGTAGATGCATGATACTGCTTTAAGATTAATTCCATAACTACTTCAAGATTTCACCTGAAACTTGATCAGTATATTGTCCGAATGAGTGATCATGAGTGATTACAGTTAACGATGAGTTATTAAACTGAAGAGAGACAGAAATTTGTGATCTCAAAGAGTATCCAAAAGTCCTTGGGCAATCTACCGTGGCCCCAAAACCCCTTGCAAGTTCCAAGTCTTTACTCTTTACCATGTTTTTGGACGTTGTTTCCTTTTCACTGCCTCAACGAAGGGAAAGTAGACGCATGCATGATCGCTGCTTTGGATCAGTCTCGTGCATGGTTGAGCGGTCTGAACGGCAAAGCCATCAGGCTTTATTGCTAGAAAGGGTTGCCTTTGGACGCATCTTAAAAAGGTCAAAACTAGAACACGTCCATAAAGGTTTTTGAACACGAATAGTTTCTACTTCAGGCTTTATTGCTAGAAAGGGTTGCCTTTGGACGCATCTTAAAAAGGTCAAAACTAGAACACGTCCATAAAGGTTTTTGAACACGAATAGTTCCTACTTCAGGCTTTATTGCTAGAAAGGGTTGCCTTTGGACGCATCTTAAAAAGGTCACACCTAGAACACGTCCATAAAGGCTTTTGAACACGAATAGTTCCTACTTCACTTTTTCTATGGCTGCCTTTTAGGGGCAACGAAACTAACCCTCTCCTTGTTCCTTTCGATTGAAAGTGATGATCATTATCTTCAACTCAAAGCTCGATACCCTCAAATAAGTTCCTTGATGCCCTCATCCAACGTTTAGTTCCACACGATATATAGCAGACCGAAGCATCATCCTCAAATTAGCAATTAAGATACCATTTTGAGTTAATTAATGACCTAAAAACTAAATTGATCATGAGTACTAATAAAAGTACAACAGCAGATTCTATAATTAGTACCTTGGGATCTTAAAATTAGACCTCAAAGAGTTCTCTTTTGCTTAGTGAGGACCATTTCAAGTTGACCGTGATTTAGGAGTCATGCTATCTCAGCATTTTAGTTAACGAAAATCATATCAATTCGGTTCGTTGTAGCTTATTTTCTCGGCTTCTTGGCCTGCAATTGACCCAATTGAGTATTTAAAAGTAAGATACAGATCTTTATTAATAAATTTGGGTGTCTTTTATCTCGTTTATTGTTCGAGAAATTGGGATATGAATATGATCAATCGTCCTAATGTGGAGAGTAGATCACGAGCATATTTGGTTGGAGAGAATTGGACTCTAGAATGAAAATGGAAATGAGTGACTCTTATTCCGGTTATTTGGTTAGAGGGAGTCTCATTTCCATTTCGATTCCAGAGGAGAATAGAAATGCTTCAAACTTTCAAAATCCAATCCCTATTTTTTTCTAGTATTCAAATTTAATTCAGATTCTGATCACAAAATAAATAAGTCTAAGGATATGGTTATTCCGATTTCCATTCTAATCCATTTCGATTCAGATTTTGATTTCGATCGATCACTTGCGCATGTCTGCCAAATTTAGAAAAAAAAGCTAATCATTAATTATGTGGTCAAAATTTGTTAAGGGATATTTGTTGGCTGCTAAAAGTTCCTAACTTTGGTAGCGTCTTTTCTAGGTCTCTCCGATGCACTTGCACCCTATCAAATAAAACAAGACTCTCAATTACCATGAAGTATTGGTGACTATGAAACAAAGCCGTAACTGCTGGGATCGAAATCGTAATTAGATTAATGCTTAATAATCCAATAGTCCGGTAGGCTCCAACTCTCATTACCGTCACCATAATAGCATGGATAAATTCTTTTCTGAAACAAATAAAACCTCCAATCCCTTTAAATAGCATCGGACACCCCAGCCTCCCACCATCATCTCTCGCGCGCGCGCGTGCATCTGCTCGCGATGCACAGCAACGCAAGGATCGTAGGGAATGGAGAGCAAACTGTGGTGTTCTCGCATGGCTATGGAGGGAGCCAGTCGATTTGGGACGACGTGGTCCCGCACCTGTCCCAAAGGTATCAACTCCTGCTCTTCGACTGGAACTTTTCCGGTACCGCCGACAACTCCGGCAAGGCCTTGGAGCTGGCCAAGTACTCCTCCTTCACTGCCTTCGCCGATGACCTCATCTCTCTCATCGACGAGATGAACCTCAACGGCGTCATCTTTATTGGCCACTCCATGTCCGGCATGATCGGTTGTATCGCCTCCGTTAAAAGGCCCGATCTCTTCAGCCACCTCGTGCTCATTGGAGCGTCGCCCAGGTATCGATCACCTTCATCCATGCTTTATTTGCTTTGCTCGCAAGCGCCAACCTTGCTTTCTTAATTAAAACTGTTTCTCATTTTCTTTGGTAAACAACTCTCTTTCCCCTAAATTGCTTCGGTTCTCTTTCATTTCCGTGCTCGAGAACACTGTGGGTTGGGTCTGGTCTGGATCCAGGTCCAGATCCCGTATGAATTGTACCCAACTCAGACTCGTTTGGAGCTTTTTGATCGACAAAATCATATGCTGTCAGTATAACTGCTGCTGCTGCTGCTGCTGCTGCTGCTGGTGGTAAACGTTGCTCGAATGGTTCAATTCATGAACTATTTGGCAACAGTACTCGGGAACGATGGCACATGCAAGAACGGTGCTTGAACGGGGTTGTCAGATGCATATATAGACTGCTTCCAGGAAGGAACAAAATATACGCTACATGCATGGGGGTATGCAAATGGAGCCAATAAATATGCAGTTAATAACAGAATTAGAGAACAAGAAAATATTACTTGGAACTTAAGAAGCCAAAGGAACAACTATTTTGTGACTGCTTACATGGATTCGGATGGATCCGGATGATAAATGGCCGCCGCAAGGCTTCCCGGGGATTTTTCTCTCTGAGATGTCACTGACAGGCCCTTACTATATATCTTCCTTCTAAAGTGAAGGAATTTTAAGGCAGCAGCCTGAGATGTTAAACAACCTTTAACTCCATCTTTAGGGGATAAATCCACTCTCGACAACAGTAAGACTCCACCTTTTTTCCCTTTTTTTTCTTAGCTGGCACCTGGGCTCTAACCAATTCCGTCCACACGTACGTGTTGCCGAGGCTCGGAGAGGGAACGGGTTTGGATGCTTTAGAAATAAGTGGCGGAAATTGTACTGTTCTCTTCAGGTTATCGTCCGTCATCAGCTATTCACTGGTGCGAACACATTCAGCATCACGGCATCGTTCGATGAAGAATCGCTGCGTATTAATTCACGGAGTTCATTTCTTGCAGGTACTTGAATTCGGAAGATTACGAAGGAGGATTTGAGAGAACGGAGGTGGAAAACATGTTCACCAATATCGAGTCTAATTTCCAGTCATGGGCTGAAAGCTTCGTCAGACTCGTCATCGGAGCAAATGATCACATCTTCATCGAGAAATTCAGGAGAAGCTTTCTGAAAATGAGGCCCGATATCGCGCTGTGCGCTGCGAGGATGATCTTCCTGAGTGATCTGAGGGATGTCTTGGAGGAGGTTGAGGTGGCTTGCACCATAATCCAAGGCACCAATGACGTGGTCGTGCCCACCTCCGTCGCCCATTTTATGCAGCAGGAGATGAAGGGAAAGGCGACGGTGGAGACCATAGACTCGGCCGGGCATTTTCCGCAGCTCACCGCCCACCGGATGCTACTTGAAGTTCTTGACAGGGTCTTGGCAGGAACGAAGGGACCGTAAAAACGTGGCAAGGCTTTCGATGAAGGAAGATGCTGTGAATTCTTGTGTCCTGGGGATGGGGTGATGACAGTGATGTGGGGATAGAACCTCATCCCAGTAGCTCGTTGTAATGTTTCGAATTTGAGCATGCGAATATTGTAAATTTCATGTCACTTGGATAAACTTATTGTGTCGTTTGTCGGGTTGCAAAATTGGCTATGACATGAATTACGAATCAAAGCAGCTCGGTTTTGAATCATATCGTTTGCTGTCGTAAAATACATCATAATTTGCGTAGTCGAGATCAATTAAAGTTTATTGGGACGGATGAACTATAAGAGGGTGACCGGTGAGTTGCCATGATAAATTATATAGCTGAAACCAGCTGAGTGCATAAGCTGGATATGGCCCGACCCAAAATCTGGATATGAAGGACAACTTCACAAAACATATTTAGGCTAGCCAGGTCTGCGCGCACCAGTCCTCGCATTTTGTAATAACTCAGGATCTCACTCAAAATGGCTAGCCAAAAAGTATTATTTGAGCTTTTTGATCCTATATACTATACCCAAAATTTATCCAGCGAATAATTGATATGAGACTAAATACCTGCCCATATGAGTCCTTACATATTAAGCAAAAATTTGATTGCAAATCGTATATGAAGCCATGTAAATCCGATCAGAAGAATTGATCGGCCTTATAAGTCCAACATAAATAACGAATTTTATATCTTCACTTTTTAGCATTTCCAACGTTCATGATTCATGTAGGCGTTTTCCTTCACCAAAGAAACGCATGAAATTGTCTTGTTCTAGATATATAAGACACCAGCCCCATCTCAGACTACAGGATACTGCAGTCTTCACAAGATCTCTAGCTACAATGACGTCGGTTTTTAAAACTTTTTTTCCCCAAAAATCATTAGACACTGTCACTAGGTCCCCATTATATTGTTTTAATATACTCGCGTAACCAAATCGAGATACGTGACAAGTTTCCAAGTCCCATCCTGGTTGGAACCAATCTAAATGATTGCCGAGATTGCAGATAAAATTGCATCAAGATGGAATTGCATGTGTAATATAATGCGTTTGAAATATGCATCAAGGTACCAATGCAAGTTTTTTTTAGTTTGTTATCGCTTATTTCTTTAGAAACCTACATGTTTAGAATCTCCTTTAACAATCAACACGAGTCTGACACGTTCATGCGCAAAAGTTCAAAACTCGCTTCTATGTTCAGGTCAGATTATGATATAGAGCAAATACCAAATAGAATCCGCTAAAACTTAATATGCCACCAAATCTAATAAAATTCCATTTCTCCAATTACACATTATAAATCTCCTTAGGAAATGTTTGTTTTCTAACTAGTGGTGGATCTAAAGCAGTGTTTCTAATAATGATAGGAGATAGATCTCAAACACTGTAACTTTGTGAGGCTGATCATTTTGTATGGTTTTGCTTCTAAATATCACTGCCAACAAAGTTCAGAACTTAAAGAATACTCTGGTGCATACGGCTCTCACCATTATAGAGTTTAGAAAAGGTTGGATATATACACAACCTTATTCTCATATGCTGAAAAGCTATTTTTGTATTTTGAATCCGTGGCACCAAAGCCCAGATCTGTTTGGAACCTCCTCTACAATACGTCGCCTAAAATGGTATTAATAAATATGCTGAATATTGTAACACACGCTCAAGGACTAATGACAAACAATAAATGAAGAAAAATAAAACCAATTCAAGAACTGACAACTGGTGGCAGAAGTATTGTTAGCTAACTAGTGTCTCGTGGAGTGTGCAGGTAGCTAATTATAGTTAAATCAGCTAAAGTAGACAGTAGCATAAACTGCCAAAGCAACAAAAGTCTCCTTAAAAATGCTAGAAACTTTGGAAAGTGATCTAAACAAATATTCAGGTGCTTCTCACACAGGAGGTTATACATATTAATTACTTTTTCAATTGTTTGTACTAATGGATACATTAGCCAGATTCTCCTGTTCAAAACTTCAATAAACGTGGATACCTTTATGTTCGCCATTGTCGCTGACCAAGGAAACAAGAAAATATTTTTTTATAATATAAATAATAATCATTATTTTAATTTATTATTTTTAAATAAAATATTAAATGTTGTGAAATCTAATTCATGCTAGATTTTTTGATTGCGTGGTCAAAAAATAAAAAAAATTCTTACCTAATAAAAAGTGAACAGAAAGATAGCACCTGTGATTTTTCTGTTATCACTCATTTTTTAGTTATGTCACAAAGATTATCACAGCAACTGATTTAATACATAAATTTCAAAAGCTATTTTTTGAAGGCAATAAAGCCATTATAACCGCTGTTATAAGTTTATAACGGCCATTTGTAAAATCAAAAAAAATAAATAAATAGTCATTCCACCGGTCCCTGACCAAAATACCCCTAACCTTGGACAAAGCTTGAGAGGAATGCACCGTGGCGTTTTAACCGCTAACCATGCGAGGGCAAGCACTCCTCGCTCGCCTCCACTTCCTCAAACCCTCTTATCCTCGATTCTCCCCGATCCCCCTGTCTAATCCCAAAACCCTCATCCAGAATCCCAATTCCCTCTCGTCTTTCCATCACCGCGGTGCCCTCCGCCCCTCTCGCCCCTTCGCGGCCATGGCAGGCGCTGCGGACGATTTCGTCAAGGGCACAGTCTTCCCCAATGGTGTCGCCGTTATCACCCTTGATCGCCCCAAAGCCCTCAACGCCATGAACCTCGGTCTCCTTCTACGCCCTTTCTCTGTTCTTCTTATTATTTTCCCCATCTTTTCTTTGTTTCTTTTCGCGAGTTTTTCTCGAATCTTGGTTACCTTGTTCCTTGATTCCATGCTGGAACTTAGATTCCCTGTTTATTTCTAGAGTTCACGGCTTCTTGTTTCATTGCTATGGGAATAGAAGCAGATCGAGTGAACCAGTTGATTCTTTGTATCTTCAAGAATCGAACTTCTTGCCAAGAAAGTAGAAATTTAGCCCCTCGCCCAGAATATCTAGTTGTTTTTTGTTTTCGTTACAATTTATTTTTGTCTTTTTTTCTTTTTAATAAAGACGTCTGGTTCCGTCAAAGCTGGATCAACATCAAGGCACCAGTTGAATCGCTGGTAGTTTTGCAGGAAGAAATTGAAGTTAATGTGATCCAAAAAGTCGAGCTGGGGTTTCAGAATCCCATTTCCTCTCCGAATTATTTAGCTTAACAACAATCGAAATATGATGACCTAGTTTTCCATCTGAAAAGTTAACATGCTTCCAATCTTTCAGAAGATACATCTATAATGATGGCTTGACTTTAATCACATGATTTACTCATTCATTAGTCTTCTTTTTTTGTAAAGTATCTTGGATAGATTTCATCAATCATATGCTTATGTAATCTTAGTGTACTGACCCATAATTGAAACGGTAGTGCAGAGATGGACATAAGATACAAAGGCTATCTTGACGAGTGGGAAAGTAATCCAAGTGTCAAATGTGTCCTTGTGGAGAGCAGCTCGCCTCGTGCCTTTTCAGCAGGTTTTCCTCCCTTTTCATTGCAATAACCACTAACAGGCTGATGTTCCCCCTCCCCTCTTTTTCTCAGTATACCATGAAATCATCAGCCTTTCAAGATTTCTTTATGCATTTCGCTTTACTTATCCATTTTATGGGGTCTTCAGTATGGCCTGAGGTTGAATTATGGCCCATGCAGGAATGGATATTAAGGGTGTTGTAGCTGAAATTCAAAAGGACAAAACTACACCACTCGTGAAAAAGGTCTTTCTGTAGGCATAAAGTATGTCTTGTGTTGCGAATGCCATGCATGGTTGCATAATATGCATGCTTTACTATGACATTTTATTTGTAGTGGTGCTTAAAATTTGCTTTATCATATAAGATTTTTAGAATAATATGCAGGTAATATTGTGAATCAGGTTACTATTTGATGCAAAATGCCAGAACTAATTCAGGTCTAACATTTCAAGCAGAATGCTAAGCTTTTAGAATTGTCATTGTTTTGACCATAAATCACATTAAAAAACCTTCTTGACTTATTTTTGCATGCCTTCAATATTGTACACCTGAGACACTTATTTTAGTAATTGATGCTATTTTTGGAAACTTTTTTGTAGAGATAGGAGTCTTAAAATATAAGCCTGAAGCATCGTGTCATCAACTGAACTAATATTTACAATTATGATAAAATGGTGGATTTAAGTGGCCTTTTAAATTGATGACATTCAAGTTTTCTTTTTATTGGCATCTAAGTTTCAAAATCATTTTGATCCATCATTAATTTCCCTGTTTTGCCTTCAATATCTTTGCCACTAAATATGCACATTGAGTTCTTGTTCAATTGAAGGAATTTCTTTGTTTTAGTACTTAGGGTGGGCAGCATAAAAATGCAGGGCTCTATGATGCCCGGCTTTCTCATTACAATTTGATGTACTTCTTCTCTCTAATAAATATAAACACTCTCCTTTATCAAATCTTCAGGTTTAGTCCTTAAGATCACCTCTGCCTTAATCCACCTGTAACAGAATTTGGGAATTAAGCAGTCAGGGAACTGTAACATGACATGACAATTGGAGACCTGTCTATCTAATTTTCTTGGGACAATTTGATGTATATCTTCTCTCTTATAAAGTATAAAGTATAAACACTCTTTCTTACCAAATATTCAATTTTAGTACATAAGATTACCTTCACTTAATTCATCTATATTGGAATTTGAAAACAACAGCTTATATATAATGTTTAGCTGGCATGTCCGTTAATTAGGTCACGTAAAGGTTTGTCAGAGCAGGTGGTGTTCCCTTTCAGATTTTCATATTTAATTGTATGCTTGAACATTTTGAATCTTTGATTCTTTGAATTAACACTAATGCTTGCTTTTGATTTAACAGCACTTTCTTAGAATTTGACCCCCTCTATCTCTTTTCCATGTTCAATTGTTTGTATGTGTATTTTGCTCATTTTAATTAACACTTTTGCTTGCTTTGATTAAGTAGCACTTTCTTAGAAACATGTAGTCATAAAAAGGTTGGCCCGATGCATGAGGCTCCCACCGTTTTGGAGTCTAGGGAGAGAAATATGTGCAGCCTTACCCCCGCATGTGGAGAGGCTATTTCCGTGTTTTGAACCCACGACCTCAAGGTCACAATAGCAACCTTAATGTTGCTCTTGGGTTCACCCTCTAAAACCTGCAGAGTCATGCATGAACTGAAGGTGTCAATATGCTGCGTTGGGATAAGATCTATTTGAGTCAAGCTAGGGACTCCAAGCAACATGCCATTTCCTGACTGCATAGCATCAGAGACAATTGGACATTTATTTTTAGACTTGGTGTTAGGGATGCCTGGCTGGATGGCATGTCTAACTTTGACCCAGGATATCTATCTTATGTGCTATGTGAAAATTCAATTTCATAATGATAACAGCACCTAATTTTAGACATGGCATCTCAGCAACTTGAAATTGCGAATCAAAGTAGATCATGATCTAGATGAAAAGAATAATATTGGATCGGATCCCTTACCAGAGTTGCTATGATCATGGAAGAGCCCCAATTGAAATTAGAAACAAAAGGTTACCTTGGCTTAAGAGTCCTAATGCTAGTCGGACTTGGATTTATGAATTATGGCCTAATACCATGGAATCATGAAATGATCGAAATAAGAGGTATAAAGAATACCATCTGTTGAGAGTAATGACAGGAAAAAATTAAAATTTTAATTTTTATGGGGGTATTTTTGAGGAAGAGGTATAATTTAATTATTATAGGGCATTTTTTAGGAAAAGGATATTCTGAGAATGCCAAAGTTTTCACTAGGAACATTAGCACACTTATATAGTTCTCAAAGTTTGTTTCTTTATCTGCAAGAGTCCTTACTGACTCAAAAGTTGGAAGTTCTACATGATTGATGAAGTTTATAAAGAGTAAAGAGTCCACAAAGGGTCTGTTGCATGCTGAAAAGTTTTTTGAAGAAAAGAAGGCAGTGAGCCGGCTGTTACCTCTCCATATCTCCTTATTTCTTCTCCTTTTTCTTATTCTGTATTAGTTCTCTACTGTTTTTGTTCTCTACATCATTCTCTGTTAATTGTTCAGTGCTATTATTTCATAGATTGTTGGCAGATTTCAGTTTTATTTCGATACCTTTGCTATAATGAACCACTGCGTTGAAATACCTGTTGGGTTTGACATGTTAGGACCTTCCTTGTAATATCAATAAGGATTTCAGTATTATTTTCTCTGATGTTTGATTGTTCGGATATGAAAGTTACTGCTGCCTGTTTAAATTTGTGTATTAATTCTGGAAATCTGATTATAAGTTTATAGTGAACGAGTCAATTGAACCCTAAAAAACCCCAGATCTTGATATCTCCTATCCTCCTTCACACATGAAACCTAGAGTAGGGTTATTTGATCTTTCACCTAGAAAACTAAAATTAGTTTTCTGCTGCCCTGTTATGATGTCTTGGACAGCAGGCAGTGAAGCTGCTTTAAGACCACAACTATCCTATTTCATACAATACAGGCCAACCCTAAGTGGTGCTGCATATGCCAGGTGATTCCGCTGCATCCAATAGGTTATAGGTTACAGCACTAAAAGAAGAAACTTCCTTAGTGGGCTTGCAGAACTATAAATGCAAACCTTTCAACTAGTTTGATATGCTAATACAATTTTGGAATTGAATTTATTTTACTCTAAATAACATCCTTTAAATCTACTCAGTTAGAATTTCAAAAATGTGTAGACAACTAACAAAAATTATATAGTTGCTTTTTTTTCAAGGACTAGCCAAATAGCAGTAGTGGCCATGTATAGTCATAAAATGGTTTCTATCTGACCTTGTGAACTTTGGATATTGCATATATTGCATACAATTACTGTAGAACTTTGCAAATCTTTGTTGATATCATACTATCCAAGGTTCGCAGTCTCGATACCAAACTACGTACTCGTAGGAGATCGATAACTGTACCATACCAATACCGTACTGAACTGTAACTATACACAAAAAAATATATTTTTGTTTGTAAAAGTTTTAATGTTTTTAAGCCTCCTTTATCTAGTTTTGAGGGAAAATAGGATTTTGTGAGTTTTTGATGTTTAAATGAAATATATTTAGTTTTTTTTATGTTAAATGCCTAAAGAATGTGTAACTATTAATTTAACTAAGTATGACATTGAAAATATATAATATTTATATTAAGAAATCGGAAACACAACGTACATGCATTTGTTCGATTCGAAGTTTGAGTTCGTAGTCGGGTCCTAAGACTTGAATGACTATCAGAATAATATGATACATGCTTCAAATCTGAAATATCTTTACATGCTATTGAAATTTCATGATTTTTTTTGCATTGGTAATATTTTTAATATTTTTAATAAAAATAATAGTTAATTTAAATAAAATATTAAAAATAAATTTTAATTATGTCTAATGTAGCATCTGATAGGAGGTACCATGTATATTTTTTTCAGTTCATGTTAAGCACCAATAGCCTAATTAATCTAGGAATTACTTTAAAGTTGGGTTTTATTCGTGAAGCAATTAGTATGCCAAAGATCAATCATATTGTTGTCAGCAGATAACATGCGAGATTGCGAGCATAATAGAAAGTTTTGGATTCTAACAAGTTTTTTTTTATTTTTTCTATTATTTTTATATGAAAATATATTTTACTAAAAATAAAATAAATATCAAAAAGTAAAAAAAAAATATATCATTGTGTAGATTTGACTAAGATCTTTGGCATGATTTCTCTATTTTTTAAATTTCTCCATATTTTTGGGTTGTAATAGAAAAATGGAATAGAAAAGTAGTTGGATTGGAGGAATAGCTTAAACTTCTACTCTCTCCATCTTTTTCTCCTCTCCTTCTCTCTTTCTCTCTTACCTTGAAATAGAGGGAAAAATTAAGGTTCCAGATCCCTTCTCCCCTAATTTTTGAGATCTTGAACTGGTATAGGGCTCTTACCGGGCCAAACTGCTCAAAATTGAGCAATTCTAGGTAGTTCAGCCTGATAAGGATCGATAAGTACCAATTCGGGTAAAATCCTTTATTGAGACCATGAATCGTCCATGGTTGGTATGGTACGATATGACCGAACTGGGTGGTTCGATATGATATTGCATGCCTTGATACTATCACTCCACTTGTGATTATGATAACTTTATCCATATTGTCATTAACTACTGATATATACAGCACCGTGTAGGTCCAAAAGGATCGGAGCATGTGTTTGAATCTATTGTAAGCATCACATGTTGTCTATCTTCTTTTTTCTGCTTCATTTATGGTACATCTTTGTTAAATCTTTCATCATTCAACAGGATCAAATGTGACCCTCAATTCAGTTGCTTGGATCAACTATGGCGGTAACTTTTTGCCTGTTGTTCCTTCTATATTGCCTTGTTTCACATGATAGTGAAGGGGCACGGGTTTGGTGGACCACATGGCTTGCAGTCCACCAAATCCGGCTACTACTGGAATCCAAGTTTTCCAATTAATTCATGACAGCAAACGACTATAGAAATGGAAATCTTTGACATTTCTTTAGGAATTGCTGCTTCGCCCCCCTTCGATCAGTTCCTCCAACCGCCTCTAGCATGGTTGAAAAATTATTGGCACCAGCCGTAACATTCTCTACTATTTTCTCCACTACCACTTCTCTTTTACGTCTTACCACTACCACCAATTCCCTCCATTAGGGATCTCCACTATCCTCAACTCTACCTGCCTCTCTTTCTACACCCACCACTAGCAGTTTTTCGGTGCTCCATTCTTACTTGACCATTGGAAAGGTTTGCTTCAGCTTGCCTCTCTGGGGAAGTGTCAGATTCTTCCTGTTGAGCCTCCAATATCGAAGTGCCATGGGGTATCTGAAACATTGTTGGAGTTCATAAGCAGCGGCAACAACACTGGGATCTTCCTTGTGCTTGTTGGCTTCACGGTGCACCTGCTTGTCCCCTGCTCTTGAGAGTGCTCCCTTAAGAGCCATGCCATGCGTTCCTTGGCCCACCTTCAGCCACTGCTTGGAAATTATAGGTTGCTTGTGGCAGAGGCAGCTGGTTGGCGAGGGAGGGGGAAGGACGAGGTGTCTGTGGGCCGAGGAGAAAGGTGAGGCAAGGTGGTCTAGGGGCTTCTTATTATGCATGTGACAAGTAGAGCCCGGGGGAGGAACTAGATGGAGAATGAGGGTGATGCAGCACTTCCTGAGGCAAAAAGATAAGTGACAATTTTTTTATAATTTTTTCCTCAGTTCAGAAAAGGAAATGGTTTAGATTTCATTTCCATAGCTGCTTGCTGCTGTGGATAAGTGGAAGAGATGGGATCTTAGTATTAGCTGGAAACAGTAGACTGCAAACTGCGCAGTCCAGTGGATCTGTGCCTATAGCTAGGCTTTCTAAAATAAATCATTGGTTTGTTCTGATGGTAATGGAAACAAATCACCCAAATGGTGTAATTGTTGGAGACTAGGTGTGGTTGATCACCTCTATAGAGTACCCAGGCGGTTTCTTATCATCTGCCGTTGAAAGGGACATGACATCTTATAGGAAGAATAAGATTGGGGTTTTGGATTGCTTTATAATGAAGTTGCTTATAGGGTGTGAAGTGTGAACCATTTTTTTGATCTTGGCTATTTTTGATATTGTCCTTCTTACTGTTTCTCTTATGTACTTTTTCATTTTTTTGACGCAAGACAATTCATGAGAAAAAATATGATCAATTTGATGCGAGTATCAAGAGGTTTGTAGCACTACAACTTAATCTTCTTTATGGTTTTCATGACATGTTGAGAAGGTCAGCATAGTTCTACATAACTGATGAACACCATTTTGCATACATCAGCACATAACTTCTAGGCAATTAATGTTACCCTGCCTGTATTTTTTTTTTTTTTTTGTATTTTGTGCCCTTGTCTGTAAAATACCATGCATTCTTTTCCTTGCTTCTGTTGTCATGATAATGTCATGCTTACTGGAAAAGAGAAGAAACTCCTTGTGGATAAATGCTTTATTTTTTTAGGAAAATTTCTTTTGCCACCACTGATGTTAAATTGCTCCCAAGCATGACCATAGGAAGATTAGAAATATGATCAGCTTATCAAATATGAGTTTTCCTCATGTTTTACTTGCATTTGTCTTGTATAAAGACTGTATATAGTTTGATCCTGCCTAAAGTTGTTATTTGGATGTTGAAAGATGACTGCTTTCAAAAAGTTGTTCAGAGCTTCACAGATATCTCTCTTCTTTTGCTAGATCTGTAATAGGCAACTGACATGACACTAGACTTTAGATGTCATGTGCATGAAACTTCTTGTTTTGCACACGTATCTTCTTGATTTTTTTTAACAATTAATATAACTATATTTTGGATCCATGTAATAGATAATAGTTGATTTAAGTCCTTATTCAGTTGAACTGTGCTATTCTTCTTTAAGCTTACGCCATGATTCTGTTGTAGGTTTTCGCTGCGGAATATTCTCTGATATGTAAAATTTTTGGATATCAAAAGCCTTACATTTGTTTCATGGATGGTGTCGCAATGGGGTTTGGGATTGGGCTGTCTGGACATGGCCACTACCGAATTGTCACTGAGGTGCATATCTTTCTTCAAGACAGGGATGTTGTTAAGTGATATCTTCGACTTTTCTGTATGTATGCTTGTACGAAAATTGATTTTAATCCTCTACTTGATTTTATATGGTTTCGTGCCAGAGAACACTACTTGCCATGCCGGAAAATGGAATTGGCTTGTTCCCAGATGTTGGCTTTGCTTATATAGCTGCAGAGAGTCCGGGAGAAGGGGCAGTCGGTATGTCCTTTCAAAAAATTCCTTCACATTCATCACTCAACTGATCTTCATAACCGCACATCAACTTGCTTGATTTCTCAAATTATGCATCATAATTTAAACCCCCCAAAAAAATCTTACTGAATCTTGTGATAGATATTTGGTTTCTGGCGTATAGACAAGGTGGGGTCCTCCTTATCTTTGGTATTCATTGAATTGTATGTCAAGCATTAGTCTATATTCTTCTGTGTGTCATCACGATGGTCAAAATGCTGCAGTATGTGGGGGATAGATATCGATTTTGATTTTTTTTTTTTGAAGGTTTGCTTGCATTAATTTTCATGAGAGAAATACTACTTTCACTTTTACTTTCTACCCTTGAAGGTAGTTTGACCTTCCAGTTTTTTGTTAAGGTCATATAGTATAGTGCGTATTGTTGTTGTCTTCTATTATAGAGCATCAAAGAAATGATAATATGTTGTTGCTTGTTTCCAAGCATAGTTCGCCGTACTGGCCCGAACCGGCAGTACGGAATGTACTATACCGTACCAATTCGAAATCAGTATCCGGTACGGATGGCGTGCTGACACTTGGTATGTCAGAAAAAATTTCGTACCGTATTATACCGATACTGTGCTAGTATGGCACTGGTATGAGGTCCGGTATTAAGACGGCGAACTTTGCTTCCAAGTAACAATAACTTACGATATTAGGGCAGTAAGTCAAGGAAGAGGCACAAAAAATAAAAGTATCTAGAAACTACTTCTGACCATGAATTGCCATACTTTATCTTGCTTACCTTGCATGCGCAACAGCGTCCCTGTAACTCAAACGATCTTGAATAGTCTTTTCTCAGAGATCAGAAGATCTTGTAAACCATAACCAGAACTTTTAACCATTACATCTTATTCATACTTAACTGTATATATAGTTAGCATGAAGTAATCACATCAGCCAATACTTGAAAATAAATAATCAAATAATGAACCACATGGATTGGCTTTCATTTCTAAGGAATCCTAGGGTTCTTTGTCCTTTAAAACATGCAGGCTAGTATACATGCAGGAAAAAGATGTTAAAGAAAACCATTGGAAGAAGAAATGGGTAGATGTATCAAAAATCATAAACTTATTATTCTAATCAAGGAAGGCGGAACCGTCTCAAACTGCCCGGTTCGGGGCGTACCGAGCCATACCAGCGGTCGACCAAGACGGTTCCAACAATAAAATCGAGAAACCGGCGAGGGAGGGGGAGAGGGAGAAGGAAAGAGAGGAAGAGGGGGGAGAGAGAAGAAGAAAGCCCTCCCTCCCCCCTCTCTCAGCTTGTTTCGGTGGCCACCGCTCACTGCCGCCCTATCCCTCTCTCTTCCTCCCTCCCTCTCTCTCTCTTTTTCTTTCTTTCCTTCTCCCTCTCCCCCTCCCTCTGCCTCTCTCTCCGATGCGCTCTCGCGCTTTCTCCCTCTATTCCTCTCTCTCTCCCTCTTCCTTTTCCTCCTTCCCTCCCCTTTTCTCTCTCTCTTTTCCTGTCTCTCCTTCTTACTCTCCCCCTCCTTTGTTGGTTTCCCTGTCGGTTCACGCCATAATGACATGGCACAAAGGCATGCCGTACCATCCCGCTGGCCTACCAACACGGTGTTGGTTCCGGTACTGTAGACCTTGGCTTTAATACTGTGTAAAATTGCAACATTATCATTTTGTAAACAAAAGGCATCTTTTTTTCTTTTTTCTTTTTTTCTTTTGGTTATGTGTGTGTGTGTAAGGTGGTGGGGGAGGGCTAGGGGGTGGGGGGAATGAAGAAGAGGTGCACAGCTTGCCGGACTTGTTCAACGCCCAATACTAATTTATTGGCACGGTTAATTGAGCAGAGGAGAATAAGAGTTAATGGTGAAACTGATCTAAGTACATCAAATTTAAATATCTGCAATGCAAGGACAGCTGCAGAACCATCTAGGGTTTAAACCACTACTCTATTGGGTGCCTTTGTTCTCTAATAACCTTGATGCATAATTTGTGTTTTGGAGTCATCAGTATGCTGCATAATTTGTGAACTAATGCAATGTTTGTTAGCAAGTATAGCTTCATAGATTTATTAAGCATGATGTTTTTTAGAAGCTTGTTTGTTTTGGTGCCAGTTCATGGGTATATCATTGTTCTCAAACATGTAACCTTATTCATAAAGTTTTTCTTTAGCCCAACATTTTAACCCTTGCAGCACTGCTAACTCTTGAAATTTTTATTTTCATGCCATCTATCCTGCTCTGATCCTATTAATTTTTTTCTTCACTCTATCCTTGTGTAAACAGGATTTGAAATGAAACAGATAACTATTTTTGAGGATTTCTTGATTATCAATTTTAGCAAGACTTTGTTTTTCACCTGCATATTATTGTTTTAGTAAGGTTTAACATTTCATATTTCTACAGATTTTATGACCCTTAACTTCAAAATTTTATATATCAACTTAAATCCTTTTTCCTCGTTTCCATCTTTTGTATGTGTGCATGCATGTGGCCTGACTATAAATCTTTTTAAAGGCCTTTCTGTCCTCTTTGTTGACTCATTAGACAATTATGAGCTTATAACCTTGCTAGAACTGGCCTCAGATCTTTGCTGGACTTGTCCTTAGCATTTTAATTTGCCACAACTCTCTCCTAAACCTTTGCCTCCTATCTTTCTGTCATGTACTTGTCATTACCCTTTTCTTCTTGCTTTTATAAAGCCAACTTTTGACATCTGTGTGCCACTAAGCTTATGCTTTGACAGTCTTTATTGTCCAACAGTATCAACCATGCAACAATGTTGGCCCTTGCATACAAAATCATTTTGATGGAAGTAAATCCATAAAGATGAAGAGAGCTGCTTTAGTGATGTGATGTAGACATTTTACATGTACTGCTGTTTGTGCACATGTATGTGCATTCTTGAGAGGAAATTGCTTGAGACGACATTCATATACCATGTATATAGTATCTCCAAAATTATTAAGAGGTGGTCTGCAATCTTTTGTTAACAAGAAAACACATTACGTTATGCCATCTTTATTCTTTGATACATAAAAGAAATTGTGTCAATAACAGAATGTGAGCACAATACAAATGCATCTTATTTATTTATATTGTTGTTTGTAAAAATAAAACCTTGGGTACCTAAAGTGGGTGAGGGTGCAATGCGGGGAAGCGGGTCTCCTGAAAATATTATGAATAAGAAAACACTTACAAAGCAGGTGCAGGGACTGGTTTCTGGATAGATTTTGAAGTGGGTGCCTCATTCTAAGTGGAAGCTTCCTGCTCCTAAGGATAAAACTATCTTTTTTGAGTTAAAAAGGATTGACCTTTGGCATTTCAACTTTGTTTCTATGATGACATCGACAGTATCCAGAGCTCCTATCTTGCTTATTAGTATCACTTTTTAGGTGTTCAAAAATCTTGGGTTATCCAGAAATCTATATTCTATACATCCATGTGTCTTGATGCTGCCCTTTAAAGTTAGATAAGGTATACTGATCTATGCTGATCTATGCTAATATTAGAATCAATCTCCCAGGAGCCATTCTAGGGGCCAGATCCCAGACCTTATAACCATCCATCTCTAGTTGCTAAAACTACAACTCAAAATAGATATACCCAAAATTGTTTACTTGCGAGGGAGCTATATGAATAGAAAGAATATTTTAGTCATACTGGGATTACTCAGCCATCCATAGTTCTCTCATGCACATCGCATGTGTCAGACTCTAGTAATGTAAACTGCAAGGTGGTGCATTTTAAGCTATTGGAGGAGTTGAAATGTGCAACGCATCATCCTCTTCGATTAAGAACATGCTAATTGGGATTTCATACTTCATTGCTAGAACTTTTATTGCTTTTGGTTGGACGTTTCAGAGTTGAAGGCATTTTTCTCAGTGGTTATCTTTTAACAGGTTTATTTGAATGTCTTGTTAATTTATCTTATTTTAAGTCTGATATTCAAGAGTCTAAATGCTGTGCAACAAAGTTGATAACTCGATATCATGAGTATTATTCTATTTTGGCGCAGGCAAAATCAAGAAGACATCTATCGATTATTTTCACTCAACATTCTGTATATACTCTTCTATGCTAAAATCTTTTTTTTGAAAGTATTTGCTGTATTTTTTTTGAAAGTGTTGGCGATGCCTTCTGTTGTACTCCATTCCATATTTAGTCATACTTGTTAACTTCTTTCTGTGTTATATTATAAATGTCTATTTACTTATTACAGTCAAATGTTCTGTTATATTTATAGAGTAACATAATCAAGGAGGGGGAGAGCTTTAATCCCTTGTAACAAAAGTAAAGTTGCATTGCCTATTTTTTACGTTGTGATCTTCTAAGGTTGGTTTTCTTTTTATTCCTTTTTTTGTTTGTTTGCTAAACTCTAGAAGTTCCTTTGCAGGGGCTTACCTTGGAATGACTGGGAAAAGGATTTCATCTCCTGCTGATGCATTATATGTGGGCTTGGGAACTCATTATGTGCCTTCTGGAAACTTAGGATCCCTTAAGGGAGCACTTCTATCAATCAACTTGTATATTTCTGATCATTCTTTATTTGTATCTTGTGCTGAACTTTTATCAGAAACTATATCTTCTTGTGCTTCAACACCTGAGGAACTTGAAAAGAGTTCTTGTGCTGCTATTCCTTCATTTCCATGGAGATCCAGTATATGATTAATTTTGAAATTTACACTTGGTGGGTTGACTTTTGTGAGTAAAAATTTGCTTTCTTATGTTATAATTAATTGGTTATTATGATTTGAGATAGTTGGTGAAGCTAGCGCAATCAATAAAATACATATCTTTACATTTCTTATTATGTAGATCATATTTGATACGAAGTGGTTATTTGGGCAAACTTATTTCCATTGAGCTGGAAAACAAAGCACAAAGTGCTTGCTTTGTGCCTTTGTGCTATTTATTTATGGCTCTTTCAGTTTATTGATCGTGACAATGATTCTATATGTAATTTGTTTTGTTTGTTTGTTAATGATCATCAAATGCTGTTCGAGAATTTAGTCAACAAATTAACCTTGACTTTGAATCTGGAATTTAATGGATACCCAATTTCTTAGTCAATATTATTGAATTTATTAATTTAATCAACAGACTGTCCCATCAATATGGTGTCGATTTTAAGGATCAATGTGTTGTCTAAGTTTGAGGATGTTCTAGGACCAGCTCTCAACATGATGTCAGTCCTCTTGATTGGTGTTAGATCTTGGTTAAGGCATATTTGGAGTGGATTAGTGTCTGCTAAAACTTGGTTAAGGCATATTCGGACTGGATAAATGTCTGCTAGGGGACCTAGAAGGCCTGTTAGGCAGGAAACCTACTCTCTTGGCTATGGAGGTTGAGGTCATGTCACCAAACAACCACCTTCCAATATTTTCTAGACTTGGAAGAGTCTAGGTAAAGAATAAAGAAGGCCCCACATACTTTACTATACTGAAGTAACAGAACCAACCCCATTAATCTGATGAGGCAGAAATTATGAACTGAAGAATCAGGATTTTGAACTTTAGACAACCTCCCTCCCTCCCTCCCTCCTGTAGAATAACACAAACACAAGAAAAGTCCTTCATCTTCCCTTTATTATTTTTCTTATTTCATTCATTTTACTCATTACTCGCCCTTCTTCTAATCTTTCTTGATAAAAAAATGTACTGATCTTTCATGCAATGCATTGGATTTTTTTCCCAAAAAAATTCCAGCAAGCGCTTGATTTCAATTATTTTTTTTAATTTCACAAACCCTTAAAAATCTCAATTTAAACCGTAGATTCCTCAACCTAAGTTAAATAGTAGTCATTTGTTACCTATTTCTCAAAAAAATATTGCCTTGCTAGTTCAGTTTTATTGAAAACTTGGGTCTTAACCTGAAATTCCAGCACCTTGTAGGTCTCAGTTCTTTTCCTAAACCCTCAAACAAAGGTCTCTTCCTAGGTCTGTCCTGCATCAAAGGTTTTCTTAATTTTTCTCATTCTACCAAAAATGTTACATCATGATCAATCTTAGGTATTGCTAGTGTGTTGAAATCAAGGATTGCCGAACTGGTACCGAATGCTGTACCGGTCGGCGCCCGGTCCGGTTTGAACCGGACGGAACCATCCGGCCAGTTCGGTTTGCCCCGAACCGGGCGGTACGGCTTGGTTCGGCAATCCTTGGTTGAAATATAATTACGAAACCTTGATCTTGATCATGTCATGGGCTTGTTTAGATACTCATAATGTTTGATTTAAAATGGTTGCAAATGTATGTGAATTAATACATGAGAATGTTCTAGTATTTTTGAAAAATTTGTAGTTTTTTCTCAACAGAAGTTCTTTGGTACCTCTGCAGTGCAGCGTAAATAGATGCTACCGTGCAAAATTGTGTCATACATTTGTTTATTAGATTTGTGAAGATTTATTTAGTTCAACTGTTTTTTTTTTAATTTTTTGGACACTGCTTTTAAATTGGGTAATGAGTACAGCTTGAATTATAGATTATGGACATGCTTTATGTTTCACAAATGCGTTTCAGGATCATACCTTGTTTCATATTTCACCAAATTCCCATTGAATGTTAGGTTGTCTTGACTTGCATATTTTGCACATGCAGCTCTGATGACCCTCACAAAGATGTCGTGTCATTACTAGCACAATATAAGAAGGAACCTGAATCAGAGGCTCAACTGAAGTTGCTTTTACCTCACATAGTATCATCTTTTGGTGGACGTAAATCAGTCTCCAAAATCATAGAAGAGTTGGAGAAGTCTCGGTCGAATACTGATGTTGCAGGTATACCTTTCTACCATATACTTTTAAAGAAAGGAATGCTTGATATTGGAAAACCAACTTCTGCCAGTGATGCTGAGTTGCTGTGCTGTGGGACATATAGTTCTTGTTGGTTTTCCAATTCTGCTGTACTGCCATAGCCCACTACTATGATACTTTTAGTAGTACTGATAGTTGTCATGCCCTTTAAGGGACAAAACTGGGGAAGATAGTGAGATATTGCCTAGGTAGGCAACACATCTCTTTGTTAATTGTATAAATTCTAAATTTCTTTCTCCAAGCTGCTATTTCGATGTTATGAAAGTATTCCTATGTGATGGCGGACCACCACAGGGAGAAGAGAGAAAGAGGAAGAAGAAAGGAAAGAGGAGGAAGAAGAGGTTATAGAGATGCAGGAAGAAGATGTTATAAAGACGCAGGAAGAAGAGAAGAGGAAAAAGAAGAAGCAGAAAAGAGGCTAGGGTTTTTTATTCAATCATTCAATTTCCTAATTCATGAGCGGGGTGGTCTTTATATAGGCCTTACATCAGGTCAAACAATTGACGACATACCAAACTTGGATCTTCAATCAATTGACTAAGTCAGCCGATTGATTACATACCAAAATCGATCCAATGACTCAACAGCTAACCCAATTGACTTCAATAACAAATAACTGACCAAATTGATTTGACTAAACAAAAACAAATGACCAAATTGATTCGATGACTTCAATAACAAACAATTGACCAAATTGACTTGACTAAACAAAAACAAATGACCAAATTGACTCGATCAAATAAAAGCAAAATGCTGAAAATAAAAAATGATGCAAATTAGATTAGACCCAATTCGGGGCCCGACTCAATCTGGTGGCTCAAGAGTATCTCCCAGCCACAATGATGCGAATCTCTAGTGTGGCCACAATCGAGTCGCTCTGATGTCTCCATGAACTCCCGGGTGGAAAAAACTCGACCCCGTCGAGTGCAGGTTTGGTCGGCTATCATACTGCTCCAGAAAGTTAGGGTCAAGGCATTGCAACTCGGCTCTGAAAATTCACGTTACATCAGACTTTGGTCGGCTTTCCACCGGACAAGATAACATTGGTATCCACCGTTCCTGGTTGACATAACCTACTTATCCAATATATGTTCTATTTGTTCTCTGCGTGCATGAAATTTTGGAGGTGAGGCTCAACAATAGGTACCAGGTTAGGGTGATCAATAAGGGTAGATGTGTCAACAAAGAGGTCAGAATGAATAATTGTTGTCTTTTTGTAGGAGATTAAATCTTTAATATTAAATGTCGCACTAATCCCATAGTCCTCAGAAAGATTCACAACATAAGCATTCGAACTGATTGTCATAGGACTTTGAACGGTCCCACACTATGAGCTTGCAATTTCGTAAACGTTTTCGAAGAAAGTCGTTCAATCCTAATTCTTATCATGACGTAACCTCCTTCACTTAGCTCTTTATAACGTCTTGTGTAAATCAGCAATGGATTTATATTTTAAGTTATCAGAGTAAATGCATTTGCTAATTTCTTGATGCAATGAATGTGGGTGCGATGCGAATGATTGTGTAGACTCGGACACTCTATACTAATGAGACATGGAGATCAGGTCTATGGGCTGCCTAGGTTTGTAATCATGCACCATTTCAAATGGACTCATGCCTATGGACTTAGTAACCGAACTATCATATGCAAACTTAACTGTCGGTAACATTAAATCACGGGTCCTAGCATGTTCGTTCGGGTTGAGCCTATGACGTGAAAAGTTAGGTAGACATGCTTCAGGAACTAAATCAATTGCGTGTTGGATATCACGCATCGGAGGAAGTGCATCCGGAAGATTATCAGGGACTACAGAATGAAACTCCTCTGAAAACTACTATAGGGGAATGCTCAAGGTTGGATTTCACATTGATATCTTTAGCCATAAGTGCCAACACAGGTGACTGGCTTTCGATATCTTTGACTACCTTTTTCAAAGTAGTGATATGAAGTGGTTTGGTTGTACTTAGGTCAATAGTTTTCCTTTGAGAATCATTCTGAACAAATTCTAATCCGGTGGATTCGTCTTGAAAGTCTTCGTCTTCAAAATCTTCTACATAATCTTTTATATTTGGTTCATAGACTTCTTCGATATATTCGGCCTGTTGGTTTCCAGCTTCTGGTTCAGTATTCAGGTAGGTTTTAGTGGAACATTGGGACGCTATGTGGCCGAATTGTTGACACCTAGAACATTGGGTTTGGTTCCTAGGGGGTATGGGAAAGGACTATAAGTGGTGCAGCCAAACCGATTTTAGGTTGGGTTGCAACGGAGGTTGGCAGTTTAGGGGTCCTAAAGTTTCGCATGAACTCACGGACCTCTTGTCTGATTTCTTTCCTTTCAGCTCGTATGGCAGCGAACTGGTCCTTGAGGAATTTCAGAATTTTGGAGTCCATGGTAGCTAAGGGGACTTTAAGTTGATCGGCTTGGTACTCCTTATCACTACGAGTTGACATGCAATGTTAACACAATGTATGATGATGTGAGATGCAATGTCAATAATGAAACCCTAATAAATATGTAGGACAACCTATCAATGCAACCTACTATGATTTCAGAGATCAACAAGCTTTCACAAATTAACTTAAAATATACATGTTGCTGATTTTAACTTCGGTTATTTTAGAGTTAGGGTATGAGATTAATCAAGTTAAGAAATTAGGTTGCAATCAAGAATTACGGTTGTTCTGATCCTAAAGTAATCTGATCGTAGGATGTTGAAAAACGTTTTGTTGCTAGGGTGTGCTAATTTAATAACAAAATTTTTAAAAGGTGAATAGGACGGGTTTGGTGGTAGATGTTCTAGGTTCTGAATTTTTGACAGCAAAGTAAATTTTCAAAAATATGGCTATCATGCAAGAGAACTAGAACATAATTAAATGAACAAGCTCAAGAAAAGTGAAAACCTTATTACCTGTCGTGAAGCAGACAACCAGAATTGTTCGCTCGAATCGGGCTGGGGCGACGATCAGAGACACGGTTGCAGCTGATGGACCCTTCAATTGGCTTCAACTTGGGTCTGATCACAACAAATTGGCAAACCTGATCTCAACAACTCGTTGGTTCTGAAAAATTTTGGGGGCCTTGATGATAGGGCCTGATTGAGTAGAAGGGATTGATCAGATCTAATGGGCCTGCAATTTGCGGGCCTAATGAAAAATGAAAGGATGGCTAGGTGGGGTGGTGGCATGTTGGGCCGGAAATTGAGGAGGGTGCGGATGAGATGGGCGTGGGTGGTGGCTGTGGACCGGGTTGGACTGGGTCTGTTGGACCCAAACACCGGATGCGAAGAGGCCTTGGGGATGGGCATGTTGTAAAGCCAAAACACCTGAGGAAAATGAGGGAGAAGGGAACTCGTGGGTTGGAGAAGAGGGGTGGGGGTGTGGGAGTGCGGTGGAGCACGGATTGAGCAGGAGATGTGGCCGACAAAGGAGCAGCAGAGGGAGAGGAGATGAGGGGGAAGAGGGGAGGTGGAGGGGCAGTGGGCTCGTGAGAGGGCTCGGAGGAGGAAGCGAGGAGGAGCAACGGCTGACGGGGCGGGGGAGGCCGAAGATGCAATGAAAGGGGGGGCGAAGGGGTGGAGCTCAACGGCGGCAAAGGAAGAGGGCGGAGGTGGTGGTGGTTCTCGGGCGGAAGGCGACGGTGGATGGCGGTGGCATTTGGGGCAACGGGCGGTGGCAAGCGGGCCGGGAAGCGGGACCAGCCGGGGATGAATACGGCGAAGGCGGAGGCGATCGATGGCGGAGCGGCGCTGCGGACGCAGCGAACGGTGGCGGTGAACCGAAAGAAGGAAGAAGAACAAGTATTTTTCTTTTCTTTTTTCTAACTCGGATCCGTTAGGATTCGGGTTATCGGGTTGGACCCGATCCGATGCCCGTTACGGTCCGTCATGTGCAAGTCATGTGCATTCTTTTTTTTTCAGAGATCCGGGTTACCGGGATGTGGGTTAACGGGTTTGACTCTTACCTGTTAATCCGATTGTCTTCAACCTCTCAATGAGTTAGGGAGGATGCTCCGACCTCTGTGGGGCTCCGTGGATGTTGGCAGCCGGTCACGGCTCCGGGATGGAATAGTCAACGGGCGGCGGCCGGTTACGGCAGCGAGCGATTCTTCTCCGAGCGGTGCGGCACGCGCGTAGAGGCGACAAACCGGGTTTTTCCGATTCTTCACGGGCGGCGTTGGCCGGCGCGGTCGATCCGGCGGTGGCGGCACGAGGGTGAGGGTGGCTTCGGCTGTGATGGCGGGTGGGACGAATTGAGGAAGGGGGGGCTTAAAGGGAGGAAGGGGAGAGGGGGGGTTTCTGTGGTGCAGCCTGTAGAGTCGGGGAGGGTTGGAAGCTTTTGGAAGGGGGTGAGTGGGGGTGCAAGAAGAGAAACGGCACCCACGGCCCTCGTTCCTTCTCTCTTGCTCTACTTTTGATGCGATGGGGCTTGGGAGAAGACACCCAAAACCTTCTGAGCCCACCACGTGAAGAAGGAAGAAGAAACTGGATCATGGCTTTGGCAGCAGGGGCAAAGCCGAGCTGCTCTGATACCAAGCTGATGGCGGACCACTACAGGGAGAAGAGAGAAAGAGAAAGAAGAAGGGGAGGAGGAAGAAGAGGTTATAGAGACGTAGAAAGAAGAGGTTATAGAGATGCAGGAAGAAGAGAAGAGGAGGAAGAAGCAGAAAGAAGGCTAGAATTTTTTATTCAATCATCAATTTTCTAATTCATAAGCGGGGTGGCCTTTATATAGGCCTTACATCAGTTCAAACAATTGACGACATGCCAAACTTGGATCCTCAATCAATTGACTAAGTCAACCGATTGATTACATACCAAAATCGATCCAATAACTCAACAGCTAACCCAATTGACTTCAATAACAAACAATTTACCAAATTGACTTGACTAAACAAAAGCAAATGACCAAATTGACTCAATCAAACAATAGCAAAATGTTGAAAATAAAAAATGACGCAAACTAGATTGGACTCAATTCGGGGTTCGACTCAATCTGATGGCTCAAGAGCATCTCCCAACCACAATGATGCCAATATCTGGTGTGGCCGCAATCGAGTCACTCTGATGTCCCCATCACTATGTTAGCTATCAGAATAGTGTGGCGGAGGGATGATGTATTTTTTAGTATTAGATCATATATCTCATATTTATGGAAGAAGGATTTCTTTTGGTGGTATCATGGCCTAGAGAAAGGATCGTTGTACCAGTTGCCCATGCTATGCCCACACCAATACAACAGAGAGGGGGGGGGGAGGGAGAACGGGAGAGAGGAAAAGAGAGAGTGGGCGAGGGAGGTAGAGGGAGAGGGAGGAAGGGGGAGAGGGAGGAAGGGAGAGAGAAGGCCAACGGAGCCAGCCTAACATAGCAGAGAGGGCGGGGGAGAGGGAGAACGGAAGAGAGGAAAAGCGAGAGAGAAGGAGGGGAGGGAGAGGGAGGAAGGGAAGGTGGCGGGCAGACAGCCGACAAGGGGCAACGGAGGGGCGTGGAGGGGTTGTACCCTCCTGTTTTCTTGTTTCGTTCGAAACAAAAATTTCGGAGGCCTTTTTTTTTAATTTGGAAGAATCTAAGTGAAGTCGGTAACCACCTTGTCAACTTCACATAATTTTTTTCAAAATTAAAAGCCTTTTTATTTTGACAAAATTAAGTAAAGTCGGTAAGGGGTTGCCAATTTCACTTAAAACTTGTCAAAATAAAAAAAAAAAAGGCTCCACTCTGGAATTCTTGTTTTGTACGAAACAGGAAAAATGAAGGGTGGAGCCTATCTAATGCCCCTCCACGCCCCCTTCCGGCAATCCGCCGGCCATCCATGACCCTTCCTTTCCCACCCGCTGCCACTCCCTCCCTCCCCATTTTCCTTTCTCTTTTCCTCTCTTTTCTTCTCCCTCTCCCCCTTCTTCGCCGGTTTCTTAATTTGAAGGCTGAAATCATCTTGGTCCGCCACCAATATTGCTCAATATGCACTGAACCGAGTGGTTCGAGACGGTTCCATCAATATTGGCCTAGAGCATCATAGCTTTCAATTATATAAATCAATGTTGCATTCACATGTTCAAACTTCTTCTAGAAATGGTGATCTGTGTCTGATGACCCAGGACTTCACAAAAAAAGCTGGCTAGAAATTGTAACTTGGAGTTCTTGGCCCTGCTTAGGCACCCAAGATCTCTCTAACACACGCACGCACGCACGCACGTGCAAACATGATGTAGAACTAAATACATGCCTGTGCAGGTCCTCACATTGCACGTAACTATGTACACAAAGGTACAATTTTATGTTGATGAAATCAGAAATTAGTAATGTGAAGCTCATGCATTCTTGATAATATTGCAGGTCTGTATAATTGGTTGTATAACATGGTATAATGGCTGTAGTTGTTCAAAATCCTTCAAAGTTGATCCATGATGTTTGGTGAAGCACTTGGAACCTCTTTTTGCATATATCGCTATCTCTTATGGCCAACTTTTCCTTCTGGCCTTAGAAAACCCTCATATTGTTGTCCTCTGATGGGCAACATTGTTCATAGTGTTCTGGCCATTTTCTATGTCAAAGAGAATCAGGTTGTACAAATTGTTATTGTTTTTTTAAAAATATGCAGTTCTTTGGATTGATTTTGCTTCTTTTGGGAGCAGTAGCACAATGGGCAAATGATGTGCTTCTTGGACTTGGGAAAGGTGCACCATTTTCTCTCTGCTTAACGCAAAAGCATTTCTCGGAAGTTGCATCTGCACATGGAAATGATGAACATCACTTATCAAAAGTAAGATCTTAGATGCCAATTTTTGGCAGTTGGAAATTAGAGTGTATCTTTTGCTTTTCTCCTTTTTTTTGATCCCAAAATATAAAGACTGCTGATTGTGATGGCATTGAGCATGCAGCTCTGTGGTGTAATGAAGGTCGAATACCGCATCGCCTTGAGATCCTCACTTCGAAATGATTTTGCTGAAGGTGTACGTGCAGTTTTGGTGGACAAGGACCTGGTATTTCTGATCCCAGACAAACCTTTTCTTGCATTTATGAAGAGAATAATTTCATGTTTAACTGTTCTTTAAAAAGGATTGATGTGAGACTCTGATTTTCCTTTTTCAAACTTAAGTATCTGTTTGGCTATCATCTTAGCTCGAACTGTCTATACGTGAGTGATAAGTTATCAAAACAATTCATCATTTTCATCTCTTACTATTGTCCATTGTTAAACTTTGATAGTATATATCCTGTTCGGTTCATTAATTGGTTTGTCTTATTAGCATAAGCTTAACTAGGTATTCCATCATAGTTTTCTACCCGCCAATCAAACATCATCTCTAAATACTTAATACAAATTTTACACCTAGGAAAAGAAAGAAGAAAACTAGAATTTCTGGGATGTAGTTCTAGCCTTCCACCATTCCAGCAATATTGTATTAAAGACAAAGAAATATGTGAAAATTAACAAATTTCAGTATTACGACATGTATAAGGAGTACATGTAATATGTGGAGATGGACTCTCGAGAGGAGAGGATATCTAATCCCCTTGATACCAAAATCAATAATAGGGTGTTCGCAACGAAGATTCACACTATTGATCATCTATATAACTAAAATGTCTAGAAGACAAAAAATCACATATGTTGGTGGTTTCTAATCTATGCATCATATGGATACAAATATTGATGGTTTTCATGGTGCTAGTATGTGCTAAAATACATAAAAAAGTATTTTATTAGGAGTCCATCTTATTGATTATGAACTACACATGTTAGAACATATATAGATTGAAAGTTAATATAGAATTTAATGCTTAGATTATAACAAAATTTTGTCTCATTTTTGCATCCACTTGATACATTGTTAAAAGATCGCCAAAATATATGATGTTGATTTAAAGGCATTAACTAGTATAGATCATGATCAATGGTATTTTGATGCCACATCTTTTGGTTTTAGAATCGAAAGTAGTTACTCTCTCCTCTCAGGAGATATATAGTTGGTGTTTTTACTCCGGTTGTCACTTGTTTTCACATCTTGAATGTGCGTGAATGCAAATGCAATTATGTCAATTGACGTGTGGACATACTTCTTTCTGTCACACACACACACTGAGAGAGAGAGAGAAAGAGAGACTCCTTGGAACATAATTATCTTGATTTGTTTTAACATTCTTTTTCTTCTTTGCAGATATTTCTTTGTGTTTACCCTTTTCCCTTGTTTTTCAGATTGGTGTATTGTAGAGATTATGTTCTCCCCTTAATTAGCCCACGATTCCATTTTTGCAGAATCCAAAGTGGAGCCCTTCAAAACTGGAGGATGTCGACAGGTCTGAAGTTGAATCAGTTTTTGAGCCTTTACCCCCTGAAGATGAACTGTTTGTTTGATGGTGTAGTTGCACTCATCATGAAGGAATGAGAAAGATCAGCAGTGTTTTTTTTTTTTTCCTGACTGATTTCGTCTTGTTATTTATGTTGAAAAGGGACCACTAATTTGCCACTTTCACTTAAAGCGCCAGACTATGTTTAGAAGAATAAACCAGGTGGACTTTATGTTCTCAACCTAATTAAATTACAGCCCGGACTAAGCCTTCTTTATAACGGAACATCATGGCACTCACAGATGGGTCATTGGATTTGGTTAAATGGCTTGTTGGGCTATATTTCTTTTAGTTTGGCACCATGAACCTCGCCTGTATCGCCATTATTTCCATTATCATCTGAGAGAGAGTGCGGTGCTAGTAAAAAATTTATTTATTTATTTATTTTTAATATCCAAGAAGAATGAAGATGGAAACCTTTTATTTTTTTAATTATTTGTAAAATTTTAGGGTTTTTAGTAGCAAATATTTTATTGCTTTTGAGAGAGAGAGTAAAAACAAGATTAAGGGATATTAGAAGATATTTGCAAATGCTATCTTCAACATTAATCGTTGCATAATATTTCCTTAATTTGTATAGAAATGCTTTCTTGAACATTAATCTTAAAATCGATGGGCTCAGTTTTATATACGAACGATTCAGTCATAGATCAGATGACTTCAAATATCCCTACTCTGCTTTCTCAAATTTAGTTATTTAGGATCTGAACAAGCTTCGTATTCCGTGTTAGCTACTTGTTGAGAGGCAAATTTGGTTGCTGAGTCGTTTGCTTCTCTCTCCTTTCGGTGTGTTGGTGAGGGTTCTGATCCTTTTGTGGTTTTATGTTTGTCTGTGTGTTGGCGGGGGCTCTGGCTTTTTTTTTGTTTTTTGGGCGCGCGCGCGTGCATGCCCATGCCCACGCAGGAATCAGTTTTCCTAGGGGCTGCTCTTTCCCGGCATTAGCTGTTTAGTGCGCCTGTTCTCACATTTATTCGGCCCCTGTCCGAATGCAATACATGTGAAGGGTGATATTTATTGGAGCGTACATGTGTCTTTAATATTGATTTACGAAGACCACGGATTTTGTTTGTATATGGTAAAGCTACTTTATATAAGTTTACAAAGGTATGGTTGAAATTTTTTTATTTATGAATAATTAAAATTTCTTATCACAATGGTTTCCATCTTACGTGTAGCTTTGCATATAAATCTTCACCACTCTTCCTAAAAGAAATTTAAAAAATGGAGTATCTATCTATTTCTGAAGGCTTTACCGATGCAATCCTCTACCCATCCTCCATATTTCTTGTGTCTCACGTGCATAGCACGTTGGTTTTCTTTAATTAGCAAAAGTGGCGATCCAATCCGAACCCATCTAAGAGCTGATATTCCTTCTTCATTTATTTATTTTTTTTTATTTTATTTTATTAAAATTTATTTATTTATTTATTTATTCATCCATTTATATATTTATTTATTTATTTTTCTTCTGCTTTTCTTTTTTTTTTCTCTTCTTCTTTTCTTTTTCTTTCCTTTTCTTTTTTTTCTTCCTTTTTCCTTTTTCTTCTTTCTTCTCCTTTTTTTTTCTCCTCCGCAAGGCCAACAGCGCTGGAAGGGAGCCGAGCCATGGCAACCGCAGAAGGGGACTAGGCAGCAGCCCGCAACGGTTGGTCAACAGAGAACTCTTCTCCTTCTGCGAGGATGGCGGCACCGAAAAGGAGCTGAGCCGCGGCAGACGCAGGAGGAGGCCGAGCCATGGCCAGCGCTAGCAGCGGGACGCAGAAGGGCGCCCCCTTCTTCTTCCTCTTCTTCGGCTCCTCTCCACCGTGGGGGCGGGGGGCTTCCCGGGGGCGTGGAAGAGGGCGGGGCCGTGGCGGCCACGGAAGGGGGCCAGGTCGTGGCTGGCGGCAGCCGCTGCTGGCTGTTGCGACCGACCCCTTTTTCTTCTTCTTCTTCAGTGGGAATGGAAGATCAGTAGGGGCGGGATCATTTTTTGTCTCATAATGAAATATTGAAATATAACTGGACCGGTTGTTAAACAACCAATCAACATGAATTAAAAGTTAGAGCCTAGTCAAAAACTAGACGATTAGTTTTTTCTAATTAAAAATTCTTATCACAATGGTTTCCATCTTACGTGTAGCTTTGCATATAAATCTTCACCACCCTTCCTAAAAAAATTTTAAAAATGAGCGGATCGCGGTTTTCTTTAATTGAAATATTGAAAACCGCGAGAGCTGGTATCGCGGTTTTCTTTAATTAACATAAGCGGCGACCCGATCCGAACCCATCTAAGGGCAAAGGCATGGAGAAACCTTGCTTCTTGTCAGAAAAAGAGCGGATTGGAAGTGCGACAGAAGCAAGCAAACCACCCAAAGATAAGGGTATGTTATGATGAAATTAATGCATGACAGACAGCAGAGAGCACTCCATGAAAGCAGCAGCAACAAGGGGAAAGGGGTTTATTTTACTAACGATCAGGAGCAGAGCTCCTTCCGATGAGACGGCACGACATCTCGCTAGAAGCTTTCACATGAAGCCTTAGAGAGAGATGATGATCATGCTTCCTCTTCCACTTGGTCTCCCTGGACCCCGCAGTAGGCCTTGAGCACGTCTTCTGCTTTCAGAGCTGCCTCCGATGTGCGGAAACGGAAGTAGTCCGCGAACTCGAACGGCTTGAAGAGAGCCGGGTGGTGCTGATCAACCAGCTCCTTGGGGGCTTGGACCACGTACCCTTCCTTGGGAGCGGCTGCAAGGATGGTGGAGTATCTCGTCCCTTCACCATTCAGCACCACTCGATGCTTGACGGACTGCAAACTTCCGTTGGTCCATGCCTTTTGGCAGACAAAAAACAAAACAAAACGAAATAAAACAAAATAAAATAGGGTCGACCTGCTTATCTTTGCTTGTTCAGCTTTGAAATATATATATATATACACATATATAGTCTAAAGCTAGCTACTTGATCGTGGGCATCTTATCGAGGGAAATTAAGGAAAATCGATCGGCGCACCTCAAAGGAATCAGCCAGCATGAGTATGAAAGAGTTAGGGCTGACGCGGATCCAATCACCATTCTTGATCTGCACCTCAAGCCCGTTTATTTCATCCTGGGAAATAATGGTCAGTAGGTGAGGATCCTTGTGGATCGGAAAGACCTCCATCTCTTGCTGTTGACCGGGTTCATTGCTGTATGACGACAATCGCAGACTGTAAGCTGTGGATTCGACGAGAGAGCCATGGTACTTCTCTACGCCCAACCCCTCCAGCACCATCTTTTGGATCATCCGACCCAACTCCTCTAGTCCCTCTGCGTAGGACTTCATCGTCTCACTGGCCAAACAGAGACAATCAATTATAAAGTCGGCATATTTTTTGGTAAATCAACAATAAAGTCGGCTTTACAAACCTAAGATAGTGATAAAAGATATATATATATATATATATATATATATATATATATATATATATATAAAGAAAAGGGTAACAGGGCATCTCAATGTATAAGCCTCCTGCCAGTTTTGGAAGATAAAAATGTATAAGCCTTCGCATGTAGAAAGATAATTTTCATATTTTGAACTTACGAAACTAAAGTTAAAATAAATTTATCTTTTTCATTGCACCAAAGCCCACTTTCCATGATACGTACGCACAGACACACTCCTTTTTTGTAAACAAAAATTATCTAAAAAGAGATGATTGCATTGGCAAACAACATAGCCAAGCGCAAGATCTTTCTTTCCTTTTCTAAGAATAGTAGTGAGATCACAATCAACCATTTAATAGAAATAATGGATTTATTACTCATGGCAAACACTAGTTATCAACTGGAAAATATATTCAAAGATTTGAATACATATTTAACCTCTTTCCAGTAGCGGAGTGGTGCAATTTTTGGACCATATATAGTCATATTCCACGATACAGAGGGGAACTAAACTCGTGGTATATATGTTTAATTAGCTTGAATACGGTTGGTTGCCATTTTAATATGTCTGGTCCTTGTACACGATTTTATTTCTCTTCTTTCCTTTTCTTCAGAGAGAGAGAAAGTCCATGCAGGCATCTTATAGATTTGTATTTCTTATTTTTAGTTTTTTTTTTTTTTTTGAAATGAACGAGGGCGTTGACCCGTTATTATTTATTACATGGTATTTAATTATATGCAGGATGGAGAAATAGGATTCTGAGAATACTATATACAGGAGCCTTGAGATCTTCATTTATGAGAACTGCAGGATCTACCCCAACGGTGTGAGATAGTGCGTGATGTGCCTACGTCTGGGGGTGGTATACTATAGGTCAAGGATTATTAAAGAATAGAGGAACAATCTCTATTCTTTGATGAACCTCCATTTCTTATACACAGTTACGAATAGGTGATCAAGATACATAAAGTGGCTATCAAAATTAAGGATCTGCAGGTATCAAAATTCAGTCAACAGAGAAGAAACATGAAATGATAGGATACCAAAAGCTTGCATTTCCTTGGGGCCACATAAGGTTGGTGAAGCTCTGGATGCCCTCTGGTGTGGCATCCAGCATGGCCACGCTGTCCAGCGCCTTAAAAGTGGTATGGCTTAAGTAGCCAGGGCTCCGCGACTTGGTCTCGGCAGGGAGGCTGAGCACCTCCCTCGCTGCAGCTCCGAAGACCGCCTCGCGAAGCTGCTGGTTGACCCCATCATAGATGACCTCGAAACAGCCGTAGGACCGCAGCGCCTGGAGGACCTGGGCTCTCGCAGCTTCCCATTCCGGGGTCCCTGTATGCTTCTCTCGCAGCCCTGAGAGGTCTATTTGGGGTAGTTGGAGCTGAGCCATGTCTCGCTGCTTCTTGGCAGTAAGTATGCTACCTTTCAAAGTAGAGATGGGTCTTTAGTATCTCTTGTTGTTGCTCTCCTCCTCCTTCACTGTTATATACACAGCGAACCCATGCATGGACGCCAGCTGTCAAGACTTGCATACCCTTTTTCCTTTTTTCCTTTTTTACACGGAGAAAAATTACTTGCTCCCGGTTTTTCCGATTCTTGTCCTTATATCTTTCCCCTATCCCTATGATGATGATATTAACGAATGGATGCTATAAACTAAGTAATAGCAGCAGTTATATTTATTATGGAGTCTATCATACATTATACGTAGAAAAAAATTTAAATAAGACCCATGTTATGTATAGTACGGAGAATTCATCTAAATAATTTTTTTCAAACTCAAATTTTTGTACCATTTATGAAATTTTTATCTAATGAGTTGCGAGTTGCACAAATAATTTTGTACAAATAATTCATTAATAGTTGTGTTTATTACGGTGGTGAAAAGTGGCACCTCTCACTGCCGTTATATACACAGTTCTACGAAAACAACGGCGGGTATTCATGAATATTCAAACTAACAGGCAAGATCTTGGTATAATTGGATCCACCTTCCATATTTTATGCAAAGGAGTGTTGATTTTTTTTTTGCATAATAAATTTCCTTTATATATTAATTGTATATAATAATCTTTTCCATATTTGAAGCGGTTAGTTTCAATAAAAATATTTATCTAAAAATCAGTTCTACAACTGAAATTGCTTATTTGGAGACCTTTTTGGAAAACAAATTATATATATATATATATCTAAAATCTTTATATTCAGAAAGAAGTTTTATAAGAAAAACTTGCTCCGAATATGAAAAGGAAAAATGGGGAAGAAAAATTAAAAAAAGCCCTACCAGAAGGTTGAGAATCCCAAAGAATTCGAGTCTGAGATACGTCCTCCCGTCTCTCTTCACGTGGCCACGGCTGCCCACATGACGGACAACTGTTCTCGTTTCAGACAACCCACGGCACCGCAGTTCCAAATTTGAAGTTTTGGCAGCACCTCGATCACGCCGTTTACCCACTAAAATCACCGAGTAACGAGTCACCGATGCTTTTCTGCTAGCTTTTCCGAGTAAAGTTTGCACTTTACTCCGTTTCCCATCGTTCGAATTCTTTAAATGTTGTTGGAACCAACATTCCGGGAACACATTCTTAATTTGATTATTGGGCGGTGTCTTATCAGACAACTACCAAGGAAGCCGCGCTTTGCAGCGATTTTTTAGTTCTTTTTTGTTAAAAAAATCATGGAGCAATACTCGTGGAATTTTTTTTTGAAAAAAATAATAATTTATGTATACATCTAAAAGCTTTATATTCAAAACGAATTTTTATGAAAAAAATCTTACACCGAGAATATGCTAGTTTGCAAATTCTAGAAAGCCGAACCCATATCAGTTCTAAAAGATCGGTTTAGGATACCAGTTTAAGTCCGCGTCGACTTAGCCATACTGGCCTAAGTTGATTTTTACAGGAATACTATTTCGAGTTTTAATAAATTTGCCATATTATGCATATCTGATACACTTCGGAACTAACCTATGTTGAACTTAATCATGGGCTGGCTATTCAAAACTTGCCATGTGGATGACTCAAAAAGCATGCGGAGAATTCTTTATATTTTAAATTTTCACCATAGCTAGCAACAACTCGACTATATCACTAACTGTTTTCCAACAAAGCACAATACTTAAGTACATCTCACGATCGAAAAATGCCCAGGCAACATATCTAAAAGCTTTATATATATATATATATATATATATTTGCTTTGAAAAAAGAAAAGCTTTATATTCATGATGAAGTTTTGTAAGAAAAACCTTCCTCGAAAAATCAAAAGAAGATGAAGGCTCTGCCTGAAAAGTCGAGAATCCCAAAGAGTTCTAAGATACGTCCTCGTGTCTCTTCACCTGGCCATGACTCTCCGCGTCAGGCAACTGCTCTCGTTTCTCACCACCCATAGCGGAACTATTCCAAATTTCGAGTTCCAACAGCTCCTCGATCGCGCCGTGGGCCCACTAAAATGACAGAGTAATGAGTGTAGTATGTGGATGGTTCATCAAATAAACCAGTACGTAGATGCCCTCGTGGCCCACCAACTCTCTGATTGATCTTCCTCAAAACTAACCTACTCTGGTGGTTTTTTTTTTTTTTTTTAATCTTTAGCAACGCTTATAAGCATCGGCTAAAGTACCGCCGACGCTACTCTAAGCGTCGCCAAAGCGTCGGCGATACCAGAATGGTAAAAGTTTTTGCTGACGCAGGACGAAAACGTCGGCAAAAATCGGAATTTGCCGACGCTTATGTAGCGTCGGCGATAACCCGACGGAAAATTTCCTCACGGTTTTCCTCCTGGTTTTCCCCGACGCTTTAGTGCGTCGAAAAGGGCCGACGCTTTAAAGCGTTGGCATATAAGCGTTTGAAGCGTCGGCATAAGCGTGCCGGTGCTGTGCCACGACATCTTTTACCGACGCTTAAAAGCATCGGAAATTATTTTTTTTTAAAAAAATAAAAATACCAATTCATATTATAAAACACACATTACAAAACATATATTATAACAATATAAACCTGTATTACATTGATACATTGACACAAACACTGAGATCATTCGAAATATGAATATTGTCATATCTGATTAAAAATTTGCTCAATAAGTTTCAAATTACAATGTACTCTGAAAAAAATTTTCTCCATGTTTTAACCAATATGATTGAGTTGAATCTCCACAAGAAGGGCATGCAATACGCCCTTAGTGCTCCAACCGGATAAATTAGCATATGCAGGAAAATCATTGATTGTCCAGATAAGAGTTGCATGCAATTTGAATGTTTGGCCAGTGAAAGCATCTAATGCATCAATATCCTGCTATAACTTTTTTAATTCATCTATTAAAGGCAGCAGAAAAATATCTATATCATTACCTGGGCTTTTATCACCGAGAATAACCATTGACAGAATGAGTGAAGACTGTTTCATACACATCCATGGTGGCAAATTATATGGAACCAAAACTATTGGCCAAGTGTTGTATGTAGAACTCATCGTTCGAAATGGATTAAATCCATCAGTTGCCGAACCCAGCCTAACACTGCGAACATCAAAAGCAAATTCGTGATGCCTATCATCAAATGCTTTCCATGCTAAACTATCTGCTGGATGTCTTAACATTTCATCCCTTGTACGTCCTTCATCATGCCATCTCATTAAGGAAACCATCTTTGATGATGCATACATCCTTTTCAATCTAGGTATGAGAGGAAAATACCTCAAAACTTTAACCGGAATTTTTTTAGATTGTGCAGCATCCACTTTATTCGACAAATCATGCTCGTCTTCATTTTGTTTTTTCCATCGTGAAGATCCACATGTTTGGCACGAATCTTCATTAATATTTTCACCACGGTATAAAATACAGTCATTTGGACAACTGTGTATCTTCTCATATCCAAGATTCAAGTCTTTTACTAGTTTTTTGGCTTCATAAGAAGTTGACAGCAAAATAACACCTTCTGTAAATGCATCTTTTAATAATTGAAGAAGCATAGTAAAAGACTTCCCAGACCATCCATTCAAATATTTCAAATGGAATCAATGCACCATAAAAGAAATCTTCATAAAATTCTTACAACTCGGATATAGTTCTTTATCACAATCTTTCAGCAAATTATGATACCGAGTTATGTTATCTTCCGTGTCTATAGGTTCCTCAACATGTATAAATTCAATAACGGTATGCTCATCATCTATTGGAGCTCCTTCTTGCTCTCCACTAAAATCTGTTAAATTTCTAATATTATGTTCAAGAGCATCTCTGAGTAAGCCCCTCATATCATCTTCTACAAAAGGATTTTTGTCTATGCTATTAGATCCAATACTAGCAGTGTGTTCTATAATTAAGGGTTCGTTAGATGAAAATGACAATTTAGACTCTCCATGAGATATCCATTCTGTATAACCCTTCAGAAAACCATTCCATACCAAATATTCTTCAACAGTTTGTGGAGCGATAGCAAAATAATTTACACATTTTTGACATGGACAAAATATATTCCCATTCATTTCAGATTTTTCAAAAGCAAATTTAACGAAATTCTGAACTCCATTCAAATATTCGGCACTGGATTTCGACTTATTTATCCAACTTTTGTCCATTCTATTAAAATATTGATTGAACTGCAACTGAAATTCTGAACTCCATTCAAATATTCTGACCATGACTCTCCGCGTGTCAGGCAACTATCTCGTTTCTCACCACCCATAGCATAACCATTCCAAATTTCAAGTTCCAGCAGCTCCTCGATCGCGCCGTGTGCCCACTAAGATCAGAGAGTAATGAGTGTAGTATGTGGATGGTTCATCAAAGAAATTAGTACGTAGATGCCCTCATGGCCCACCAGCTCTCTGATTGATCTTCCCCTTTAATAGCTCCTAAAATTGACACGGCCAAACAAACTCACAGAAAATAATACATAATTTTCAATATTATTTTTAATATACTTGATGGGGGGTAAAAAAGATTGTCCTACCCCAGAGTGGGACCACCTTATTCCGGCCAAACAGATCTTAGCGCCGAGCAGGCCAGATCTTTGGACCTTATCGAAGGCCGAGCTGACCTCGGCCTCTTCCCACAAATCAAGTTGTTGCCACTACCTGCAACAATCTTATTTGATGACATAATGACGTCCCAGGCTTAAGCTCGGGGCGCCCTGCAGTACCGATCAAGAGCCGAAGAGGCCTCATCGGGCGTAGGCATCTACAATGACGTCCCGGGCCTAAGCTCGGGGTGCCATGCAGTGTCGACCAAGAGCCCAAGAGGCTCCGTCGACCGTTTGCAGGTATCTTTGACAGCGCGCCTCGATCCGAGCTCCGAACGCCAAGTATCCTCGACGACGCGCTCCGACCCGAGCTCGGGGTGCCAGGAATCTGCAACGACACCATCGACAGCAGGCAATGGCGCCCCGATCTGAGTGGGGGCGCCTGCGGAGCTAACTAAGAGCCGAGGAGGCTGGGCCAACGTCAAAGTCCGTCGAGCCGACCTCACCAAACATATGTCACGGCTCCCAAATCGGCCCAACCTCATTGCTCACCAAGCTGACTTCACTAAGTATATGCTGCAGCCTCCAAGGGAGCCCGACCTCGCCCACGGCCGGATCCACCCGCGCGCCTACGCCCGCATACACGGCCGTACATTACAACATCACCGTGCCATGCTTTAGTTGCCGGCCATTCTACGACATGTCGACCAGGGGCCATACTTTGCTGCCAAAGGTCATACCCTACCACCTCTATCAACGCCATGCCGTTCACAAGAACGGCCGATACCGTGTGCCTCAAGCAAGCCTTGGTTGCACGCCACCTCGCCAAGACCATCTCCTTCCATGATGATGGGTCATACCTCTGCCACCTGGGCACCTCTGCGAGGACTATAAATAGCCTACATCAGATAACGCTTAGAACTTTTTGGACCAACTAAGGTGCACTCTAACTTAAGCATCGGAGAATCTTCACCGGAATCCACCGGTGAGGCTTTGTGCAGGTGCGCCAGTACACGGGAGGCATCATCCTTTTTTTGACCCGCCCTGTGGCTCCTCCGGCGTGGTCACCCTCATGCCACATTTCAACCACAATAATACAAATAAGAGCAAAAGAGCAATGCTAATGGTAACTAAGAAAATCGCTTTAAAAGGTCACTCAACCGTCCACCATTCATGTTGCGGGCACAATGCCAATACCGAGCGAGCAAGACCAGCCGAGTGCCTTGTGGAGTCACCTTTAAAAGTCACTACAGCATTTTTTTTGCCGCACTAGCTGACATAGGTTTGATACTAAAGTTTCTCTTTATTATTAATCCAGAACTTTCCAAAACCATTTAGGCCACTGAGTGTGCATGATGACCGTCGTCAATTTTGTTTTGAAACCGACACTGTTTACTTTATTTCCCACCGTTCTAATTCTTTAAGATATTCTGGGTTGGGAGGAGTTGAGTTCTAAAATAAAATGAGCAACTCCGGTTGCCGTTAAATTCTGAACTGAGACTGGGATGCTGCTCGGCTTACTCCGAAGTCGGTGATAACTGAAGTAAATGAGGTTGGATAAGATCAATGTGATAAAGAACCAGTCACCTTCGAGACCAACCTGCAAGAAATCTACTTGCCAGAAAGTTTTCGGTGGGGACCATTCAATGCTTAAGTCAGAATAATAGAGCAACAGTGTGAAAGGCAGAGTGCAAGGATGTGGAGCGGGCTCTGGCAGCAGTAGAGCTGTTGTGCTGGACGAAGGATGGGAGGGAGGCGCCGGTGGAGCTTGCTTTTCCCTTTCCTTTTTTTTAAATTAGAGTAAATTATAAAAACCTCCCTTAGATTAGGAGTAAATTATATTTACACCCAATAGTATGAAAAATCTATGCTTACCCCTTTAAGGTTTATTTTTATCCAATACTTTAGCCCATAACTTAACTGAACATTAGTCAAACTGTTAACTTTTAATGGAACCCAAGTACTATGTCAAAAAGAAATTTAAAATGACCAAAATAACTTTACTATAGTCTTCCTAAAGTTTATGTTTATTATACTTACACCCAATATTTTGTAAAATCTATAGTTATGCCCAGTTAAATTGATAGCAGTAGTTAAACCATTTATCTATTATAGAAAGTCAAAATTACCTAATAAATAAGGCTCTTCTTTCACTTTCTGATTCCTCGATCTCTTCGAAGTCTTCTGTCTTTAAGAGTCTTCTTCTTTTTGAGATTGAGTGGTTAGGATTTTTTTCTCGCTTCACCATACACCATGAACGTTCTTTTCCAGCAAACGATTGACAACAAGCTTCCTTCGTAACCAACATCCTGTGACGAGCATCCTTAATTTTTGACCAGCATTCGGCAATGAGTGTTCTTTTTTATCATGTTTTGTTCTCGCTTCCCAGCCCACCATGTCACAGAAATTAAGGATGCGAATGTTTCATTTGCTAATTCTGAGTTCTCTTTATCCAATACCGTAGACATTATTTCTTAACATTGTCGCTTTGGATGGAATTTCTATATCTACGTATAGAATTATGATAGTTCTAGCAGCCTATCATCAAAAAGATCCAAATCAGTATATACGTGAGAACTCTTCTTTTTGGAGGATATATCAGTTACGACTCCATGGCCTAGCTTGGACCATGAACAAGTTAGCTCAAGTGACAAAACTTTTAATATTAGTTCCCTGCAACAGAAAATTTTAGAGACATTCACTTGTCTAAGATATCTAGGTTGCTTTTTTTTAGCACATAATTTTTTTTCTTATGGCCAACTTTTCCTTCTAGCCTTAGAAAACCCTCATATAGTTGTCCTCTGATGGGCAACATTGTTCATAGTGTTTCTGGCCACTTCCTATTTCAAAGAGAATCAGGTTGTACAAATTGTTATTGTTTTTTTAAAAATATGCAGTTCCTTGGATTGATTTTGCTTCTTTTGGGAGCAGTAGCACAATGGGCAAATGATGCTCTTCTAGGACTTGGGAAAGGTGCACCATTTTCTCCCTGCTTGCCGCTAAAGCATTTCCCGGAAGTTGCATCTGCACATGGAAATGATGAACATCATTTATCAAAAGTAAGATCTTAGATGCCAATTTTTGGCAGTTGGAAATTAGAGTGTATCTTTTGCTTTTCTCCTCTTTTTTTTATCCCAAAATATAAATTAAGACTGCTGATTGTGATGGCATTGAGCATGCAGCTCTGTGGTGTAATGAAGGTTGAATATCGCATGGCCTTGAGATCCTCACTTCGAAATGATTTTGCTGAAGGTGTACGGGCAGTTTTGGTGGACAAGGACCTGGTATTTCTGATCCCAGACAAACCTTTTCTTGCATTTATGAAGAGAATAATTTCATGTTTAACTGTTCTTTAAAAAGGATTGATGTGAGACTCTGATTTTCCTTTTTCAAACTTAAGTATATCTGTTTGGCTATCATCTTAGCTCGAACTGTCTATACGTGAGTGATAAGTTATCAAAACAATTCATCATTTTCATCTCTTACTATTGTCCATTGTTAAACTTTGATAGTATATATCCTGTTCAGTTCATTAATTGGTTTGTCTTTTTAGCATAAGCTTAACTAGGTATTCCATCATACTTTTCTACCCGCCAATCAAACATCATCTCTAAATACTTAATACATATTTTACACTTAGGAAAAGAAAGAAGAAAACTAGACTTTCTGGGATGTAGTTCTAGCCTTCCACCATTCCAGCAATATTGTATTAAAAACAAAGAAATATGTGAAAATTAACAAATTTCAGTATTACGACATGTATAAGGAGTACATGTAATATGTGGAGATGGACTCTCGAGAGGAGAGGATATCTAATCCCCTTGATACCAAAATCAATAATAGGGTGTTCGCAATGAAGATTCACACTACTGATCATCTATATAACTAAAATGTCTAGGAAACAAAAAATCACATATGTTGGTGGTTTCTAATCTATGCATCATGTGGATACAAATATTGATGGTTTTCATGGTGCTAGTATGTGCTAAAATACATAAAAAAGTATTTTATTAGGAGTCCATCTTATTGATTATGAACTACACATGTTAGAACATATGTAGATTGAAAGTTAATATAGAATTTAATGCTAAGATTATAACAAAATATTGTCTCATTTTTGCATCCACTTGATACATTGTTAAAAGATCGCCAAAATATATGATGTTGATTTAAAGGCATTAACTAGTATAGATCATGATCAATGGTATTTTGATGCCACATCTTTTGGTTTTAGAATCGAAAGTAGTTACTCTCTCCTCTCAGGAGATATATAGTTTGCATTTTTACTCCATTAAATCAATACAGGGTTGTTACTTGTTTTCACATCTTGAATGTGCGTGAATGCAAATGCAATTATGTGACGTGTGGACATACTTCTTTATATCAGAGAGAGAGAGAGAGAGAGAGAGAGAGAGAGATTGGAACATAATTATCTTGATTTGTTTGAACATTCTTTTTCTTCTTTCGGACATTGTTTTTCTTCTTTGCAGATATTTCTTTGTGTTTATCCTTTTCCCTTGTTTTTCAGATGGGTGTATTGTAGAGATTATGTTCTCCCCTTAATTAGCCCACGATTCCATTTTCTTCTTTCGGACATAATTATCTTGATTTGTTTGAACATTCTTTTTCTTCTTTCGGACATTGTTTTTCTTCTTTGCAGATATTTCTTTGTGTTTATCCTTTTCCCTTGTTTTTCAGATGGGTGTATTGTAGAGATTATGTTCTCCCCTTAATTAGCCCACGATTCCATTTTGGTCAGAGCCTAATGTCTTTCATCGTGGGGCAATGCTTTTCAATCTGGTATCCTTTTTGCAGAATCCAAAGTGGAGCCCTTCAAAACTGGAGGATGTCGACAGGTCTGAAGTTGAATCAGTTTTTGAGCCTTTACCCCCTGAAGATGAACTGTTTGTTTGATGGTGTAGTTGCACTCATCATGAAGGAATGAGAAAGATCAGCAGTGTTTTTTTTTTTCCTGACTGATTTCGTCTTGTTATTTATGTTGAAAAGGGACCACTAATTTGCCACTTTCACTTAAAGCGCCAGACTATGTTTAGAAGAATAAACCAGGCGGACTTTATGTTCTCCACCTAATTAAATTACAGCCCGGACCAAGCCTTCTTTATAACGGAACATCATGGCACTCACAGATGGGTCATTGGATTTGGTTAAATGGCTTGTTGGGCTATATTTCTTTTAGTTTGGCACTATTAATCATGTGACTCATGTCATATAACGGGACATCAGGGCACTCACAGCTGTATCTTTGGATTTTGTTTTTTATTGTTGGCTTATATTTCTTCTAGTTTGGCACTCTGCACCTCGCCTGTATCACCATTATATCCATTATTTCATCTGAGAGAGAGAGAGTGCGGTGCAAGTAAATAGTAATGATTTGTGAATGGGCCACCTAGCACTAGCAGGTGCTGTTGAGCTTTGAAAAATTTTAGTTTTTTTTTTTTGAGAAAATTAATTTTTCATCTTTTTTTGGACTCCAGTATAACAATAAATCTCTTGATTAGTCTTATAACAACCAGTCCAATAACTTCAGTAGGTTTAACTTTTTTTTTTTTCTAAAAAAAAAAAAGCTGAGATGCACCCGTTTATACGGAGGTGCCCTGTCCTCCTACGGCCACTACCGCCTTATCTCTGCCACTCGGGCCCACCTTAAACACCCTTCCCCTCTCTCCTCATCTTCTGCCACCTGCGGCCCCTCACCCTTCCACCCACACCCCCCATCCCCCCATCGTCACTACCTCGCCGCCATCTCTCTCCTCATTGCCATCGCCCATTATGCCTTCCTATCCCCCGCCGCTGCCGACGGCCGCTCTCCCGCCCACCACCTCGCCTTCTTCTTCCCCTTTTTCCCTGTGTTCTCTGTTCTTCCGGCGGCTCTTGAGACGAAGGAAGGGGAAAGCCCGGTCTCACGATGCCTCGTGCTCCCCTATTTTTGGTGGCTTCCGTGTGCCTGCATCTCCACCGCCGTCGACCGCTCCCAGATTTGAGGAGGAGAAACCGCATCCCAGTCTGGCAGACGAGCCACCCCCCGTGTGCTCCGTCGCCGCCCGCGAGAGGATCTGGAGGAGAGGTCTCCGGCCGTTCCACTGTCGCCGTCCGGAGAGGATCCGGAGGAGAAAGGGTCTCGGCCGCGCTCCACCAGCCACGTCGCCTAGCCACCGCCGGCCTCGGCACTCTTCCGGCGCCGCCGGCCTCGCCGGAGGAGAAGAAAGGAGGGAGGAGAAAGAAGAAAGAAGAATAAGCTTCACGGAAAAGAGAAGAAAAAAGAAACGAAAAAGAAAGAAAAAATAGAAAAAGGAAAAAAATTTTATATATATATATATATATATATATATATATATATATATATATATATATATATATATGAATGAACTAATAAGATAATAAATAAATATATTTTGATAAATAAAATAATAAATAAATAACGATCCTGCACTCTTCCGGCACCGGAAGAAAAGAAAAAAAAATAAAATTAGCTCACCGTTGCAATAATATAGTATGGCTAAGGCTGCAAATGGGTCGGGTCGACTCGAGATCCGATCCGGCCCGACTCGTGTAGACCCGATACGGTTCGAATTTTAGGATCCGCGGGTCCGGGTCGGGTCCTAAAATTGGATCCGAATCATTTTATGGGTCGGGTCTGGGTTTACCGAACGGACCGGACTCGACCCCATCCGAATAGACTCGAAGAAAAAAAGAGAGAGGAGAAAAAAAAAAAGAGAATTTTTTTTTTTTATGGGTCGTGGTATTATTGATCCGTTTGGATCCTCTCTCTCGATCTATTATATTGTTGATACCTCTGGTGTCTCAGTAGCTTCCTTTTTTTTTTTTTTTTTTTTTCCTTCTATTTTTTTGTTTCTGTTTTTTTTCAACTTTTGCAGGGGTGAAGTGGGGGAACACTCAACTGAATATGGGTCATGTGCCAGTTTTCTGCAATGGTCTGGGATTTTTTTAGTCTTCGTGAGAGGGGAGCTGGGAGACACCAAGTTCCGTCCAATCAATCATATGGACAAAAAATAGTGTGATATGAAATTTGGCTTGCAGACCGGTCCGGGGCCATCTATTCTGGCTGGAGGTCAATTGCAAGTCTTTCGAGTCATGGGTCACCCAGCACCTCATAATTATGATGTGACCAAATTAGATTTGTCCAAATTCTTTCCTAAAAGCATAAAAAAATTGGACCCGCTTCGACCCCGAACCCGACCGGACTCGGATCCGGACCCGATCCAAACCCGACTCAGACCCGACCCGACCCGACCCGATCTTCAACCGGGTCGGGTCTGGATCTAAAATTAGGATCCGAACAAAAAATCGGATCAGATCGGGGTTACCCAGGACCCGACCCGACCCGACCCATTTGCACCCCTAAGTATGGCACACATTTAAGTAAGCTTGGCATGCAGTTAATCAATGTTTGAATACTTAAACACACAATTAAATCATTCCGAAACACGGTTAAGTTTTTTCTGCAAACAGTTAAGTTAAGATGGCTCAATGTTGCAAAAAGTTTGAAATCAGTTAACTTTTTTTTGAGTAATTAACTTTTAACTTAATGTTTGCAGCGAAAATTTAACTGTGTGCATAGAGAAAATTTAACTGTGCACGGAGAAGACTGTATGCAAAAAAGATTTAAGATTTAACTATGTGCAGAGAAGACTTAACTATGTTTCGAGATGTTTTAACTGTGTACTATCATTAGGGCTGTCAACGGGCCGAGCTGCTCGGGCTCGGCTCGGGCCCGGCTCGGTAAAAGCCCGGCTCGGGCTCGGCTCGTTAGTCAAACGAGCCCGAGCCCGAGCTCAAAATGAGCCCCGTTTAAATCCGAGCCTGAGCCCGAGCTCGAGCCCGAGCAGCTCACGAGCCCAAACGAGCCCAACCAATAACCCATTTCCTCTCTCCACCGACCACCTCCTCTCTCTTTTTATTTTTTTTCTTCTCCTTCCTTCTGGGTTTTTCCAGAAACTTCCCGGCTCCCGCTGTCTCGCACCCGTGTCAGTGTGGCGGTGTCCCTCCCCTGAGTCCCCTCTCGCCTTCCTCCTCCGCCGACCGCCGCCGATGCCTCGCTGCCTCCTTCCGCCGCCTGGGAAAGAAGCACGCGAGGCGCCTCCCCCTCTTTCTTCTCCCGTTCTCCGTTTCTCCCCCTCCCTTTTCCTCTCTTTGCCGAATCAGGGAAGGAGAAGCCCTCCTCCACCGGCGTCGGGCGAATCAGGGAAGGAGCCGAGGAGGGGATGAGAAGCCCTCCTCCACCGGCGAATCAGGGAAGGAGCCGAGGAGTCCTTCGCACGGGAGGGTCGGGCCACGGCCGGCGGCGCCCGCGGCCGAGCCCGCGGCTTCCTCGGCCGTGCCTGCGGCCGACGCCCGTGCCGGCGGTGCAGGTGCTCGCGGCCGAAGCCGGCGGCCGCCGCACGCGATGAGGTGAGTCTATTCTTCTCTCTCTTTTTTTTTTCTTTTTTTCTTTCTTTCCTTCTTTCTTCTCTTCTTCTTCTTCTTTTCTCTCTCCTTCGTTCTTCTCTCCGACGACGAACCGTCGGGACTCGGAACCGAGCTCGGCTGCTCGTTGTTCTCTCCGACGGGCGACGGAGATGGGGGCAGGGATGGGGATGGGGATGGGGATGGCCGGCTTGAGGCTTCTGGGTTCTTCTCTCCGACAGGCGACGGAGATGGGGCGCCGGCCGCCGGGGCATGCTCGGGCTCGGGCAAACGAGCCTCACGAGCTCGAGCCCGAGCCGGGGCTGTGCTAGGCGAGCCCGAGCCCGAGCCCAGTACAGGGCTCGGTACCGAGCCCGAGCCCGAGCCCGAGCCTAGATTTTGTTGGAACGAGCCGAGCCGAGCCTGCTGTGGCTCGGGCTCGGCTCGGCTCGTTGACAGCCCTAACTATCATGCTAGATTAAGTATGTTCCAAACTTACTTAACTGTGTGCCGAGAAGATTTAATTGTGTGCTAGTCTAGGTTAAGTATATTTAAAGCTTACTTAACTATATGCCGAGAAGATTTAATTGTATACCAGGCTAGATTAAGTGTTCAAACATTGATTAACTACGTGTAGAGAAGATTTAACTATGTGCAAAGAAGACTTAATCGTATTTCGAGATAATTTAATTGTGTGCCAAGCTAGATTAAGTGCGTTCCAAACTTACTTAACTGTATGCCGAGAAGATTTAACTGTGTAACAGACAAGATTAAGTGTTCAAATATTGATTAACTGCGTGCCAAGCTTACTTAAATGCGTGCCATGCTATATTACCTGTGTACCAAACTTACTAACCTAATTATAATGGTGAGTTAACTGTGTTCAAGCTTACTAACCTAATTACAATGGTGAGTTAACTTTAATTTTTTATTTTTCTCTTTATTTTTCTTTAATTCCTTTTTTTTCTTTTTTTCTTTTCTTCTAGTGCCAGAAGAGTGTCAGGTCGTTGTTAATTTATTTAGTTACTTATTATTTTATTCCATTATATATATATATATATATATTCATTTCATCTTGTTTTTTTTTCTTTTTTTTTCCCTCTCTTCTTCCCAAAGCTTCTTCTTACTTCTTCTTTCTTCTCCTCCTGCGAGGCCGACGGTGCTGAAAGAGTGTCGGGTTGTTATTTATTTATTTATTATATTTATTTCCTTAAATTATATTTATTTATTATCTTATTTATTTATTTATTTATTCATTCATTGATATATTTATTTATTTATTTATTTTTTCTTCCTTTTTCTTTTTTTTTCTTTTTCTTTCCTTTTCGATTTTTTTCTTTTCTTTTATTTTCTTTTTTCTTCTCCTCTTCCCGAAGCTTTTTCTTCTTTCTTCTTTCTTCTCCTCCCTCATTTCTTCTCCTCCCGTGGCCAGCGGTGCCGAAAGAGTACCGAGGCCGGCGGTGGCTCAGCGACGTGGCCGGTGGAGTGCGGCCGAGACCCTTTCTCCTCCAGATCCTTTTGCGGGTGCCTATGGTGGAACGGCCGGAGAACTCTTCTCCGGATCCTCTCGCGGGCGGCGACGGAGCACACAGGTGGTGGCTCCTTCTCCGCCAGACTGCGGTGCGGGTTCTCCCCCTCCTCAAATCTGGGAGCATAATATTTCATTAATTTGTATAGAAATGCTTTCTTTAACATTATTAATCTTTAAATCGACGGTCTCAGTTTTATATACAAACGATTCAGTCATAGTTCGGATGGCTTCAAATATCTCTACTCTGCTTTCTCAAATTTAGTTATTTAGGATCTGAACAAGGTTCGTATTCCGTGTTAGCAGGGGGGGGGGGGGGGGGGGGGGGGGCGGGGGTGATATTAGCTATTTATTGCGCCTGTTCTCGCATTTATTCGGCCCGTCCGAATGCAATACATGTTAAGGGTGATATTATTGGAGCGTACATGTGTCTTCAATATTCATTTACGAAGACCACAGTTTTTGTTTGTATATGGTAAAGCTACTTTATATAAGTTTACTAAGATATGGTTGAAAATTTTTTATTTATGAATAATTTAAAATTCTTATCACGATGGTTTCCATCTTACGCGTAGCTTTGCATATAAATCTTCACCACTATTCCTAGAAAAAATTTAAAAAAATGGATCATCCATATTTCTTCCGTCTCACGTGCATAGCACGTTCCGAGTCCTGGTATCACGGTTTTCTTTTTTTAGGATAAGTGGCTACCCGAGCCGAACCCATCTAAGAGCAAAGCCATGGAGAAACTTTGCTTATTGTCAGAAAAAGAGAGGATTGGAAGTGCGACAGGAGCAAGCAAAGCACCCAAAGACAAGGGTATGTTTTGATGAAGTGCACGACAGACAGCAGAGAGCATTCAATGAAATTAAGCAGCAGCAATACAAGGGGCCGGAAAAGGGTTTATTTTACTGACGATCAGGAGCAGAGCTCCTTCCGATAAGACGGCACGACATCTCGCTTGAAGCTTTCAAATGAAGCCTTAGAGAGAGATAATGATGATCATGCTTCCTCTTCCATTTGGTCTCCTTGGAACCCGCAGTAGGCCTTGAGCACGTCTTCTGCTTTCAGAGCGGCCTTCGATGCGAGGAAATAACGGAAGTAGTCCGCGTACTCGAACGGCTTGAAGAGAGCCGGGTGGTGCTGATCAACCAGCTCCTCGGGGGCTTGGACCACGTACCCTTCCTTGGGAGAGGCTCCAAAGATGGTGGAGTATCTCGTCTCATCACCACTCAGCACCTGATACCGCTTGGATCAATTTGCAATCCAATGGAAGTGGGAGAAAAGATAAGATAAATTTCTTGTGCAAGGAGGAAGATAACTTTCATTCAAATACTTGGATGCCTTCTCATTACAATTCATGACTATTTATAGGCAAGTCATGGGTAACATGAAAAGACAAAAGAAAATGAAAGATCAAAAGTCACCTTAATATGGGTAACTCACACAATAAAAGACATCAAAACCAACTAAATTCTCTTAGGGAATTTAAAAGGTCAAAAGACACCTGCCTCTTGAAAATGGCATGCAAGTTGTCTGATGTTCATGCACCTGCATCAGCACCACTCGATGATGGACGGACTGCAACCTTCCGTTGGTCCATGCCTTTTGGCAGACAAAAAACAAAATAAAATAGGGTCGACCTGCTTATCTTTGCTTGTTCAGCTTTGAAATATAACTATACATATATATATATAGTCTAAAGCTGGCTACTTGATCGTGGGCATCTTATATATCTTATTGAAGGGGGAAAGGAAATTAATCGGCGCACCTCAAAGGAATCGGCCAGCATGACTATGAAAGAGTTAGGGCAGACCGTAAGATGTGGATTCGACGAGAGAGTCATGGTACTTCTCTACGCCCAACCCCTCCAGCACCATCTTTTGGATCATCCGACCCAACTCCTTTAGAACCTCTACGTAGGACCTCATCGTTTCACTGGCCAAACAGAGACAAACAATAAAGTCGGCATTTTTTTGGTAAACCAACAATAAAGTCGGCTTTACTAGCCTAAGATTGTGTTTATATATATATATATATATATATATATATTTATGCACAAAAAGAAAAGGGTAACAGGGCATATCAAATTCTCAATGTATAAGCCTCTGCTAGCTAGTTTTGGAGATGGCTAGATGTATGCAATCTTATCTTTACATGCAGAAAGATAATTTTAATATTTTGAACTTATGACACTATAATTAAAATAAATTTAACCACTTTTCAGTGGTGGCGTGCTGCAATTTTTGGACCATATATAGTCATATTCCACGATACAGGGGGGGACTAAACTTGTGGTATATATATTTAGCTTGCATACGGTTGGTTACCATTTTATATCTGGTCCTTGTACACGATTTTATTTCTCTTCTTCTCTTTTCTTCTGAGAGAAAGTCCATGCAAGTATTTTATAGATTTGTATTTCTTATTTATAGTTTTTTTTTTTTGAAATGAAAACAAGGGTGTTCCCCCATTATTATTTATTACATGGTATTTAATTATATGCAGGATGGAGAAATAGGACTGTGAGAATACTATATAGAGGAGCCCTGAGATCTTCATTTATGAGAATTGCAGGATCTACCCCCCAGCGGTGTGAGACAGTGCGTGATGTGCCTACGTTCGGGGGTGGTTTACTATAGAGGAGAAATCTCTGTTCTTTGATGAACCTCCATATCTTATACACAGTTATGAATAGGTCAAGGATTAAAGATATATAAAATGGCTATCTAAATTAAGGGTCGGGTATGAAAATTCAGTCACCAGAGATTCAACATGAAAGGATAGGATACCAAAAGCTTGCATTTCCTTGGGGCCACATAAGGTTGGGGAAGCTCTGGATGCCCTCTGGTGTGGCATCCAGCATGGCCACGCTGTCCAGCGCCTTAAAAGCGCCAAAGCTTGAGTAGCCAGGGCTCCGCGACTTGGTCTCGGCAGGGAGGCTGATCACCTCCCTCGCTGCAGCTCCGAAGACCGCCTCGCGAAGCTGCTGGGTGAACCCATCATAGATGACCTCGAAACAGCCGTAGGACCGCAGCGCCTGGAGGACCTGGGCTCTCGCAGCTTCCCATTCCGGGGTCCCTGTATGCTTCTCTCGCAGCCCCGAGAGGTCTATTCGGGGTAGTTGGAGCTGAGCCATGTCTCGCTGCTTCTTGGCAGTAAGGATGCTACCTTTCAAAGTAGAGTATCTCTTGTTGTTGCTCTCCCGGCCCCTTCTTCACTGTTATACACACAGCGAACCCATGCGTGGAGGCCAGCCGCAAAGACTTGCATATATATCCTTTTTCCTTTTTTCTTTTTTACACGGAGAAAAATTACTTGCTCCCACTTTTTCCGATTCTTGTCCTGGTATCTTTCCTCTTTGATGGTGATATTAAGGAATGGATGATATAAACTAAGTAATAGCAGCAGTTATATTTATTATGGAGTCTATCATACATTATACATAGGAATAATTTTTAATAAGACCTGTTACTTTCACCAAAAAAAAAAAAAGGACCTGTTATGTAAAGTACGGAGAATTCATCTAAATATTTTTTTTTTTTAAAACTCTAATCTTTGCACCATTTGTGAATTTTTTTATCTAATGAATTGCGAGTTGCACAAATAATTTAGTTATTTTTATTCATTAACAACTATGGTGAAAAGTGGAACCTCTTGTTGTCATTATGTAGTTTTGCAAAAACAACAGTTGGTAATGTTATTCATGAAGATGCAGAGTAACAAGCTAGATCTTGGTATTATTGGATCTACATTCTATATTACGCAAAGAAGTGCTGAATTTTTTTTTTCATATTACATTTTTTTATATATTAATTTTATATAAAGATCTTTTCCAAATTTGAAGTGGTTAGTTTCAATAAAAATATTCATCTAAAAATCAGTTGTGTAACTGAAATTGCTTATTTGGAGGCCTTTTTGGAAAACAAATAAATTATATATATATATATATATTCAGAAAGAAGTTTTATAAGAAAAACCTTACGCCAAAAATGAAAAGAAAAAGAATGGGGAAGAAAAATGAAAAAAAGCCCTACCTGAAAGTTGAGAATTCTAAAGAATTCGAGTCTCAGATACGTCCTCTTGTCTCTCTTCACGTGGCCCGCCCACGTGATGGACAGCTGTTCTCGTTTCTGACTACCCACGTTACCGAAGTTCCAAATTTTAAAATCACAGAATAATGAGTGCAGCATGTGGATGGTTTATCAAAGAAGTTAGTATGTACATGCCCTCATGGCCCACCAACCCTCCGGTTGATCTTTCTCTCTATAAGATCCTAAATTAACACCTTGCTCAAAAAATGAAAAGAAAAAAAGAGGCAAGAAAAAAAAAGCCGTACTGAAAATTGAGAATTCCATAAAATCGAGCATGTGAAACATACAGGAGTCTCACGAACTTGCCGCTTCAGATGGCAATTATATGTCTATATCTATGTTTATGCCTATGAGTTTTAGCTGTAGATTGTAGATTTGGCCGGTTTAATTTTTTTTCGAGTGAAAATATTAAGCAGTCTTCTAGCAAATAAAAGCAAGCAGCTTACGCACGTACATCAGAAAGTGCTTTTTACCAAACAACTTTTTTCATCCAAAAGTACTTTTGGAGGACCAAAAAATGCTTTTTGGCCCTTCCAAAACTCTCTCAAACAGGACTTCGACTACTGTACTCTGTACAAGGATAAAAAGCTGTATCTATTGCTTATTATGATACATTCAAGAAATAATGACCTTCAAGGAATATATGTCAAGTGTCACCTACATCGCATAGTACGAGTTAGATTTTTCCTAATCACCAATTAATGCTTTCAGAGTGATCTATTAAGAATAATAAGTCTAAACATGAATATATTCTCCACCATACCTTTTTCCTATTTCACTGTTTTCTTTCTTAAGGTTATCTTTTTTAACATATGCAGTTTAAGCTCCGTATTCTCCTTAGAGATGTAAAAAGCCCAAGAGCATAAGAAAATTTAAACTATCTGCACTTTCTTTTATCTTCTTTTTTTTTTTGTTTGAAATAATCATCCTTCGATCCACTTCCATTTTCTTCTCCCACATCGAAAATTCTTATGAAAACAAGAATCTTAGGCCTTGTTTCGAAGAGCTATTAGCAATAGAGCTTTTGGAAGTAGAGCTGTTGGAAGCAGAGCTTTCTGAAGTAGATATTTTATAACAAGCTGTTTACTATTTCAATATGTGAAAATTAACAAATTTCAATATACAACATGTATAAGGAGTACATGTAATATGTGGAGATGGACTCTCAAGAGGAGAGGATATCTAATCCCCTTGATACCAAAATCAATAATAGGGCATTCAAATTGAAGATTCACACTATTGATCATCTATATAACTAAAATGTCTAGAAAACAAAAAATCACATATGTTGGTGGTTTCTAATCTATGCATAATGTGGATACAAATATTGATGGTTTTCGTTGTGCTAGGATGTGCTAAAATACATAATAAAGTATTTTATTAGGAGTCCATCTTATTGATTTAACTACCCATGTTAGAACATATATAGATTGAAAGTTAATATAGATTTTAATGCTTAGATTATAACACATATTGTCTCATTTTTGTATCCACTTGATACATTGTTTAAAGATCACCAAAATATAAGAAGTTGATTTAAAGGCATTTACTAGTATAGATCATGATCAATGGTATTTGGATGCCACATCTTTTGGTTTTATAATCGAGAGTAGGTATTCTCTCCTCCCGGGAGATATATAGTTTGTGTTCCCGTTGTCACTTGTTTTCACATCTTGAATGTGCGTGAATGCAAATGCAATTATGTCAATTGACGTGTGGACATACTTCTTTCTGTCACACAGAGAGAGAGAGAGAGAGAGAGAGAGAGAGAGAGAGAGAGACTCCTTGGAACATAATTATCTTGATTTGTTTTAACATTCTTTTTCTTCTTTGCAGATATTTCTTTGTGTTTACCCTTTTGCCTTGTTTTTCAGATTGGTGTATTGTAGAGATTATGTTCTCCCCTTGATTAGCCCACGATTCCATTTTTTGCAGAATACAAAGTGGAGCCCTTCAAAACTGGAGGATGTCGACAGGTCTGAAGTTGAATCAGTTTTTGAGCCTTTACCCCCTGAAGATGAACTGGCTGTTTGATGGTGTAGTTGCACTCATCATGAAGGAATGAGAAAGATCAGCAGTGTTTTTTTTCTTCCCCTGATTGATTTCGTCTTGTTATTTATGTTGAAAAGGGACCACTAATTTGCCACTTTCACTTAAAGCGCCAGACCATATTTAGAAGAATAAACCAGGTGGACTTTATGTTCTCAACCTAATTAAATTACTGCCCGGACTAAGCCTTCTTTATAACGGAACGTCATGGCACTCACAGAGATGTATCATTGGATTTTGTTAAATGGTTTGTTGGCCTATATTTTCTTCTAGTTTGGCACCATGCACCTCGCCTGTATCACCATTATTTCCATTATTTCATCTGAGAGAGTGTGCGGTGCTAGTAAAAAAATTAAGATTTTTTTTTTTGGCTTTTTAATATCCAAGAAGAATGAAGATGGAGACCTTTTATTTTTTAAATTATTTGTAAAATTTTAGGGTTTTTAGTAGCAAATATTATATTGCTTTTGAGAGAGAGAGAGAGAGTAAAAACAAGATTAAGGGATATTAGAAGATATTTGCAAATGCTATCTTCAACATTAATCGTTGCATAATATTTCATTAATTTGTATAGAAATGCTTTCTTGAACATTAATGTTAAAATCGATGGGCTCAGTTTTATATACGAACGATTCAGTCATAGATCAGATGACCTCAAATATCTCTACTCTGCTTTCTCAAATTTAGTTATTTAGGATCTGAACAAGCTTCGTATTCCGTGTTAGCTACTCGTTGAGAGGCAAATTTGGTTGCTGACTCGTCTGCTTCGCTCTCCTTTCGGTGTGTTGGTGAGGGTTCTGATCCTTTTGTGGTTTTATGTTTATCTGTGTGTTGGAGGGGGCTGTGGCTCTTTTTTTTTTTTTGGGCGCGCGCGCGCGCATGCCCACGCCCACGCAGGAATCTGTTTTCCTAGGGGCTACTCTTTCCCGGCATTAGCTGTTTGGTGCGCCTGTTCTCACATTTATTCGGCCCGTCTGAATGCAATACATGTGAAGGGTGATATTTATTGGAGCGTACATGTGTCTTTAATATTGATTTACGAAGACCCCGGTTTTTGTTTGTATATGGTAAAGCTACTTTACATAAGTTTACTAAGATATGGTTGAATTTTTTTTTCTTATGAATAATTAAAATTTCTTATCACAATGGTTTCCATCTTACGTGTAGCTTTGCATATAAATCTTCACCACTCTTCCTAAATTTTTTTTTAAAAATGGATTATCTATCTATTTCTGAAGGCTCTACCCATGCAATCCTCTACCGATCGTCCATATTTCTTGTGTCTCACATGCATAGCACGTTCCGAGAGCTAGTATCGCGGTTTTCTTTAATTAGCATAAGTGGCGACCCGATCCGAACCCATCTAAGAGCAATGCCATGGAGAAACTTCGCTTCTTGTCAGAAAAAGAAAGGATTGGAAGTGCGATAGAAGCAAGCAAAGCACCCAAAGATAAGGGTATGTTTCGATGAAGTGCATGACAGACAGCAGAGAGCATTCAAAGAAATTAAGCAGCAGCAACAAGGGGCCGGAAAAGGGTTTATTTGACTAACGATCAGGAGCAGAGCTCCTGCCGATGAGACGGCACGACATCTCGCTAGAAGCTTTCACATGAAGCCTTAGAGAGAGATGATGATCATGCTTCCTCTTCCACTTGGTCCCCCTGGACCCCGCAGTAGGCCTTGAGCACGTCTTCTGCTTTCAGAGCTGCCTCCGATGTGCGGAAACGGAAGTACTCCGCGAAATCGAACGGCTTGAAGAGAGCCGGGTGGTGCTGATCAACCAGCTTCTTGGGGGCTTGGACCACGTACCCTTCCTTGGGAGCGGCTGCAAGGATGGTGGAGTGTCTCATCTCATCACCATTCAGCACCACTCGATGCTTGACGGACTGCAACCTTCCGTTGGTCCATGCCTTTTGGCAGACAAAAAACAAAACAAAACAAAATAAAACAAAATAAAATAGGGTCGACCTGCTTAGCTTTGCTTGTTAAGCTTTGAAATATAACTATATATATATATATATATATATTCTAAAGCTAGCTACGTGATCGCGGGCATCTTATATATCTTATTGAAGGGGGAAAGGAAAATCGGCGCACCTCAAAGGAATCGGCCGGCATGACTATGAAAGAGTTAGGGCTGGCGCGGATCCAATCACCATTCTTGATCTGCACCTCAAGCCCGCTTATTTCATCCTGGAAAATAATGGTCAGTAGGTTTGGATCCTTGTGGCTTGGAAAGGCCTCCATCTTTTGCTGTTGACCCGGTTCATTGCTGTATGACGACAATCGCAGAGTGTAATGTGTGGATTCGACGAGAGAGTCATGGTACTCCTCTACGCCCAACCCCTCCAGCACCATCTTTTGGATCATCCGACCCAACTCCTTTAGTCCCTCTACGTAGCACTTAATCGTCTCACTGGCCAAACAGAGACAAACAATCAAGTCGGGGAGAGAGGACTACCCGTTGCATTCCAGAGTTTGTTATCCTTTAATTTTTTTTGGGTGCATTCGGACCCGCTATCTATGATACGTCCGTTTCAGCAAAAAAAAAAAAAACAAAAACAAAAAAGATTATCGTTGCACCAAAGCCCGCTTTCCATGATACGTACACACAGACACTCTCCTTTTCTGTAAACTAAAAAGAGATGATTGCATTGTTAAACAACGAAATCAAGCGCAAGATCTTTCTTTCCTTTGCTAAGAATAGTTGTGAGCTCACAACCAACCATTTATTAGAAATAATGGATTTATTACTCATGACAAACACTGGTTATCAACTGGAAAATATATTCAAAGATTTGAATACATATTTAACCTCTTTTCAGTGGCGGAGTGGTGCAACTTTTGGACCATATATAGCTATATTCCACGATACAGAGGGGAACTAAACTCGTGGTATATATGTTTAGCTTGTATACGCGGTTGGTTACCATTTTATGTATGGTCCTTCTATACGATTTTATTTCTCTTCTTCTCTTTTCTTCTGAGAGAAAGTCCATGCAAGCATTTTATAGATTTGTATTTCTTATTTATAGTTTTTTTTTGGAAATGAAAACGAGGGTGTTCCCCGTTATTATTTATTACATGTTATTTAATTATATGGAGGATGGAGAAATAAGATTCTGAGAATACTATATACAGGAGCTTTGAGCTCTTTATTTATGAGAACTGTAGGATCTACCCCGACGGTGGGAGATACTGCGTGATGTGACTACTTCCGGGGGTGGTTTACTATGGAGGAGAAATCTCTATTCTGATGAACCTCTATTTCCTATACACAGTTATGAATAGGTCAGGAATTAAAGATATATAAAATGGCTATCTAAATTAAGGATCAGGTATCAAAATTCAGTCAACAGAGATTAAACATGAAATGATAGGATACCAAAAGCTTGCATTTCCTTGGGGCCACATAAGGTTGGTGAAGCTCTGGATGCCCTCTGGTGTGGCATCCAGGATGGAGCTGTCCACTGCCTTAAAAGTGGCATGGCCTAAGTAGCCAGGGCTCTGCGACTTGGTCTCGGCAGGGAGGCTGTGCACCTCCCTCGCTGCATTTCTGAAGACCGCCTCGCGAAGCTGCTGGTTGACCCCATCATAGATGACCTCGAAACAGCCGTAGGACCGCAGCGCCTGGAGGACCTGGGCTCTCGCAGCTTCCCATTCCGGGGTCCCTGTATGCTTCTCTCGCAGCCCTGAGAGGTCTATTTGGGGTAGTTGGAGCTGAGCCATGTCTCGCTGCTTCTTGGCAGTAAGTATGCTACCTTTCAAAGTAGAGATGGGTCTTTAGTATCTCTTGTTGTTGCTCTCCTCCTCCTTCACTGTTATATACACAACGAACCCATGCATGGACGCCAGCTGTCAAGACTTGCATATACCCTTTTTCCTTTTTGTTCTTTTTTACCCGGAGAAAAATTACTTGCTCCCGGTTTTTCCAATTCTTGTCCTTAAATCTTTCCCCTGTGATGATGATATTAAGGAATGGATGCTATAAACTAAGTAATAGCAGCAGTTATATTTATTATGGAGTCTATCATACATTATACGTAGAAAAAATTTTAAATAAGACCCATGTTATGTATAGTACGGAGAATTCATCTAAATAATTTTTTTCAAGCTCAAATTTTTGTACCATTTATGAAATTTTTATCTAATGAATTGCGAGTTGCACAAATAATTTTGTACAAATAATTCATTAACAGTTATGTTTATTACGGTGGTGAAAAGTGGCACCTCTCACTGCCATGACATATATAGTTCTGTGAAAACAACAGCTAATAATGGTATTCATGAATATCCAGACTAACAGGCAAGATCTTGGTATTATTGGTTCCACCTTCTATATTTTATGCAAAGGAGTGTTGAATTTTTTTTTTTTTTGGCATAATAAATTTACTTTATATATTAATTGTATATAATGATCTTTTCCATATTTGAAGCGGTTAGTTTCAATAAAAATAATTATCTAAAAATCAGTTCTATAACTGAAATTGCTTATTTGGAGACCTTTTTGGAAAACAAATTATATATATATATATTCAGAAAGAAGTTTTATAAGAAAAACTTGCTCCGCATATGAAAAGGAAAAATGGGAAAGAAATTAAAAAAGCCCTACCGGAAAGTTGAGAATCGCAAAGTAGCCGAGTCACAGACACGTCCTCCTGTCTCTGTTCACGTGGCCACGGCTGCCCACATGTCAGACAACTGTTCTCGTTTCAGACTACCCATGGCACCGCAGTTCCAAATTTCAAGTTGCGGCAGCACCTCGATCACGCCGTTTACCCACTAAAATCACCGAGTAACGAATCACCGATGCTTTTCTAATTGCTTTTCTGAGTAAAGTTTGCACTTACTCCGTTTCCCACCGTTGGAATTTTTTAAATGTTGGAACCAACGTGCCGGGAATACATTCTTTGATTATTGGGCTGTCTAATCAGCAGCGATTTTTTAATTCTTTTTTGTTAAAAAATCATGGAGCAACACACGTGAAAGTTTTTTTTGAAAAAAAATATTAATTTATGTATACATCTAAAGGCTTTACATTCAAAACGAGTTTTTATAAGAAAAACCTTATACCAAGAACGTGCTAAGTTTGCAAAATCTAGAAGGTCAGCTTAGGATGCTGGTTCTAAATCTGCGCCGATTTATCTATATTGGCCTAAGTTGATTATTGCAAGAATACTAGTTCGAGTTTAAATCGATTTGCCATATTATGCATATCTGACACGCCTCGAAATCAATCTATGCTGAACTTAGCCACGGGCTGGCTATTCAAAGCTTGCCATATGGGCGACTCAAAAAGCATACAGAGAGTTCTTTATATCTCAAACTCTCTTCCTAGCTGGCAACAACTTAGCTATATTGCTAACTATTTTCCAACAAAACACAATACTTACGTAAATCTCACGATCGAAAAATGCAGGTGTGATTCACAGGCGAGATATACGGTTTGTTATCTTATCAATCAATATATAGCTTCATACTAATCGACAACGGGCTCTGATCTTAACCTATATATATATATATATATATATATATATATATATATATATATATATATATATATATATATATATATATTGTATTTTCGGGGGTCCTCTAGCTAAGAACTCTTTTGATTCTCTTGCGCTGTCTCTCTACACCTTTAGGGCCTTCTGCTGTTTTCTGATAGGTGTGTCTAACTTAGGTATCGAAGGGTTTCTTATCGGACATGCTTCGCAGAGTATACTTTTTTTATTTTTGTTATCAAGCGTAACAGCCTAACAAAGTATCACAACGAAGACGTATTCTATCCGATTTTTCTGATTCAGACAGTAGATAACTTGGGATCTTCAATAATCCTCACCAACTCGGTGTCGGACCGGCTTATAATGGCAACATATCTAAAAGCATTATATTCATAATGAAGTTTTGTAAGAAAAACCTTGCTCGAAAAATCAAAAGAAGATGAAGAGCCCTACCTGAAAAGTCGAGAATTCCAAAGAGTTCTCAGATACGTCCTCTTGTGTCTCTTCACGGCCATAACCGTCCGCGTCAGGCAAATGCGCTCGTTTCTCACCACCCATAGCGGAACCATTCCAAATTTCAAGTTCCAACGGCTCCTCGATCGCGCCGTGTGCCCACTAAAATCACAGAGTAACCAGCGTACTATGTGAGTGGTTCATCAAAGAAATTAGTATGTAGATGCCCTCATGGCCCACCAACTCTCTGATTGATCTTCCTCTCTATTACCTCCTAAATTGACCGGCAAATAAACTCACAGAAAATAATACATAGTTTTCAATATTAAGAAGAGCAAAAGAGCACTAAGAAAAATCGTGGAGTCACCTTTTCAAGTCACTACAGCATTTTGATTGCCGCACTTGTTGATATAGATTTGATGCTAAAGTTTCCCTTTATTATTAATCCTGAACTGTCTAAAACCATTTAGGCCACCGAGTTTGCGTATGATGACCACCATCAATTCTTCTTTTTTCTTCTTTTTTTTTTTGAAACCGATACACTTTACTTCATTTCCCACCGTTCGAATTCTTTAAATGTTAGAATCGATATACAGTGAACGCATTCTTCTATTATTGGGCTACGTCTTGTCAGCTAACTACCAGGAAACCCGCGCTTTATGGAGGATTTTTTAATTTTTCTTAAAAAAATCATGGAGCAATACTCGTGCTCCATATGCAAAGTTAATAATTGTTTTGCATGTACCGATGACTTATTTGTCGTTTCCACGAGGGTGTTTTTGGAAATAAAGTAATTTATGTACTCTAGAAGCCTCTTCTTCGTACAAGTTTTATAAGCAAAATCTTGTATGGAGCATGCTCTATAAATTTTATTTTTTTAATAGTAAAGCTTTTGCATTATTTTTGCTTGACCTAGATTAATAGGCCGAATAACATCAATATTATGTGTTCTTATTCTTCTTTTATTTTTTTTCTTCTTGCTGCGTTATTTTCCTTGCCCTGTCCAACACCTAACTCCGAAAAAAAAAAAAAAGCACAAAAAAGAGGAAAAGTCCTACCGAAAGTTGAGTACCGTGACCATGACTATCCACATGATAGCCAACATTCTCATTTCTAGCAAACCAACCCGTCAACCTAACTTGCACGCGGCAAGTTTGAATTTGATATAAACAGGTTTCAATTATAACGACTGAACCTATTTAGACCTATTTATTAAATGGGTTGAATTTAGGTTCAAATCTTTGACCTGTTTGACCCGTTTTAACCCGTTTAATAATTAGGTCGGATCATTATCCAGCCTATTTAAGCTATATAAAACCTATTTAACCTATTTGAAATATGCTTAATATGTTTCTAACATATTTAACCTGACTCGCTTAACTTGCTTAGCTTGTTGAAATCTATTTAACCCATAAAAAATCTGATTAACTCGTTTAACCTAACTTGACTTGTTTAATTAATAAATGAGTTCTATGGGTCAGGTCGGGTTATCTATTTAATAAATATGTCGGATTCAGATCTGAAATTTTAACTTATTTACTGAACAGGTTGGGTTTAGGTTGAAGAATTTTTGATCCGACATGCATCTGACCCAACCGGTATGTGATCTGACTCGACACGATTGCCGCCCCTACTTATGAACCATGGCGCAGCAATTCAAAATTTTAAATTTTTGAGAGTTGTGTCTGACTTAGGCATCGAAAGGTTCCTTGTCGGACACACTCCGGAAAGTAGACTTCTTTATTTTTATTATTTCAGGTTGGAGCCAGCATCGAAACACCGCCCAAAGCTGTTTATTCGCCGTCCAATGCTGACTTGTGCATGTTCAACATTGGGATCACCGTCAATCGAGCGCAGTAGTCTAACGGAGCATTACCATGGAGGTGTGCAGTGATCCTCTCTGATCTTTGTTTATCCAGACAGTAGATGAGCTGGGATCTCCAATAACCCTCATCAACTCGACGTTTAAGTCGGACTGATTTCTAATGGCAACATATCTAAAAGCTTTATATTCATAATGAAGTTTTGTAAAACAACCTTGCCCAATGAAGAGCCCTACCTGAAAAGTCGAGAATTCCAAAGAGGTCTCAGATACGTCCTCTTTGTCTCTCTTTCACCTGGCCATGACTCTCCGCGTGTCAGGCAACTGCTCTCGTTTCTCACCACCCGCAGCATAACCATTCCAAATTTCAAGTTCCAGCAGCTCCTCGATCGCGCCGTGTGCCCACTAAAATCAGAGAGTACTGAGTTTAGTATGTGGATGGTTCATCAAAGAAATTAGTATGCAGATGCCCTCATGGCCCACCAACTCTCTGATTGATCTTCCTCTCTAATGGCTCCTAAAATTGACACGGGCAAACAAACTCACAGAAAATAATAATAATATTTTTAATATACTTGATGATTTTGGGTGGGGGGGGGGGGGGGGCAAAATGGATCGTCCTACCCCAACGTCGAAGGCCTAGCTGACCTCGGCCTCTTCCCACAAATCAAGTCGATGCCACAATTTGCAGCAACCTTCTTTGATGACATAATGACGTCCCAAACTTAAGCCCGGGGGTCCCTGCAGTGCCGACCAAAAGCCGAAGAGGCTCTGTCAGCCGCAGGCATCCACAATAACGTTCCAGGCCTCAGCTCGGGGCGCCTTGCAGTTATCAGAGCCGAAGACGGCTCTTGTCCGATGGTGGAAAAAGTGTGAGACCCAATAATCCCACATCGGAAAGATTCGTTTCAGAGCCTGGACATATGAGGCAGATGTCTCCTAATCCTGCAGACGCATTTTGGATGAAAAACAAAATCGGGGAGGTGTCTGAGCGGTGCGTGCGGGCCCCGGAACCGGACAATATCTAGCAGGAGAGCCCCGTGTTCCCCCCTCATGTGGCCCCCACGTGGGCACTGGGTGCCACACGTGCCCCGCGGAGGCAGGGGCGTGACATCGGGCCCTCTCCGGGTCCGATCTCCCCTCCATGGGAGAAGAAAGAAGGGAAGGAAGAAAAAGAAGAAGAGAGGAAGAGGAAGAAAAATAAAATAAAATAAAAATATTTACCGGCGGTCGATCCGCGGGCGCCGACCTCCACCGCGGGTCGTCGGCCGTGGGACGCGAGATGCCGATGCGTCCACGGGCACGGCCGCGGGCACGATCGTGGGCGCTGTCGGCCGTTGCTCGTCCCTCCCGAGCCTCCTTGCCTCATGGGAGAAGAGGAGAAGAAGAGGGGGAGGAGAAGAAAAGGAAAGAAGGAAGAAGGAGAAGAAGTTTCGGGAAAGAAAAAGAAGAAGAGAAGGAAAAGAAAAAGAAAAGACAAGAAAGAAAAGGAAAAGAAGAGAAAAAAAAAAACAGAGAGACCCTTAACGGGTCCGGCCTAACGGGTCAGATCCGGGTTCGGGTCCGAACCTGTTAGGCCCAAATAAAAGAAAAGAAAAATGGGTTTAACCAAATTTGACTAAATCCGAGCCCAATCAAATTGGGCTAAGTCCGAACGAACCCAAACTGTAAATTGGGTTAAATCCGAACCAAATTAAGCCCAATTGAGTTGGGTCTGAACCTAATTAAGCTAAGTTAGTCTCAGCAGACCCAATTGAATATGAATCAAGCCCAATTCAAACCCAGTTTAACTAAATTGAGACCAAATTGACTTCAGGCTGACCCTGACTCAAGCCCAAATGAGCCATATTGACCCTGGACCAAAATTAAACCTAATTGGACTTGGAATTGAGCCTAATAACCTGATCAGAATACCAAATTGGCCCGAAAGGGCTAGACCCAATCAGGAACCGGGCCCAATTCTTTATTAAAGACCCAATTGACCTACGTGAACCCAATCGAGCCCAATGGCACCAAATTGGGTAAATTGGACTTGAGATCCAAGCAAATAAATTTATATTATGATAAATTAAAAAATTATGAAATAAATAGGGATTAATGTGACCCCTATGTGATTAATTTAGGTGATCAAGGATTTGTCACCCGGATGTAAGAAATTGGGAAACAAATTGCAGTAAGTAACCCTGGCACAATCTTATTGATTTCAAATTATTGTTTAATTGTAAGTATGAAATTATGAATTTGTATTTGATATGATATATTTTCTCAAAATTAGGATCAAATATATGATTGCATATGATTCATGAATTTGATTAAAGAGCATCCTTCATAAATATTTAATGGTGTATGAGTTATGAAATTATGATTATGTTAGACTGCATGAAAAATGATATTTGAGGCATGTTCATGCATTTTAAATTATATGATGCCATTTATCATTTTCCAACCTATTTATGATGATTATGATTTATGAAGAAAAAAGAATAATGATTTATGAAATCTCAGATTGTTATGACGGCCCTCATCAGCGGGTTATAATAGCTCGGCATACGGTCCTCGCCAGCGGGTTATAATAGCTTGGTGTAGACCCTGCCAATGGGGAATAATAGTTGGCAAAGATTATGGCCCTCGCCAGCGGGTTATAATAGCTCGGCATATGGCCCTGCCAACAGGTAATAGTAGTTGGTAAATATTACGGCCCTGTCATGGATAATAATAGCGACCATAGCTGCACTACCATCTAAGAGCATGATTTTCGAAACATGAATAATGGCAAGTACGGATTTCAAAACATGAATAATGGCGATTATGGATTTTAAAGCATGAATAATGGCGATTATGGATTTTAAAGCATGAATAATGGCAAGTACAGAATTCAAAGCATGAATAATGGCAAGTACGGATTTCAAAGCATGAAATATGGCAAGAATTTTATATGATGCATATTCATATTTATGAACTTTCATTGATGGAACATGCATTGCTTTATAACCTAATTTGTGTATATCATCTATAAAATGATTTATTTTGCCATAACTGTTAGCTTCTTAAACACTGCATTGGCATAATTATGCTTGATCCAATAGTACTTGGTTACTTACTAAGCTGTGTTACTCATATCTTTTTCCTTTTTTTTTCCTACAGATGAATAAGCCTACTAGGAGCAGGGAACTTGGTGTTATTCAGGGTTGGGGTAACTGAAAATGTTATGTAATAATCAAATTTTAGAAGCTCTGTACTGTTCCAACTTCATGAATAATGTTATGACATTAGTAAATGAAACTATTTATTTTTTTGTTATGAAATTTTAAGTGGCTTCGTGTTATTGTGTGCATAAGATTGCAATAGCACGGCCGTGTCATGATCCGGATTCGGGGCATGACAGCAGTATCAACCAAGAGCCCAAGAAATCTCGTCGACCGTTTGCAGGTATCTTCGACGATGCGCTCCGACTCGAGATCGGGGCGCCAAGTATCCTCGACGATGCGCCCCAACCCAACCTCGGGGCGCCAGGTATCTACAACGACACCATCGACAGCAGGCAATGGCGCCCCGATCTGAGTGGAGGCGCCCTGCGGAGCCAACTAAGAGCCGAGGAGGCTGGGCCGACCTCAGAGTTCGCCGAGCCGACCTCACCAAAGATATGTCGCAGCCCTCAAGTTGGCCCGACCTCAGTTGGTGCGGACACCAGTGCCAGGTCAGCCGGTCGCCACAGGATCCAGCCAGCTCAGCGGGTTCCAGCCGATTCAGCCAGCCTGATTTTATTTTAGATTGATTTATTTTATGTTGATTGGGTTTATTTGCATATTGTCATTTGGGTTTATTTGCATATTGTCATTTTAGGAGCTTTTTGGAATTATTTTATTTGTAGGGGTTATTTGTTATTTTGTGACCCTATATATATGGGTCCATCCTGATGTTTAGGGTTTAATGAATTAATGCATGAAAATTAGTCTTCTTCTTCTTTCTCCTCCTCTTCTCCTCTTTCCCTTCTTCTTCCCCTCTTCTTCTCCTCTTTTCTCTCTGTATTTCAATCCGTACTTCCGTCCTGCATCAGCTTTGGTATCAGAGCCTCGGCTTTGCCCCTGTTGCCAAAGCCCCGATCTAGTTTATTGGAGCAACAAAACATCTTGACCTGTCAGACTTCCTGCCATCCGATAAAGGGTTCCGATCCTTTCTTCTTTCGAAGCAGAACTCCCGCACCCTGCTTCCGTGTGTGCGAGTCCTCCCTCTCGAGTCTCACCAGAGGAGAAAGAAAAAAAAAAGGAAATCCTTTCTTCCCTCTCTCGGTTCTCGCACAAGAAACAGGGGCAAACCCCTTCGCCAGGTCTACCCACCCGTCGTCACATCCGCGCCTACCGCCGCCACCAGTCCCCGCCACCGTCGGACGTCCTCGCCCTCGCCGCCGCCACCGCCCAGTGAGGGCCCGAGCCCGCCGTCGGAGGAGCCATATTCCCACGGAAACGTCGTTGCCCGGGTTCCCGTGCCTGTCGACACCACCAGTGGCTACTGTTTTCAGCCGCCCTTCATCTGCCGCCGCAACTCCTTCCCTACAGTCGTTGCCGCGAAGTCCGGCCGCCGCCACAGGGCAAGTAAACCGCCCCTCAACTCAAGGCGGAACCCAAACCCAGTAGGGTTGAAAAAAAAAAAAAAAGAGCATCGGGCGTGAAACGGGTTAGCGGAGCGAGTTGTGCCCGTTAACCCGGACACTACCGGATCTCTATTATTAAAAAAAAAAAAGAGAGCAAAAAGAAAAAAAAAAAAACTATTCACCTTTCTTCCCCGAGAACTCCACCGCAGCGCCGCCTCCCCGCCGACGAACACCGCCGCCGAGCATCCCACCCGAGCTCCTCCGCCCGTGCCGCTCCGCCTTCGCCGCCTCCGCCCGTGCCGCTCCGCCTTCACCGCCTCCGCCCGTGCCGCCTCCTGCCGCCGCCGAGATCCGCCATCGCCTGAGCCCCATCTTCTCCCTCCCCACCGAGCCGCGCCGCCTTGCCGTCACCGTCCCCGCCGCTCCCGCAACCGCTCGATTGCCACCACCGCTGCCTCCTTCCCCTCCTTGCTTCACCGCTGCCCCCTCTGATCGCACGCCGCAAAACCACCGCCTCCACCACCACTTCACCGCCTTCCCTCCCCCACTCACCCCACTCCCTCCCTCTTTTATTTCATCGTGGGATGTTGAAACCCTCTTCACCACCACCTCAGGCTCATTTCGCCCCCCCCCCCCTCCTCTTCCTTCACGAGCCGATTCCACGCACCCTACCACCCTCCTTCCTCATCGGGCCCAAACCACCCGCACACCCCTCTCAAAGCCCACCCTCACTCCGGCCCGCCCACCCTGCTTTCTCTGCTGCGGGCCCCTAACCCGCAGGCCTTTTGGGCCCAATTTCAACAGGCCCTTTCTTGCGCAAGCCCACCAACCAGAATTGATCAGGCCCATAAGTTGCAGAGATCAGACCCACCGAGTTGCTGTGCTCAGACCCGATTTGCGCTATTTGCATCTGATCGTCACCCCAACCCAGGTCAGGTTTCTTCCTTACTGCAAATTTTATTTGTTTGTCTAAATTTAGAATTAATTAACTCTTATGTGCTCTATTGATATTGCTTCCTAAAATTCAACACATCCACTCCAAACAACCCCAAAACCCTAGTAGTGGCCTGTCTTTGTTATTAATTGTAGGGCTACCTAATCTTTGGAAGTTCTTTGAGGCTCTGTGCAATCCTGCAACACACTGAAAACTAGTACTATTTGACTGCAACTACTTATCTGAATTTGTTACGTAATTCAAAGCCAATTTCAATTGCTTGAGTTAGCTTCCGATTATATTGAGTATCTACTTTGCAATTTTGAATTCATTTCATGCATTAGGTCTACTTAGGAACATTTATAGTTGGTCGGATCATACATTTTGACATTCATTTTATGCATCTACGTAGTGGTCGTGACGCATCTCATCCTGAGTCCCAATTAGGCATGGATTCCAAAATCGAAGCCCTATTAAAAGCTATCCAAGACACTAATGCTCAAGTCCAAAACACTAATGCCCAAGTCCAAAAAACTAATGCTCAAGTCCAAAATACCAATGCCCAAGTCCAAGCAAACAACTTTGATAATAGGCATGTTCCAGGTCACCATTATGCCTACCCTCGCCCTAGAGGACCAGGTCCCTTTCCTAATATGAATAGAGGTTACCGACAAAACGTAGAACCCAGAGCTCTTCGTGACCCTGATGAAGACGTAATGAGAGGCATTAGGGTGGAAGCCCCCACTTTTGACGGTCGTCTTGACCCGAAAGTCTTCTCCGATTGGTTACACGAAATGGACCACTTCTTTGAGTGGTACAATCTGTCTGAGAACAAAAAAGTTCGATTCGCTAGAATGAAACTCCTTGGTCGAGCTAAGCTGTTTTGGCAAAACACTGAACAACTATTAGCTAGGAGACATCAACATGAAATAACTGATTGGGTAGAGATGAAAGAGAGACTTAAAGAAAAATACCTGCCCCTTAACTACCAAGACGATCTCCTAAACCGATGGAACACTAAGTCCACATTTGTAAGGCGCCCTGACACACGGAGCACTCCCACCGGCCTTAATTCCTTAGGGTCCAAACCTTCTGTAGGGTCCACTACTCATAGGCCCCCTCCTATTGCCCATGTCACAGGCCGAGACACTAATGGCAAGGGAATGCTTGGTGAGCCTCCCAAACCACATTCCAAAATTCGGTGTTACAAATGCCAAGGTTTTGGTCACGTTACCTCCCAATGTGCGAACAAATTTTTCGTTATTGCTCAGCAAGAGCAGGGAGGTGACATAGATGACTTAGAGGAGCAAATCTATGAACCAAACCTCGATGACATTCAGGACATTGAGGAAGAGTGTGATGACAAACCTGAAACCCTAGGATGCACCCACACTCCACCTAGCTCGCTTGCACAGTCAGATAACGAGTCTTACCAGTCTACCATGAGTGTAGTTGGATATGCCCTCGCACAACCCATCGAAATTGATATTAGGATTTCTGAGCCTGCATATGCATTTACACAACACATTCATAAGTTGTATCAGGAAATCCATAAGGGCATTCATGCATGTACTGCTCAGTATAAGATGCAAGCTGATTTCCGTGCTAAAGAATTTCAAACTTGGGGTTACGTAATGATCCATCTTAAGGAATTGCAGTCTCTTAGTATTGGACCATTCAGGGTGTTGCACAAGGATGGCACTGACGCCTATGCCATTGACTTTCCATTTGATTTCGGTCATAGCCTTACTATTAATATTAAAGATTTGGTTGCAATCCCTGATGACTCTTTTGCTGCACACTCTCCTGCGCCTGATGTTTATCCTATTATTGATTCCATGCCATCTTCGTTTCCTTTTACCCCCCATCGAGCACAAAAAGAGTATATTGATTCTATTTTAGCCGAGCAAATAGTTTTTACCAGTGATGGAGGCATCCAACATTTCCTGGTTCGTTGGCGAGGACGACCAAGGTCCGGCTACACTTGGATTCAGCGCGAGGAGATACCGCCGATTGACCCGGACTTGTTGGAGTACTACCGGGGCTTTACCGAGCCGCTTTCGTTGAGGTCGACTTCTTTCCACCCGAGGAGAGTTGGTGCGGACACCAGTGCCAGGTCAGCCGGTCGCCACAGGATCCAGCCAGCTCAGCGGGTTCCAGCCGATTCAGCCAGCCTGATTTTATTTTAGATTGATTTATTTTATGTTGATTGGGTTTATTTGCATATTGTCATTTGGGTTTATTTGCATATTGTCATTTTAGGAGCTTTTTGAAATTATTTTATTTGTAGGGGTTATTTGTTATTTTGTGACCCTATATATATGGGTCCATCCTGTGTTTAGGGTTTAATGAATTAATGCATGAAAATTAGTCTTCTTCTTCTTCCTCCTCCTCTTCTCCTCTTTCCCTTCTTCTTCCCCTCTTCTTCTCCTCTTTTCTCTCTGTATTTCAATCCGTACTTCCGTCCTGCATCATCAGTGCTCACCAAGCTGACTTCGCTAAGTATATGTTGCGGCCTCCAAGCGAGCCCGACCTCGCCCATGGCCAGATCCCCGCGCGCATACACGCGCATGCCTACGCCCGCATACGCGGCCGTACATTACAATCTTATCGCGCCATGCTTTATTTACTGGCCAGTCCACGACATGTCGACCAGAGGCCATACCTTGCTGCCAAGGGCCATACCCTGCCACCTCTGTCAACGCTATGCCGTTCACAAGAACGGCCTACACCGTGTGCCTCAAACAAACTCTGGCTACACGCCACCTGGCCAAGGCCATCTCCTCCCATGATGAGGACGGGCCATATCTCCACCACCTGTGCATCTCTGTGAGGACTATAAATAGCCCACATCAGGTAATGTCTGAGATTTTTTGGACCAACTAAGATCCACTCTAACTTAAGCATCGGAGGGCCCTCACCGAAATCCATCGGTGAGGCTTTGTGCAGCTATGCCGGCGCACGGGAGATGCCACTCTTTTTACGGCCACTACCAGAAAACACGCGTATAGTGACGGAAAATTAGTGACGGACCGTTATCAGTTACTATTTGTGACGGATTAGTGACCGACAGAAATTTGGTCACCGTGGTGTAAACTTAGTGACCGTTTAGTGACAGACCGGTCACAGAATGCGCGGGTAGGATGGGCGCCAAACCTTAGTGACCATCATAGTGACGAGGTATCTGTCAGCAATATGATAACCAAAATTGCAACCAGACAGTGACAAATGCAGCCGTCACAAATATAGTAACCCTAGTATTTATAAATTTTTAAAAGATTATTTTTGGCAGTAACAGATTATTGACAAAAATTTCTGTCACCAAATTTAATTTTTAATTCCAAAAATATTAAAAATATTATTTTTGAGTAAACCTAAATTAAAAGAAAAGATAAAAGGAGGAATATCCAAAATGAAACTAAGTGTGCCCGCCGTTCCGCCCAAATTTCTTCGATAATCCAAATTCCAATCACTCTCTATAAAACTCAAATTTCTTCTTCTCATTTTAAAATCTCATGGTGTCGGCCATGACCCATTTGCACCCCTATTGCAAGTTTTCTGCTTTATAGAATTTTTTTATCATGCTTTATATATATATTTTTTTTTTTTTTTGCTGAGAACGGGTGCTTCATACAGTACGGGTATGAATACACCCAATAAGATCAAAATACAAAATCTCGCGGAAATCATGCTTTATAGTTCAAAAATATTTTTGCCTTGCAAGTCCCGTCCAATCAGCCTTATAAATAAAAAATAATTTGATATGAAATTTGGCTTGCAAACCGATTTAGCCCAAATCAGCCTTAGATATACAATTTGGCTTGCAAACCGACTTAACAAAAACCCTAACCTTTCCCTTCCCTTCCCTTCCCCTCCCTCGCTGAGAGCCGCCGCCGCCGCACCCACCCCCCCCACTCCCTCGCCCCCCCTCCCTCGCTGAGAGCCGTCGCCGCCCTCCCTCGCTGAGAGCCGTCGCCGCCCTCCCTCGCTGAGAGCCGCCGCCGCACCCCCTCGCTGAGAGCCGCCGCCGCACCCCCCCTCCCTCGCTGAGAGCCGCCGCTGCCTCCCCTCCCTCGCTGAGAGCCGCCGCCGCCGGCCCCCCTCCCTCGCTGAGAGCCGCCGCTGCCTCCCCTCCCTCGCTGAGAGCCGCCGCCGCCGGCCCCCCTCCCTCGCTGAGAGCCGCCGCCGCCGCCGCCCCCGCCCCCCCTTTTCCCTCGCTGAGAGCCTGATAGCCGCCTCCTCTCGGTGTCGTCGCCTCTTCAACGACCGGCCGGCGGCTCTTCGCGTCCTTCTCCCCCGGACGGCAACCTCCGCGGCTCCGGTCACCGACTCACAGTCACCGGTAAGAGTTTTCTCCTCCTCCTCCTCCTCTTCAAGCTCGATCCCGGTAGATTTTGCCCAAGCCCGGAGAGAGAGAGAGAGAGAGAGAGGTGGTGGGGCAGCGAGAGAGCTCGGAACAGTAGGTCTCCCAAAAATAAGGGTTCAATGTAACAGGTATCAGGGAGAGAATATTATTTAGTTTTAGTCATACATTGAATTATCTTAAGCATGCTCAAATTCTATATGTTTCTTTTCAACCCTCCTTTAGCACGACCATCTATTTTGATCCCTTAAATGGAGGAATATTTAGCCTGAGATATTTTTATTTTTTAATATGCCTCACCTCTGCTTCTAGAACTCCTATTGTTTGAAAAGAAATTGTGCTAAAATTCCTCTATATGAGCCTTATGCAACATAGATATTTAAAAATCCTATTAATGAAGGAAGAAACAAGTGAGCACTGAGTAAATACTTGATGTTACGGGCAACCTAGTCCTCTGAGCTTCGTGCATAAGTAAAATTTGCCTGCAAATTTGTTTTATGTACTTTTGATATGTTTAAAATTGTCTTAGTTGCTTTTAATTGTTGTCGTTCATGCTTATAAAATTTCAATTACTACATTTTCTACGAGGCTGAATTAGCTTTTGTTGATGTTGTCAATTAACTTCTGCTGTCTTCCATTTTCCTGGGCTAGCAAGTAGTCTTTTAGAATGTTAATGGTCATGTTGTTATATCTTATTTGCTGTTTAGTTAAATAACTGTGATTACTATATCATCTGCCACAGGGAAAATCATGGCCACCATGAACATGAATCTTATTATGGAGAACGGGACACAGAAAGTTTAGTTGTGGTATGCTTATTGTTTCGATTTAAATTTGATGTGCAGTAATTAATCATCGGCACTGTCATTGCACATCATTGCCTTATAGTGTACTCGTCTATCATAAGAGTTAGGCATATGCATTGTCACTTTATTTGTTAGCCCTGTTAACTGGTTTAACTGCTTGTTTGGAGTTCTTAATTTTAGGCAATGGAAACTCTGGTTGCACCTGTTCCAAGAGAGTTCCATAAACTAGCATTGGATGACAAATCTGGTCAAACCATCGATACAGCAAAACGGCCTGCGCCATTGACTAGTGGGTGTAGAATAGAAGGTTTTGTGCTTGTCAAAAAGGTAAAATAAGCTTCTGCATTGAATTCATTCACCATTTTGAGTTTGCAGAATCTTCTATGATGTTAATGCAAATGTTACTGTAAGTCTCGGAACCATTTCTATGTACTTAAAATTTTTTGATTGATCAGATACCTTGTTACTGTTTGATGCTCCATCATGATATCAGTAGTTGACGCTTAGTTTAGCATTAGCAGCACGAACACCAAGCCATAACTTATTTTCGAGGAATTGGACAGGAAGTGAAATATTGACTTCCTATATTTACACTGTTTTGATGTTTCTAATGTTAATCACCTGTCAGATAGCAATGAACAGGAGTTACCTATTTGTACCATGCCGATTATGAAACAGAGGCTGTGAAGAGAGATCTAAATGTACCCTCTTTGGATTTGCAGATTGAGCATTACCTTCAATTGGTAAAGACTGAGATAGCATCAAGAAAATCTTCTCGGGAGTTTAAATTGCTAGAGGAGTATGAGTATACAGCCCACAGTAGTTTGGTGCACAGTCTGCGTATTCCTGCTGCCAAATTCCATTTTGAGCCCTCTCCTATGCAGGCTGGTTTCTGACACTTGGATACACATTTACCAAATTCAAAATCTGTGAGCTCATCGTTATTTTGAATTTCAGGTCTTGGTAACTGAAGTTCCAAAATCCTTCTCGCACTTCATTACAAATGTATGTGCTATCATTGGAGGCATTTTTATGGTTTGCACTCGATCTCTTTAAATGATATCTTCGGTTTTGTACTGCCAAATGCGTATGAAAAATTTGACCTTATTGGCTTTCAGGTGTCTGGAATATTGGATTCTATCCTGCACAATACGATCCGGCTTATGAGAAAGGTTGAATTAGGAAAACAATTTTGATGGGCAAAGGTGAAATATTGGTTGTACAACGGGTCCAAAGTTTTGCTCATTCCCCTAGTTAGCAATTCCATTTTGAATGCTTTCACTCATAAGAGAAGTGAAGTTGTCATGGTAAGTATAATTTTTTTATAATTCATAAATATTATTGAGCTTGCTCATGTTTATCTCTTGTTTGATCCACCATAATGTTTTTCTCTTCTTTTAAATCAACTTGCAGGCAAAGTATTCAGCTGAATACTCCAAAAAATATGGTGATGCCTCCACCTCAGATGCTCCTCCACGTGATTATGACTTGTGGTTTGACGCAACTGATGTCCCAACTCATGGCCATGTCTATGGCTTTAGTCCCCTAGAGGATCTCACTGGAATTATTGGGCAATCATCATCTGCTTCCACCTCTACAGGTCAAGCTCCAGAGCTGTACACTCATGAAGACCTTCTACGTATTCTTGAGCAGGAAAAGAAAAAATGGCAAGAGGAGGTTCTTCAAAAGATGAGAGAAGAGATTGGCTTTGGACCAAGGCATGCAGATCGGGAGAGTAATGGTGATTCTGATTCTGCTGATCATGCTTCATTATAATTGTTTTTGCCTTAGATGATAGGTCTTTGCATTCCTAGGAGGAATGAAATCTCTGTTGATCTTTATGACATATTTTTAGACTTTGATTTTGATGGATTCAGGACATGTTGATGCCAATTTTGAATGACATTTAAAATGACTTTTGCGTAATGTTGAATGCCTTTGCTATTAATGATATTACTATTATTATTATTATGTGCCAATCAATGTACCAAATGTACCAGGTTATTAGATTGTGATCGGTGACCAAATTTTGGTTACTAAATTGTTTACCAAGTATTGTGACGGATTTTGGTCAATAAAAATTGATTTTGCTCAGCGCGTTTGTAACCAATTAGTGACCGTAAACTTATCACTAGGTCAGTGACGGAATTAATGACAAATGTAGTGACAAAATGTGTGACCATGTCTGTGACGACTAAATCTGTCACTAAAGGTCGTGACAGATTAGTGACCAAACTTGTGACCGCATTCTGTGACAAAATCAGTGACGAAGTTGCCTTCGTCACTAACTCCGCAACTGGATAGTGACGGGAAATACATAATTTCTTAAATATTTAATTCTTGAATTTGTAACGGCTTAGTGACGGCGGTTCTGTCACGGAGGTTAGTGACGGAAATCGCCGCCGTCACGGAGAATTTAGCGACGCGTGTTTTTGTAACGAAGTCAGTGACGGGAGCTCCGGTCACAAATTCCATATTAGTAACCGGAAACACGGTATAGTGACGGAAATCTCCGTCACTATACGCGTGTTTTCTGGTAGTGGGCCCGCCCGGCGGCTCCTCCAGTGTGGTCACCCTCAGGCCAGATTTCAACCACAATAATATGAATAAGAGCAAAAGAGCAATGCTATGGTAACTAAGAAAATCGCTTTAAAAGGTCACTCAACCGTCCAACATTCATGTTGCTGGCACAATGCAAATACCGAGCGAGCAAGACCAGCCGAGTGCCTTGTGGAGTCACCTTTAAAAGTCACTGGAGCTTTTTTTTTTGCCGCACTAGTTGATATAGGTTTGATACTAAAGTTTCTCTGTCATTAATCCAGAACTTTCTAAAACCATTTAGGCCACTGAGTGTGCATGATGACCGTCGTCAATTTTGTTTTGAAACCGACACTGTTTACTTTATTTCCCACCGTTCTAGTTCTTTAAGATATTTTGGGTTGGGAGGAGTTGAGTTCTAAAATAAAATGTGCAACTCTGGTTGCCGTTAAATTCTGAACTGAGGCTGGGATGTTGCTCGGCTTACTCCGAAATTGGCGATAACTAAAGTGAATAAGGTTGGATAAGACCAATGTGAGAAAGAACCGGTCACCTTCGAGACCAACCTACAAGAAGTCTATTTGCCAGAAAATTTTTGGTAGAGGACCATTCAATGCTTAAGTCAGAATAATAAAGCAACAGTGGGAAAGGCAGAGTGCAAAGATGTGGAGCGGGCTCTAAGGGGGCATTTGGTAACCCCAACAGGATCACCACAGTGATCTAAGATTTCCGGTGATCCGAATGCTGGGGTGATTTGATCCCTGGTGATCTAAGATCAATGTATTTGGTAGGCCATAGTCCAGTGATTAAAAATCTCCGGATATCCATAAGTAACTTGTTTGGTATAGTATAGAGATCCAAGATCACTGACCACATAATACCACAAATACCCTTGATATATTTTAGATGATTTTTTTATGTATTTTTAATTCTCATGAATTAAAAATGGAAGTCAAAATTACTAATTTTTATAATAACTCCGTAATTTTGTCACATATTCTACTTTTAGTAGCCCCTTATCATATATTTATTAATCATATAAAATATATTATAATAAAATATTAATATATTTATCAATATATTAATTATTAATATATTCTATAAAAATATATTTATTACTCCTATAAATTATTAATCTTATAAAAATATGTTATTTTCATTATAGAATTAATATTTTTATTTATACTTATAATAGATTTTTTAATACTAATCATTATTTTGATTAAAAAATAAGGTAAATAGAAGTAATATAGTAATATATTAAAATATTTTCATTATATAAATATAAAAATAATAATATATTTCTACTAGAATTTAAAATTATCCTTCAATAATAATAGGATAATAATATGATTAGTAATATATTACAATATAATATATATCATTAATATAATATATAATATCAACATAATATATATATAATATTGACATAATAGATTGATGGTATATTGATATATCAATTTTTCTGCTAACTTGAGGGGTATTTTTGTCTTTAACTTTCAACCCAGGATCACTGCCCTGGGGTGATCTTGGATTTCCGACCTCAAGGACGGGTATCCCATTACCGAGTTGGAGGATGATTTGAGGAGTGGAGGTGATTTAAGATCATCGCCACGTAGGATCACCATGGTGCAACCAAACGCAGTGATTTCATCACCTCCACCCACATCACCCTTGATCCTACGACTATCACCCCATACCAAATGCCCCCTAACAATAGTAGAGCTGTTGTGCTGGACGAAGGATGGGAGGGAGGCGCCGATGGAGCTTGCTTTTCCCTTTTTTTTTAATTAGAGTAAATTATAAAAACCTCCCTTAGATTAGGAGTAAATTATATTTACACCCAATAGTATGAAAAATCTACGCTTACCCCTTTAAGATTTATTTTTATCTAATACTTTAGCCCATAACTTAACGGAACATTAGTCAAACTGTTAACTTTTAAAGGAACCCAAGTACTATGTCAAAAAGAAATTTAAAATGACCAAAATAACTTTACCATAGTCTTCCTAAAGTTTACGTTTATTACACTTACACCCAATATTTTGTAAAATCTATAGTTATGTCCAATTAAATTGATAGCAGTAGTGAAACTATTTATCTATTATAGAAAGTCAAAAATACCTTTAAAAGTCACTACAACATTTTTATTGCCGCACTAGTTAATATAGGTTTGATACTAAAGTTTCTCTTTATTATTAATTCAGAACTTTCTAAAACCATTTAGGCCACTGAGTGTGCATGATGACCGTCCTCAATTTCGTTTTGAAACCGACATTGTTTACTTTATTGCCCACCGTTCTAATTCTTTTAAGATACTTTGGGATGGGAGGAGTTGAGTTCTAAAATAAAATGAGCTACTCCGGTTGCTGTTAAATTTTGAACTGAGGCTGGGATGCTGCTCGGCTTACTCCGAGCCGGTGACAATCGAAGTCAATGAGGTCGGATAAGACCAATGTGAGAAAGGACTGGTCACCTTCGAGACCAACCTATAAAAAGTCTACTTGGTAGAAAATTTTTGGTGGAGGACCCTCCAATACTTAAGTCAAAATAATTGAGCAACAGTGTGAAAGACAGAGTGCAAAGATGTGGAGCAAGCTCTGCTAGTGGTAGAGCTGTTGTGCTGAACGAAGGATGGGAGGGAGGCGCCGGTGGAGCTTGCTTTTCCCTTCCTTTTTTTTTAATTAGAGTAAATTACAAAAACCTTCCTTAGATTAGAAGTAAATTATATTTACATTCAATAGTATGAAAAATCTGTGCTTACCTTCTTGAGATTTATTTTTATCCAATACTTTAGCCCATAACTTAACAGAACATTAGTCAAACTGTTAACTTTTAATGGAACCCAAGTACTACGTCAAAAAGAAGTTTAAAATGACCAAAATAACCTTACAATAGTCTTCCTAAAGTTTAGATTTATTATACTTATACTCAATATTTTGTAAAACCTATAATTACGCCTAGTTAAATTGACAGCAATAGTGAAACCATTTATCTATTATAAAAAGTTAAAATTACCCCGACAAGAAAATAAGGCTCTTCTTTCACTTTTTCGACTCCTTGATCTCTTCAAAGTCTTCTGTTTTTAAGAGTCTTCTTCACTTTGAGATTGAGTGGCTAAGGTTTCTTTCTCGCTTCACCACGCACCATGAGCGTCCTTTCCAACGAGCGATTGACAACAAACTTCCTTCCTAATCAGCATCCGGCGATGAGTATCCTTAATTTCGACCAGCATTCGGCAATGAGCGTTCTTTTTTATCATATTTTGTTCTCACTCCCCAGCCCACCATGTCACAGAGATTAGAGATGCGAGTGTTTCATTTGTTAATTCTAAGTTCTCTTTGTCCGATATTGTAGACATTATTCCTTAACCTTGTCGCTTTGGATAAGGATTCTTATGTCTACATATAGAATTATGATAGCTCCAGCAGCCTATCATCAAAAGGATCCAAATCAATATATGCGTGAGAATTCTTCTTTTTGGAGAGTGCATCAGTTACGGCTCCACAACCTGGCTTGGATCATGAATAAGTTAGCTCAAGCGACAAAACTTTTGATACTAGTTCTCTACAGCAGAAAATTTTAGAGGCATCCACTTATCTAAAAGATCTAAATTACTTTTTTCTTGGTACATAGCTCTTTTCTGATGATTTATTAAGATCAAACTTCAGACCCATGACGCCTCATAGTTGTTCTTCTCCTTGGATAGATGTTATAATATTACTTAAGTTGTTCTTCTCCTTGGTTATTTTCTAAATATTTTCTAATGTGGCATTTAGGCCATTTAAGTTAACGATTTGGCTATTATTTTGTTTAGTTACAAGTTAAAATATTGGATAAAAATAAACTTTAGAAAAATTAGAATAGGTTTTTCAAATAATTGGATGTAAGTATATTTTATTCTTAATTTTAGAAAGTTTTTTTTTTAATTTACTCATCACTTAAAGATATTCTTGATTTTTTACATTAGATAAAATAATTTACTATCGTTAACTTAATTTAACTACATATAAGTGTAAATTTTATAAATTATTAAATATAAATATAATAAACATAAATTTTTAAAAAATATAATTTATTTTTTTTAAATATAATATATGACGCTTTTGATCGAACTTATCCGTGCTTGGGTTGGTGCCCCGGGTCCAACTAATAATTTCTCCATCTCTGTGACGTGCTAGCGACGTGACAACTGCAACCTAGCTCACCTTGGAATACTTAATGCGCCAATGCGCATCCCAGACCCACACTGCATCGATCTCTATAAACGCACCAAAAGCACTAGCATCTCCCACATCAAACAAAAGAAGAAAGGAAAACTCGAAACCATTCCCAGAATCCCACCACCGTGATGAGCTTCTCCGTGACAAAGTTGGCTCCGGCCATAGTCGGCCCCTGCGAGCCCACCCCGTCGGCCAGCCTTCCCCTATCCCCCATCGATCGGGCCCCGGGCATGAGGCGCTTGATCGACTTGTTCCTCGTGTTCGGCCAGCCTGCTCAGGACCCAGCAAAGGTCGTGCGGGAAGCCTTGTCCAGGGCTTTGGTCTCCTACTACCCCGTAGCCGGGCGGTTCGCGGTGTCCGATAATGGCGAGCTCGCCGTGGCTTGCACCGGCGACGGCATATGGTTCGTCGAGGCGTCGGCGGATTGCAGCCTTAAAGATGTTAACAATCTCGAACGCCCTTTCATGATCCCAAAGGAAGAGCTCATTCCATGTCCTCCACCTCAGGTCAGCCAAGAGGATGTGTTCTTAATGTTGCAGGTACGCTAGCTCTCCCTTTGTTCCCCACCTTTCTTTTTTTTCCTTGAGTATTTACTCGTTTATTTTTCCTCTTGATGTAAAATGGTAAGCTTACATGCTTCTAGACTAGACAGGGATGGCCAACCTAACACGCCTGGTTGTCCTCTATTCTGTCTATTAGTATTGAAGATTGCTTGTCTTTCCTTTCACATGGGGCAGCAAATGGTGGACCTGCCCATTCGAGGTCTGATTAAATTGATTAGAAAGTTGGATCCAGCCTCACATGATAAGACTTCTTTTTCTTTTTAATATTGGCCGGGAAATTGCCTGCCCGCAGACTACCATAATAAAAACAAAAACGGTTGTTTGGTCCAACTCGCTAACACGATCGAAGGGACATAGGAAATATTATGCTATTGTTACCAAGACTGCTTGGACTTTCATACACGCATCTCTTTTTTTCTTTTCTTTTCTTTTTTTTAATCTTTTGATGATCAGGTTACCCAATTCAGCTGTGGAGGATATGTGGTCGGCATCAGATTCAATCATGCAATTTTTGATGGTGTCGGCGTAGCTCAATTCCTGAAAGCAATCGCGGAGCTGGCCAAAGGTCTTGCACGGCCCACCGTCGAGCCAATCTGGTGCAGGGAGGCCATTCCTGACCCTCCAAAGCTCGTGCCGCAGGGGCCTCCACCAGTCTTCCAACCTTTAGCCCTGGAGCAAAGTATATTAGATATATCCCTAGACCGCATCGACCGGATCAAGAGCCAATTCACAAGCGAGACGGGCCAAAAGTGCTCCACGTTCGACGCTGTGGGTGCAGTGCTGTGGCATTGCCGGACACGAGCGATTAATTTGGAGCCCCAGGCCGATGCCCACCTAGCTTTTCCGGTGAGCACCCGTCGCTTGCTGCAAGAGGTGCTGCCCAAGGAGGAAGGCTATTATGGCAATTGCGTCTATCCAATGGCAATCACAGCGCCCGGTGAGAAGATAAAGAAGGCATCCGTTGTTGAGATTGTGAGTCTGATTAGAGAGGCTAAAGAGAGTGTGCCGACCAAGTTTTCGAGATGGGTGAAGGGAGACCCCAGGGAGGGGCCATGCATGGTGCCGCTGGAGTATGGATCGCTTTGCGTGACGGATTGGAGTCGGGTGGGGTTCTATGAGGTGGACTTTGGGTGGGGCGGACCCATCCAAGTTGCTCCACTGACTGAGGATGACCTCATCCCTTGGTGCATCTTGCTCCAGTCCCCTGCGCCCATGCGAGGTGTGCGGCTGCTGCTGCGATGCCTCCTCAAGGAACACTTGGAAGCATTCCATGATCAAATGAGCAGCCTGGTCTAGCAAGATTTTCGCTCGTTTAAACCTTCACTGGAGAAAAATTAAATGGAGAGCTTGTAATACTCGATCCTCGTGCTTTGCTTTTAGATATTGTTGTCATAGCTATCAAGCCTTACCGTAATTAATTTGGAACAGCTCTATAAATTCTATTACTTGCATGCTTTCCTGCTTGGAACTACCTCTAGAATTACAAATTACGGCAAACCAAACTGCCAAAGCCAGCATGCTCGAACGTATGGCCTATGATGCGAAGCAGGTAGTAAGTGTAGATATTTGCAGGACAGCCGCTTGATCTTTCTTTAGCTGATTTCCTTGGATGCGTGTTCTAGATCTACGACTATTCCAGCATTGCGCCATTACCCCCACGGCCCCACCTACAAAAATGGTCGGACCCACCGTGCAAGGCCTAGTCCAACGACCCGCAAGCTGATTGGTTAAAGGAGAACACAGCCTGCGGATGGCCAAGAAATATCAGCCGCCCGCCACCCTACTCTGTCGGTGCCAGCTGGTGGAGGAGACCTTTTTTTTCCTTGATAAGACTCAAACATGTATTGTTCGCCATATATATATATATATATATATATATATATATATATACAAAAATATTTTTTTTAAAGTTGATATCAAAATTATAAAATTTTTAAAAAATAATTTTATATGTTTTGTTGATCGCAAAAAAATAATATATTTGAGAACAGGTTGAGTATTTATTTTCTAAAAAATTATATAAAATATCTGTTATGTTTTCGATAAAAAAAAAATTTTATCCCATTCTATCTAAAAGCTTAGAGATATATTTGGTAAAAAAAATATCTAAATTTCTAGCCAGCCGAAATTGGGCTTTTTCATATCCTACGAATATGTAAATCTTATTTCCCATATAAATGCTATTTGTCCACGTTTCTCTTTGGAAAACTCCACTAAAAATGAAACTTTTCTTCATTTTTCTACTAACCATATTTTTTCTCTTCCTTTTCCACAAACCAAACAAATTTTTATTCTTTTTTCAACCTACAACTGGCACATGCATGTCTTCTATCAGAAAATAGACAATCGTTAAAAAATAAACGCCAATTATGACTTGCTTGTGAACTATCTTGTTTAACGGCCATCTATCTCTTGATAACAGCTAGCGATAATTGCGCAACGTTCTGCGGTGACCCCATAAGTACCACAGAAGATCCATGCTCTTTGTCAACCAGGATCCTCAGCAAATATTTATGGACTGTCTTATTTCATGACTATCTATTTCTTAATAGCGACCATCTACGCCTGCTGCGCCATCGCACATGCACTATAGGGGATTTGTGCTTCACACCTTAGCAACTCTGCCACGTTCGGACCGTTGCACGATATCAAGGCAAAGTTGCTTCTCATCTACATAAAGAATCACTGAGCAAAATCCGGGTCATGAACGTGCCTTCTAAGGCCTGCCGGCCTTAGAATAGTATGGCCAGTAAGAATAGCGAAATAAGGAAAACAAAAGGGCCTATATAAGGCTTTGGCTCAGATTGATCTACACCCAATCAGATTTTAATGGGTGACGGTTACCTACTCCTAACGGACAAAGTGAACCTTTTTAATTCAATCTTTTATTTTTTAATTAAGAATTAATCAATTTTTTTGGGGTAGTATTTAAACTTACGACCAGTCAATTAACAGCTCAGCTGTATCCAAATTCTACGTGGTCAGAAAATTGAATTTATATACAACGAGCACGGGCCGACCACCCTTTTTCCCATCCCCGATTGGCCCGACTTGTGGAATTTTCCTTTGCGCCTCAATCGTTCATATAGTGATACATGCTCGAACGTGCCTTGCAAGGTAGAGGGTAGTTGACGGAATCGCACCTAAAATTTTCGTCCTGCTTTGATTGCAAGGCCAGCTGTTTATTATCAGGCCCATCAACCATTAGCTGGATGCTTGTCTTCTTCTGGGCCCTTTTTTTTTTTTTTTTGATTTGTGCTACTCCTTCTAGAGTAGAGAGATGGCAATTTGCTAATGGATCCAAGGTCGCATATATTAATTAATGTGCATACAGAGTCATGCGTCCACCCCCTGTCCTACTCTTTGCCTTGATGCCCCCTTCAAAACCGCTCCACTCCGTTTCCTAACTCGCAAAAGTCCAACCAAACATATTGAAATCCAGCAAGTAGACATCTATCTTCCCCTCTCATACCAATCTTTAGAAGAAGGCACAGACACTTCACGCCGACAGAGAACACGAGAAGGAGCGGAGCATTTTCTTTTTTCCCAAGCATGAGCTACAGCGTGACCAGGTTGGCTCAGGGACTGGTCGTCCCCCGCGAGCCAACACCAACCGGCAATCTTCCCCTCTCTTCGATCGATCAAACTCCGGGGTTGAGGGATGTCATGGTCGACTCCATCCATGTTTTCGGCCTTGGGGTGGAGCCGGCGAAGGTAATAAGAGATGCGCTGTCCAAGGCCCTGGTCCCCTACTACCCTATCGCCGGCCGATTTGTGAAGCATGACGATGGCGAGATGGAGGTTGCTTGCACCGGGGAAGGCGCATGGTTCGTCGAGGCCACGGCTGATTTCAGGCTCGAAGATGTCAACAATCTCGAACGGCCTCTCGTCGTCCCCAAGGAAGAGTTTCTTCCGAGCTATCCTCCCGACCAGGAGGGGTTAATTTTCATGATGCAGGTACGATGCTCCCTTTCCCATCTGCATGTGTTTATTAAGGGATTTTGACAACTCGATAGCCCCATGTAAGGGATTCTGAAGCCCGGCTTTTCTTTCTAGAGAACTAATTAGAATCAAACCATGATCTCTGGCATATGCGCAAGAGGGTACCACACCGAGTTGCTTGGTTTCACCGTTGTTCATGCTTCTATTTTAGAATTTAGATAGATACATGCCTCCGATCTGTACCTCAAGAGTCAAGATAGAATGCAGTACCACCAAAGGTTATATTCTCTTTGATCGAGAAATTAACTTTTTGTTTTTTTTTAATTGGCTAGTAGTGCTAATCTATGCGCACCCGTCCCTCGAAGCAATCACTTTCCTCAAAAAAAAAAAAAAAAAAAAAAATCTAGAAAAGCCTGGTCTTTCAAACATTATCGTTGTTTGTATTGGCTCCACTTGCGGTGATGCTCCTAGGTGGGGAGCGTTGCTTTAATTGCACCGCTGATCGGACTGTAGTGTCACATGTCATCCTGACAAATTAGTCAGGATAAGTCACATCGGAATGATCCATTTGCAAGGCCTTACCACCACTTATTTACCGGAAAAAAAAAGGGGCTCCCAAATCCAGTTGGAATATCATGCGGTTTTCTTCCCCAAATCCAGGTTACACAATTCCGTTGCGGTGGATTTTCGGTGGGCATCGTGTCCAGCCACGCAATGTCGGATGGCCTCGGAGCAGCCCAGTTCGTCAACGCGGTAGCGGAGATGGCCAGAGGGCTTCCAAGTCCCACGATCGAGCCCATCTGGTGCCGAGACGCCATCCCCAAGTTGAATCCAGCCAAGCTCCCTTCCGGGCCGCCGCCAACCTTGACAGCCTTCGACTTCCAGTATTCCATATCGGACATCTCCTTGGACACCATCAACGAGCTCAAGAACCAGTTTACCAGCGAGACGGGTCAAAGATGCTCCACCTTCGATGTGATCACCGCGATGGTGTGGCGAGCCCGAACTCGAGCCATCGGGTTGGAGCCGCACCTCGACGTCAACCTTGGTTTCGCCGCGGACACCCGTCACTTGTTGCGCCATCTGCTGCCCAAGGAAAAAGGTTACTACGGAAATTGCGTGTTTCCCATGTCCATCACGGCGTCCAGCGGGAAGATCGCGGGGTCGTCGCTCGTGGAGATCGTGGGTCTCGTGAGAGAAGCTAAGGCGATGCTGCCCACCAAATTCTCGAAATGGATGGCGGGCGACAACGAGGACGACCCCTATAAGGTGCCCTTCGACTACGGGACATTTATCGTTGCAGATTGGAACAGGGTCGGATTTTACGAGGTAGACTACGGATGGGGAGAGCCGGCGCATATCGTGCCGTTCAATGACAGTAGATTTATCGGGTCGTGCATCGTGCTCAGGCCTCCTAAACCTAAGCAGGGTGTCAGGCTGATGATGCTTTGTGTCGTCGAGGAACACGGGACGGCCTTCAATGATCAAATTATGAATTTAGCTTAAGATCCCTCCTCTTAATAATGCTCTTGAGACAGTTCCTCTTGGATAACAATAAACCGAGTTGCCGTTCTATTGGTCATCGATCAAGTATCTTGTCATTTTATTCTCTTTTTTTTTTTTGAGAAAAAGAAGAATGCTGTATCAACAGGTGGTTTGTATCATTATCTTTTACGGTCTTGTGATTCTCTATAGCAGATCATAAATATATAATCTAATATCGATTTGGTAGGTTCGTAAATCATGGATGGCCGTACTCGTGGACAGATGCCGCCACCTCACGACTCTCTCGAGATGGGTCGGCAGCTCTGCAAGACAGGCAGTTAGCATATTGGCTTTATGAATCCTTTACCTTCTTTATTCGGGACCGCCAATCTCAAGTCAAAAATTTAAGCATAAAAGGTTCATTTCATTGAGGTAATGTGATATGAGAAAATAAATTTCAAAAAATGCATCGCACCAGGTCATGCTACCAAGACCAAGACCAATTCCAACAATCATCAAAATGGCATTTTTGGACAAAATATAAGAAGCTTACATCACCAAAATCTCCATGGATCCTTGTATGGAGGGACATAATTTTCGGAAGGGACGAGAAGGCGAAAAGATGCCACGGTTTTCTCTAGGAAAGGTCCCATCTGCATTCCAACAACCAAACATGCTTTCTAGTCAGCAGCTGGAGATTGTTATTTTTTCACATCATGCAAATATACCATGTCAATAATGAAAATAACCGCATCATTCAACCTGCCAAAGATGGTAAAGTTTAATTTGCAACTCCGTACCCATATTTTACCTTTCAGTCTCTTCTGTAGGAAGTGTCAGAAATTCAACACACACAGAAGAGCCTCATGACAGATGAATCAGTAGTCATCTCACTTGAGCAATGAAAACCGTAAAAATAGTTACCAAACAGAAAATCAGGAAGCAACAAACTGCTCTTCCTCTATGAAGTATGCTTCCCTAAACACCAGATCCAATTGAAAAGTGAAACCATATTGACACAATTTATCCAATATCTCCTTGCAATAGAATCAAACTCATCCAGAGGAAAAACGAAAACTGAGGGCATCTATTATATTGCATGATCATGTTGTCATGATTCAGAAACTACAATAAGCCCACAAATTGCTAATCTTCTCAGAATCTGCCACACAGTTTTAACAGAACTTCCATCTGATAAAGCCCTTAACTTGCGCTTCAAAATTTACACGGCATTTCAGTGGAAAAATAGTATCTAGCCACGGTTAGAGCTGTTGGTTATAAATAGTTGTATATTCATATTTTGATGTATTAATGTCAAATTATGGGTTGTAGCTTGTGTATACATTCAAAACTGCCTGCCATTATTGGATTAATTAATCCCAATCTATCAGTTGGAACCAAATAATTAAACTCAAACGAGTCCTAATATGAACTGATTTGTATATCACGGGGACTTATTAAATGACCATAGAGATTGGTGTGTATGAACATGTATCCAACTAGCACGAATTCTGATGTATCATTTTGCAGTTAGTGAAGACAGTCAATTCATGCATGCACTGAGAGGAGCACACAGAGATGACATAGCATGTCGTTGAATATATGGAGAATGGGTTCGGTAGGCATATAAGCTGAAGGTCATCTTTAATGAATATTGGAGGTCAATCGGATGTTTACATGCATGTGTTGTTTGGAGTATAAGTAGTAGTGACAAAAATAGAAACAAAATATGGTTGCAAGATCAAGTCTTCTGCTAGAGTATGGCATGGCTGCAACATGTGAGCTTCCATACTCCATAGACTTTTTTGTTGGTAAACAAAGTACACATAGCTCCCGGCAAGGAACTACATAAGCTTTTTCCATAGAGAGCATCTTTCTAGTTGAGGTACCAATATATTGTGATAACTGATAAGCTTTAGAGTAAGGCAGCAACTCAAACCACAATAAGAGAAAAAATATAGAAGTGGCTTGTCATTCCACTTGTTAAAAAGTTGAGGATAAGGAAGTTTGCACTCCACACACTAAGTCAAAGATCTACTTGTAGAAATAAGCCATAGAGAACATAACTGGTAAAGTGTTATACCAAGATCGCTTGTCATGATGTCCAGCTTCAGCTCAAGAGATTATGTTGAGGACAGTCCGATTTAGTGCATTAAAATTCATGCAAATATGAGTTATTTGGCTGGTCTCATGTATGTGCATTTATATTCAGGTTATTGTTCCTTTTCTAATGATAAATTTGTGATTGAGATAAAATTTGAGGGCTCCCATCAACATAACCATAGCCACCAAGCCTTGTCCCAATTACTTAAGTGGGCTTTACAAAATCTTATTAACCAGTTGTTCCTATGAAGGGCTACCTCCATTGCTATTGCAAAGCTTTTACAAATTCTTTCTCCCCAGTTCCATTTGTGGTCAAGTCTTTCCATGTCTTTTATAACACTTTTACATGATTTTGAGCACCTAGTTTACTCAGATCTTTGTTTCATAGGTCTGCATCAACATATTACTGTTGATATTGCAGTCCAGACAATGACAGAAAGTATTTGGATACTTTGACTGAGTAACTGTTGCTTCAATGGATATAAAAGCTGCAAGGATTGAGCATTGAGTTCATGTCCTCTCTTTCTATTATCAAACTCATATTGGATAGGCACTTAAAAATGGTACAAGAGTAAAATCATACTGCTGTTACTCTTTCTATTTTCTCCTTCAGCATCTGTTCACCCCATTATTTTAAAGTAATTTAACCAAAGTGTACATGGCATTTTCATCAACTATCAATCAAGATGCATTTGTAGGTTGGAGAGAGATCTTGTAACAACTCCTTGAGACTGAACCCATGGATCTAAGAAACTTGGTGGTTTCCCACTATGAGTAGTAAAACCAATACCAAGATGAATGGAAACTTGGACACATGCTCTAACAACCATATTTAATGAAATGAAACATTAATTCAAAATGTATTGCATAATATCAGTTCACTCAAGCAATACAGGCATATCTACCTATTAGAAAGATAACTCTTTTCAGCAGGATAGTGGCAAGAACTAGTTTTATTCAAATGGATAAGAATTTGCAGCTAAGAAGATAGTAAAGGATGGTAAAGAACAAGATTATATGGGGAACTGATATAGAAGAGCTTACATTTTCCCACTGCTTGCTAAGTGTTGAAGCATTCAAAGAGTACAGATAGCCTGGAGGAAATGAGGAGCATCATTTTAAATACCATAATAACGCACAAAAGATTGCACCTGAGAATTTACTGGAGCTTTTTAAAATTAAAAAAATGCTGAAAGCATTAGAACTTGAAACTCATAAGCTTTTTCTTAGTTATCTCTTACAAGGAAGGCCCGTGATTATAAAAAAACTTCAAATGGGTAAAAGCATGCCATTGCAGGCACATCTCATCAGAATTCAGCAAACACCAAAATTTAGTGTTACATGGCAAACACAATTAATGATAACCATCAAGCCTTATGCCAACTATTTTTTGTAGACAATAGTTAACACTATATTACAAAGTTCAAAATATTGAGAATTAAATCAATACCATCTCGTTCAGCAGTTGAAGCTACATTGTGCCGGTAAAGGTTTGGTTCTTGCACCTGCAAAAAAATTATGGGATCATCAAAAATGCCATAAAAGCCTTCTCAAAGCACAAGCAAGGGAATAGTTGATTCTAATTGACTGTAGCCAAACAATGAGCATTTTTGGAAAAGGACCATAAGCATTTGTATTTCCATATATCCAAAGTTCATGACAGAATCATATTAAATTTCTAATTATCTATTTCTATTTTTTCCTATAAACAGATGTCAGAAACTTACAGATTTTGTTGGTGATCTTCGAACAAGGTATTCGTAATACCAATATGGTTCACCACCAATCTACAAAAAGCACTTAGTAGGTTCGCATCATTATAACTAGCAGAAGCAATAGCTATAAAAAAGAAATCCAAATTAGCTCGCAAGTGGAACAACACAAGGCAGAGCTTACTTTCATAGAATGTGCATCAAGAACTGAACTCTCAGCCATACGCTGGCCTGTTGTTACGCGCTGCACAAGAATTTCCTTGATGTCAGAAGTGCAGCACATACAGCACACATAAATCTCTCCTTGTTCTTCACCTCAACTTTTAATGAGACTGTGCCATTACGCTTTTATTTAATATGTATAAGAGAACAGTTATAAATATGGATGTAACTCACATATGTGTACTAAACCTGGTGGTCTTAACCTCTCATCTGCAAGCCACATAACTTCATACGAGTTTATCTATGATCATGCTTGTCTGCATGCATATATGGCTGTAAATGAATATGGGTGCATAAACATGCGGCTATTTTCCAAATACACACATGACGATTTATGAGATAAGGCTTTAGGTTCATATGCGTGCACCTACAATCAATGTTCTAAAAATCTTAGTGCTTAACAAAAGGTATCATCAGGGTTGATCTTTTTGCAAATATAACTAGGATCATTAGTTACAAGAAAGAGTTGATGAGTGATACTTTTGAAGGTGACTCCAATTGATATTGCTTGAGAGAAAAGGGTTTACGAACCATAAAAACTTATTGGCGATACAACGAATGTAGGAATAGTTGCAAGTTATTGCAAGCCACATTTATTATGGTCATTAACAAAGGAAGCAAAGCTCAACCAAGATAATGATGTTGCTACCCACACTGGACAAAGTGGAAAAGTTTCTTCACTAAATATTGTTTTGACAAAATTCAGCTCTGCAATTAGATGTATATATGCTATTACCCCTAATACCCGATGTGCAATCAAAGTCCATTTTCAATCACATAATGCTTGATTCATATATTTTCCAAATTATAAATTCCAATTTATATATAAAGCTTAATTCATAGAATGACATCATGCATCATAAGACTTCTTTTTAGCCAACCTGAACTGCTGAAGATTAATTTGACTTGGTGGAAATGGGACTTTGTCAGGAACTTTAGGTTCAAATCATGTTGTAGAAATTAACAGCTTTCAGAAACTATGCATATACTTTTTCTGATGCAGTTCCTTTCTGTAGGGATATATTATGCTACAGCATTTTTACATCAAGTAAATGACGGAGTGGAGGAAGTACATACCAATGCAGACTTGTCAGATAAAACAGAATCAGCAACATCTTTTGCTTCCCATGTATTCTTGTCATTTGGAGTTAAAAAGCGGGAATTGGGAGGACCAATCTGCATCAAAAACATTAAAGGTGCAAAGATCAAACTGGAAAGTTGAACAGGCATTTGAATTCATTCAACAGAGATCCTCCACTTGTTATGGTCATTTGACTTGGTGGACTATGGCCCCGTTTGGCAAAGTTGTTGGAAGTAGAGTTTTTTTGAAGTAGAGCTTTTATAAAAAGTTATTTGCTGTTTGGTAACTATATTTCTAAAGTGCTGTGAGACTTTAATATGTGTTTGGCAAACAAATTGAGAAAGTACTTTTCGTATGACAAAATAACTATAAAGGACATTGCATAGTATTATACAATAGAGCATAGTAATATATAATATGTATTAATACATAAATATATAATATAGTATAATATTACTGTAATGTAATATAATATTATTATAATATAGTAATGTAATATTGTATATTATAGCATAATAATATAACATAATTTGATATTATATAACATAATATATCAATGTATTATGACATAATGTAATATAATATTATATTTATAGTATAATACAATAATAAAGGTATAAAATATTATAATTACTATTATTATATATTAATATTATCATTTTCTGTAATTATTATATTTTATCATGGGTATTTTGGTCCAAAAAAGAAAAAAATTTATAACTCAAAACAGCTTTCCTACGGAGCCTAAAAATGCTTTTCCGGAGAATTGGAGTTTCTCCCAAAAAGTTGTTTTAGCTTTCCCAAAAAGCTAAAACAACTTTCTGATTTTTTTACCAAACACCTCTATTCTATCTAAAAGTGCTTTTGGAGGGCCAGACTTTCTGACCCACTTACTGGCCCTCCAAAAGCTCTGCCAAACGGGGCCTATGACAAAATCAGTTGAGTCTCACAACACAAGAAGATCTATACCTTGCTGAAACTTCTTGGAAAAAGGAAAAAACATAACTGGGTTTAGTTGTTAGCATCTTTCAGGTGCTTGTCTTCCTGTCAGTGCAATAGGACCAAACTGATACAGTAGGATCCCAATCCATATAAATTGCATTTCTCAATTTTTGCCTAGTGCCCGTGTAGTTATTTTAAAATTACCGAGACTGAGATGACAAGGTTATCGATCATGTCAACGCGCTCAGACACAATGCGTTGTCGTGCATCAGCTGTATAAAATGCAGTCATTTAATCAGAGACTGCTTCATTTTGTGCCTTAAATCATTGAAGAACCAGAGAAGCAAATATTAAAACTCATCCAGTAATTGCTTCAAAATTTCTAAAATTGCACATAAGATGCTTTCATAACTCTTCTAAATCAAAATAAGTTACTTACGTGATAGTGGTGCGGCAGATGAGTATCTTTCCGGCTTTCTGGATTCCACCCTTTGGACAGATGAAGTAAGTCAGGTTTCACAAAGTTCAAACAGGAAAATTTTCAAATTTTTTACTTTAAAATACATTTCTGGATTGGAAAAGCTTGCAAACTTTATGGGGTTTGGTTTAATGGTATAGAAAAACAATGGCTGCAAAATATTATTGGAAAAGATAAAAGAAGAATATTAAAGTAACGGGAAGGCAGCATATCCTGTGTGCCCCAATCATATGAATAACATTTCATTTACTCAAAAGTATCCAAAGGTGTCCATTAAGAAATAACCTAATGTTAATTAAAATGACATTAGAGCAAAAGGATAAAATTAATGGCAACCAAAATATCACCAGAAGCAAAGGGTACAAAAAGCGCTAACTATGGTAATAGTTATAAGTGAGAATGAACTACAAAATTTTAGAAGAAAAGAAATAACAGTAGTCAAGGAAGGGTAATATGCCAAAAACATAAAGTTAGACATGTGCTGACCAAGAGAGCATCCCAGTTCTCTCTCCAGGAAATATCGAGGTGGAACAGCAGAGAAAAATAAATTACTTCAAACAATGAAAAACAAAGAAAATCCATGAAATGAGAAATAGTTTATGGTCGGATCGAAAAAGAAAGAATCTGAAGGGACCAGGCATCTGTACTATTTAAGATTACAAATACCTTAAACACATTAACAAACTCTCATAATGCATACATCAAATTCAGCACGCTTAGTTGCAGACAAATCACGGAAATTTGTTTGAATACAAAAACCAAAAAGTGAGGTGAATGAGATATGAATTATTTGAAGTATCTTCTGTTTCCAGAAAACTTTAGATAATTCGATAGATCTTTGAAGAGGATCTAAGAGGAAGAACAAAATACTACTAAAGCACTCTAATATCACTATTTTCATGACAATTATGATGCTCAAAAGACCCAAAGGGCATTTTGAACTAATAGGAAAATAATTCAAATCTTAAAATTGGAGCATGCAAAAGTTGAACAGATTAATCTAATAGTTACATGGAATACAGGCCACGGGTTTACCTCACATACAGCAAAATAAGTAGAGCCTGAGACACATCAAAACAGTAAGAAAATGCATGTTCATTGGTAGTCATCTCTAAAGTCATTTGCAAAATCAGAGATTCTCAAGAAGGGGGTATAAGCTGATGGAGATGAAAAAATCTTAGTGGGTTCATAAGGATTTTTTTTTTTGCACGTACAAGAGGCAATCAACATAGCACAGAAAGCATGGCATGGAAGCAACCTAAGTTAGAAACATGCATAAACCGCAAAATGTAAGAAACAAAAAGTATTTGCACTCAACTTTTAGTATTCAGATAAAAGAGTAGTGTGGGTACTCTTTGGTATAAATCCTAAACCGGCATAGATGAATTTGGATGGGGACGAATTATTGGATGATTAGGAAACAAGATTGATGGATTTGATCTGTGGTATTAGAAAGAGAAGATATGGCGATTAATTTGGCACAAAAACAAAAGAACCAAAATGTCAAAAATTTACAAGATGCAACAATTTGGAGGATTCTTCTCTTTCATGAACCTGCTAGTGTTTGTGAATTGAATGGTTCATGAATGCAATTGAAAACATGGATCCATTTGTTGCTAATATTTGACATAGAGCTATTCTAAACACCTTAGATTTTGCATTCTTGAGATAATTATTGAGTGTAGTATGGAAATATAAAGTTTTGCAAACTACCACAGAACTTGCAAGATTTACCATTTAAAAGCAAACTTCTTTGCAGGCAATTCCACAGGGTACTGAAAAGAGTATGCATTTATGTCATCGACTAGTAAAGCCATCTTTACATCTTCACCCAGCTCAACCACAGCTTGCAAATCTACAAAAATATAAAAGATACAATGAAAAATGAACAAGTTTATGTCAAACAAGTGAAACAAAGTTAAAGCATATAAAAAACACGTGAAAGAATTTGTGAAAATCATGTTCAACAAATTCCACGAACTATGCATTTCCTTCTTAACAGATGAACAACTCATTAGTTTACCAATCACCATGAACTGCAGCCCTTGTTAATGTCTACTTCTAACTGTAATTTGGATTCAAGCTCTGCAGAAGCTAATTCGCACTACCTTAAACCATCTTACGAAGACCAAACATGACTTGAGACATATAGCCGTAAAAAGATAAGGTCCTCTCAAAGGGCAAAACATCCAACACAATGTCTTCAAGAGAAATTACAATGACAAACATGTTCTTGTTCTAATAACCACAATATTTTAAAGTGACAATGATTTCTATTTCTTTTTGATGTAAAGTTTTGTAGGTTCACTACATTAGGAAATTATTAGCCTCTTATGTCAGAGTAAGTTCAAAACATTCCTTAAGCCAACACTATACTGACTTTGTCTTCTTATATTTTGGAAGATGATAGTACCAATAAAATCCCCTATCCCAACTGTTGGTTTCTTGTGATAATTTTCCAACATAACAAATTAGCCGAAGCTCCAATATTAAAATCATTGCTAAATTCCTTTCAGAAACCTTCCAGCCTATGATCCAATTCTAAATAAAACCTAATTCACAGACCTCACAACAAGAAACAGATTTAAATTCAAGAAACTCTCAAATCTTGGATATAGCTATCCTAGATCCAAGAACAAATCTTACATATTTCTGAACCATCATATACACGTCTTACATTCAAGAAACCAAGAAGACCAATCCCCCCCTTCCTTACATAAAGAATTCATAATAGATGAAACATATACAAATATAGAAAAAGGCAAGAAACAGAAAAGGGAAAAATATTAGACTGATGTAAGCTCAATATTACCAGAAGTTGGAAGAATAAGAGCAAACGAAGTTGAGAGGCCATACAGCACCAATTCCCTTCTCTGAACGCTTTCTATCGAAATAGGCAGCAAAGAAGCGGAAACAACTAGACGGCTTCTCCTCAAAGATCGACGTGTTCCCCTGTTCAAAGAACTCTGGATACAACCCCTGCCGAGATAAAGATCAAGAAACTTGGTACGAGTGTGAGAGAGAAGGAGAGAAAGAGAGAAAGTTTTCTCGAGAAACGCACCTATTTGTAGGGGTATTGGAGGGGAGAGGAGATGAGGAATGGGAGAGGGAGGGAGGAGGGGAGAGAAGAGCCACTGCCATTCCCCTTCTCACTTTTTCTCAGGGCGGTGGCCTCTGGGGAACTCTTCGGGGATAGCGATATCCACTCGACTTCGGGATAGGAAGTCGATCACCGTATACGGGATAGGTTACCGTGTGAGTCTAATACATGATAGAGCATTGTACTTTCAATCTCTGAGTGATTCCACAAGGTGGACGGCAGATCTGACGGTCCGCATATAATTATGCGATCCAAGCGTTTGCATGTCAAACTCGCCGAAAGCTTATCTTTAATCCCCGTGAGTGCAGCCGCATAAACCACGACCAACGCGCGCCGGGTCAATCGGGTCGGATCGCTTGTACCCGGAAAACAAAAAGCGGGGTCGGATCGCGATGCCAAACTCTTGTTTTTTGAAATGAACACCCATGGAGTTTAAAAAGGAATGAAGCTAGTTGTCAAATTATACGGAAGAGCGGGCGTATCTCTATCAGAAAAGTAACGGCTATTCTATGCGCGCGCTTACCGTCCGTCGAGGCGCGTACCGGAGGGAGTGGGCTATTGATTGCTTTAAATCAACCTCGTCTTCCTTTCTTCGCTCCAAAACCTTCGTTTTGTCTTCTCCGTCTAAGCCTGGAGAATTTGTAAATTATGACTTTGTCACAAGAAAAAATTTTAGAGCTATTCATTTTTAAAGTTTTACGAGTAATTTTTATTAGAAAGATCGTAAATTTAGGTGTATATAGAATTTTTATGATCGGAGGTTTCGGTCTGATCGAATTTTCTTTTTGTTAATACCGCTTTCTTTTTATCTTTTGGTGAAAATTGAGGAGTTTTCGGCGCAGTCGGTGAGGATAGATTCCGTGGATTGGTTTGCTTCTTCTTTGGATTTTTCCAAGAATTTCGATAGTAGGCAATGAGATTGGAGATCTTCCGACGTTGACCAATTTATTTTGGAAGAAGAGGAGCTCATAGGAGAGAAGCGAGAGGGAATAGGGTTAGGGTTGTTAGGATTTGGTTCCATTTTTCTATCTGTGGGGTTTTTGAGGTTTGGGGATCGGGATGGGAGTGGATTACTACAACATCTTGAAGGTGAACCGGCACGCGACCGATGAGGATCTGAAGAAAGCGTACCGGAAATTGGCGATGACGTGGCACCCCGACAAGAATCCGACCAACAAGAAGGAAGCTGAGGCTAAATTTAAACAGATCTCCGAAGCCTATGAGGCAAGTCATTTGATTCCTTCCTCCCTCCGTTTTGGTCTCAGTCTTTTTTAATCTGATTGTTTCATGAGTAATAAAAAATGGAGTGTGTAATGTCTAAATGTGGTTCTTTTTCCAAGTTCTCATTTTTAATATCTCTTTTCTGATGTCTTTTCAAAGACTTTGCGATTTCTTCCAGATATTGATGGGAATTCTTTATATTCTGAGAAAAGGGGGGAAAATGGAAGGACGAATCAACAATCTGAGATGTTTTAGTGGGTTTTTTTCCTCAATTTATTTTCTCTTTGTTGGAACCCTGCAATGCATAAAAACAAAGTGAATTTTGCTGGTTTCAAGGCATTTGTTTTTGGTTCCAAAAGCTTCTGGTTTGCATCTTGGTAGCATTGGGTGAACAGTTCTTTTCTAGAAGTAATTCTCTGTTTGTTCATGTGAATATTTAAGATTAATTTTGGAAATTTTGGTTATTCGAGGTCAAAAAGAAACCAAATTGAATCACCTCTCCCCTTGGAAGAAATTAATTGTTTGCACTAATTCAGACAAGAAATTCCAGATGGTATTTTGGATGATCATGTGTTGCTCAATTCTTAATGGTTTTAGTGCAGGTCTTAAGCGATCCTCAAAAAAGGGCAATCTACGATCAGCATGGAGAAGAGGGCTTGAAGGGCATGCCCCCTCCTGGTTCTGCAGGTGGAGCTGCTAATGGTCCTGGTGACTTCCAGTTCAATCCCCGGAATGCAGAAGATATATTTGCTGAATTCTTTGGGAGTAGCCCATTCAGTTTTGGGTCCATGGGGCGTGCAAAGTCCATGAGGTTTCAATCAGAAGGCCCTGGCCTCTTTGGAGGTTTCGGTGGGCCAGAAAGTGTCTTCCGGTCATACTCTGACGGTGTCGGAGTTGGCGGGGGAGGTCAGGCTCGGAAAGCGCTGGCTGTGGAGAGCAAGTTGACGTGCAGTCTTGAAGAGCTTTACAGTGGGTCGACAAGGAAGATGAAGATATCACGGAATGTCATGGATGTGAATGGGTAAAATTCTTTCTTGTCCATCCGACATCCATTTGTGTCCTTATGATCTCGTCTTTCTCATCTGTTAATTGTGTTTTGTGTAAATGCTTGCATTTTGCCTTGTATCTGCAATTTGACTGCCTGAATAAAAGTATCTAACACGGTTCGATTGAATTATTCATTCTGCACTTTCATTTCACACTCTATTTTCGATTACATTTGTATCTGCTATCAAATATGTGATTCTCAGTGTGTCTGACTCTTTGCTGCACCTTAGTTAATACATGGTTAGTACATGCAAACATGAAGCATGCACAATAAATTGCAAACTTACCTCATGGAAGATCGGTGTTTGATTTTTCCTTTTTATTTGCTGGCAACTCATAGAACTGCCGGCCATGAATCAGCATTCCGAGCCTCTTGTCTTTTTAAACTAATTTGACCACTTATTTAATCAAAAATTTTGTGGCTGAAACTTTCTGTGCTATTATTATTTCTAAGCTTGTAAGTAGACTAAAACCTGAAATTTGTAAGATGGTCCGAAGCTTGATTCACATTTCAAATAGCCTGGGGGGTTCCTCTTTGCTCAGTGCACCTGCATTAGAGCTGCCAGTCTCGTGCAGCCCGGCAGTTTGGATGTAGGATAAATACTTTTTTTAGTGTGGAAAAGACAATATTTTTTTAGTTTAGAGTTCTTTGTAGCAGTTCATGGTTATGCAGAATAACAAGAAAAGCTACATTCTTCATTTATATCACTTGATCCCTTCATTGAAAACTGATAAGGTACCCTATGAAATTTTTTGAAAATTTTGGAAAGTGGTAGCTTTGCTTCAGTATGATCATCAGTTATCGATACCTTTGTTGTCAATTTGCAATCATAATTTGCATGTACTATGACTTTGACTGCTAATTAGCGGAGCAAAGTCGTCGTATTTTATTATATTTTCTCATATTGGTGGGATGACTTTAGAATCATGTTCTCTTTTCACTGGAATGTGCCTGTAAAATGAAAATTCTTATAGGTTGAGATTTTCCTTTCAGCATGTTCTTTATAATTGTAGAGCATATGCAGAATGATTGGTTGGGTCCAACTTGCAATTACCAATGGTTGATCATGTGCTGGAAATGCATCAGGCTTGCACCTTCATCTAGTGAATTACTTCCAAATGTTGTCGGAAAAATTAATAAAAATCGTCAATTTTGGTCTATTCAATCACTAGCTCTTACGCTTATTGGATTAATACAGCATCCTTCTGAAAAGATTTTAATTTCTTTTTTGCTTAAGCGTCTTGAAAAACTTGCAGACGAATGGTACCAGAATCAGAAATACTAACTATTGATGTGAAGCCTGGGTGGAAGAAGGGGACCAAGATCACATTCCCTTGCAAGGGAAACCAGCAGTTCAACCAACTTCCTGCAGATCTTGTTTTTGTCATCGATGAGAAGCCCCATGAGGTGTACAAGAGGGATGGCAATGACCTGGTGATTAACCAGAAGATTTCATTGGCAGAGGCACTTGCAGGGACCACCATAAACCTCACCACACTGGACAGCCGTTGCCTGTCAATCCCAGTAACTGATGTTGTCAGCCCAGGCTATGAGCTTGTGATAGCAAAAGAGGGGATGCCGATCGCTAAGGAGCCAGGAAGGAAGGGGAACTTGAAGATCAAGTTTGATGTGAAATTCCCATTGAGGCTGACAGCTGAGCAACGGGCAAGCATACAACGCGTTTTGGGAGATTAACTTGACAACAGATGGAAATCTGTATCTCATCTCATCTCATCTATGACAAGTTGTTTTTCTGAATACTTTCGATATTGTATTTGTTTCTTCTCTGTTTGATCTGATCATTCATCTGTATTGTTTCCAAGTGTAAAGTGGTGGTGATTAACCATCTAATCTATTTACTGAAAATATCGGCATTCTGGATTCTAATTTGTTGAATGAAGGTAACTCTATAGTGAAATATTCTGAACTTATGTGTGATATCCATGAGTATAATCCAGCCTCAAGACTAGGATGGAAAGTTGTAGAGCAGATGGTGCAAGCAACTCAACATTCTTGACATCTCTTGGTAGTTCATATAAAAGACATCACAGAAAGTTATCGTCTTCACTTTCTAGGTCAAGACTCCAATCCAACCCATTCACTTGCAAGTCCTAGATTTGGAGTGCTTTTTCAGGCAAACCTCATGTCCAACCAAGAGGGTAATTTTTGCAATCTTTTCACTGGGGTTCGATTGTAGTTAGGGCCTTATTTTTTTAACCAATATCGATCCATGATTCTAAAGTCAGTTTAAACCTAAATGATCCAGGTTAAACCTAACTGAGTCCGTGGCTTATGATCAAATTTCAAACCCAACAAAAGTTGTATCTGGATTCTATCCAAATTCTTGCAAGACATGTCTCAAACTAGATGACCCGGGATTAGCAAATTAGCTCACAATTGCCCAAATCCTTGACCAGTCCTTCCTTTCCCTCAGCCTTGATTTAGCCTCCTTTCCTGCCTTTTCCTCAGCCCCACCCAAGCTAGTCGGTGACACACTCTCTCTCTCTCTCTCTCTCTCTCTCTCTCTCATGCACACACAACAGAGAAGTAGTTGTGACCAAGGGACTTGTACGGTTAACCTAAAGGCACATACATATAATTTCTTCTCAACATATTCTATGGTAATCTTTGGTTGCTAGTTAAGTGGTGGTTACTGAATGGTTATCCACTAAAGTCAACGCAGGTTGACTCTAGGCAATATGGACCAGAAAGGTGCTTAACCTATCTAAACTTATTTCATCCCCCAGGATAAGTGATTAAGACCCTTCGGAAAAAAAATGATAAGTGATTAAGGAATGGTTACTTGGAGTTGAAAATTATCATATAGTTCTTTTAATTTAAGGATGTTTAAGTAATTTAATGTTCCACTAAGGAGTTTCATATTATTTTTCCTCCAGTTATTTTATATGTAATGAAATCGGCAAAAATAGTGAATTATTTGAAGCTTGTAGCTCGGGACCTCCATGTAATTTACTTTCTGAGGACGTCTTTTATAAATCCTATGTAAAATGGCGCTTGCAATTGCGTAATTTTCATGCAATTGTTTTCATTTACTTTCTGTAGAAAGATGTGACCATCTGAAATTAGTAATGGTCCAAGAACAGCCACCTCGGTCTTCAACAAATAACCATCTGGCTTGAGCAATTGATGTTGGGGTGGCTTCATTCCAATATATGGTGCTTCTGCAAATTAGGACGGGATGGTTCGCTGCAATTCATCAAGTTCATTGAGTCGGTGCAGATGTCTGTTTCAGAAACAAATAAAAGTGTTTCTCCACAACCTCTTTTCCAGAGTACAGCAAATTGCTTGGTTCGAGTGTTTTGTGATCGGACGAGTGCTATTAAAATTTTTAACAAAATTGGAGTTTTTGCCACCAAACTGTTGACTTCGTTAGATTAATTAATAAATCATCTTTGTGATTTCATCTCAAGTAGGCTATCTCGGTAGAGTCCTTAAAATGAAGGTTAATAAAGCAACATGGAGCGAGAGAATCATCCCCAGTACATGGAAAGCTGTCCTGACCACGGTCAAGATCAGGCAAGATTTATACCAAATCAATTGAAACGTAATGCCAGCCAGATCTCTACCATGTTGGCCCAAGGCCATCCTCCAGTGTAGCTGTGCCCATGGCAGGCCAATACATTAATTCCGCACGGTCAATGCTTTGGTTTTTCCTGATCAAACAAGAAGCTCTTGCTAGAAAATTATTGCTCCTAGGGCAAGGCAAACACATCGCCAACATGTTCGAAAATAATTAAATTTTACACCACACTGAGCATGGTAAGTTTGCTCAGAATCAGATCGGCTAACAACCCTTCTAACTTCAAGAAAATGCAATAAAAATCATTTCCTGCGCCTGATCAATTTTTTAATAAAATAAAACTTTCAAAATCTCAGCAGATTTATGGCTCGTGTATAGGTGTTTGAGAATTAACAGACTGAAATGATGGCAAGAGAGTGACATCCAGAATTTTGCAATAACCGCATCTGCTGGCACAACATGCACGGTGTTAGCCATCTTTAATTTTGTTTTAATAACAATTCTTCTCCTGTTATCATGCCCAGAATAAATTTCATATTCCTTAAATGGTAAAAGGCTCGCAAAAGTTGCCAACCAAACAATGGTAAAGCTACAAACCCATATTGTATGCCATCCCAAAAATCACTTGAACTCATGCAACAGCCAGCAGAAAGAACATCAATGCAATATTGATACCTTGCAAGAGATTTGACCTATAGCTCGGTGCTCAAGAGACCTTTTGTTGTCCAAGGTCAAAATTGAGCAACAACCCATCTGAATCCTGGGCAGCACTTCAAGGTGATTTATATACAGGTCATTAGGGTGCGGAGAAAACTAGAATAACAGAGTGCAAGTCATTAAATGGAAACAGAAAAGTAGTAGGTTAATGGAGTCCTGCTTGAGCTACGAGGTCTGCATAATCCTCGGAGACAAATGACTTCACCTTAAGTGCTGGGTTACCCGGAGATGCATACTTCACCCCAATAACCGTTGCCAAGCCTGCAATACAACAAAAGTTTGAATCTACAAAAGTTTTCCATATTAAATCTGCAGCATACTCAAAAGAATCGGTACTATTTGTGGAGGTTCACAAGAAATTAATTTTCCCCCAAAAATGACCAAGGCCGTAAAAGACTGATATGCCCGTTAAATTAACAAGGCTGGGATCATAAAATAAAAGAAGCATGTGGTACAAAAAAGAAAATAACTCCAGCATATGCTAATCATATATAAACACATCTTTGTGATATGTTGGGAGTAAATAATATTTGAACTCATGGAAAGCATTCAGTGAGACTTCTGAAAAATACAAAAGCTACAACAAACACAAGATGGCATTCACAAGAGAATGAAAGACATCAGAGGTAACAAAATAGATGAACAAGATCTAACTAAAATTCACATTATTTTTATAAAGAAAAAAAAAACATATATTATATCAATTTACGGATATTTATTAATTGGTTAGCACATAAAACAGATGAAACTGCATTTGAAAGACTACAGATATTGTGATACTCACTATCATGTATGCGTCCATATAAAAATCTTTCCCCGCACCAATACTGCAGAGGCCTTGACCTAATTCTGGTGCTGCGCCTTATGCCAGATTTCCATGTCATCCCAGCATCTGACAATGCAGAAAAAACATATTGATTAAGCAATAGCTTCAAAGGTCCCATAAACAAAGTCATAGAACTAAACCATTATAATTTGAACTTCAACCACACGATCCTTAACAATACCTGCAAGGCTTTGTCTTCTTGAAGTTAATTTTTTCCTGTTTTGTTTGCGTCTTAGTGCTTTTTGTCTCTTTTCTTCGTTCTGAGGTGCTCCAGAAGCTTCCTGAAGACCCTGTCTCTGCAAGTCCAAAGAAAAAATATGGCATAATAATCAGTATGACAAACATACTATCCACCTGATGCTGTAACTTATATAACAGAATGGCATTATGAATTCATGTTCAAGCAAGATCACAAAGAGGTAGGTCCACGATATTTTTGGCTTTATAGGTGTAAAAATTTGCAAATAGACATGTATACAGAATAAATATTCATCTAAAAGACCATATTATAATAAGGTACTAGTTCCCATTAAAGCATGCATAAGCAAAATGTAAACCAACTGAACATTTTCAAGCAACCTGATCAACAAAACTACACCCTCTAGGTAGCGAGTTTCAGTTTTCAGAGTGCAGCATAAAATATAGGGAAATGACATGACACTACAGGTGAATGTCGTTGCTATAATGCAATTGGCTGAATGGAACTACATGACAAAATGTTTGTTTATATAAATTTAAGGGAAAATTACAGTTTCACCTCATCAAGTTTGGGTGATTCCCACACATGTCCCCTCATCTTTAAAAATTTTCAAATGCATCCTTCAAGTTTCTAAAATGATCCAAAGTGGTGCTGCCATTCATTTCTGTTAACTGAGTGGTGGCACATGCCCATCACTAGATAGCATAAAGTTGTTGTAAGATGAAAATGCCCTTGGTATCGGTTGTTGGGGTAAAAACCTTAACCTTCTTCATGGAGCAAGGAAAGAGGTGGTTGGAGGCTTCATGAAGTCACAGTAGGAGGGGTCGAAGAGAGAGACTAGCTCCTACATGAAGGCGGACTAGTTGGTACCACTACCGATATCAAAGTTGACGATGTGGATGCAATCGGTGCCAGTGAGGCTCTCAAGTGGGATCAGCCAATGGAGACAAAGTGGTGGTGGTGGTGGTCCCTAGCAGCAATGGCGAAAGGGGAGAGAGTGTGGCAGGGTTTTTTGGGATCGAGGGAGAGGAATGGAGTTCATCACATGGGAAAAGTGCGTGGAGGAGGCCACCACCGACCTTGGGAAATAAAAGATCCAACACCAAGAAGCAAACCATGATGAACACACAAGGTATGAACATAGGTGTCCGCCTCGCATGAAATCCAGAACATGATGAGGTGCTTATCGGGATCATACTCGAGAAGCTTGCTTTCGTAGATGGTTCGAATCAGGAGCTGGAGCATGACAGTCGAGATGAGCGATGTCCGCTAGAACACGTCTTTGAGGATCTCCATCACCTGGGCGACGACAGTAGCATCAGAGACGGCGGAGTAGAGCCAAGCGACGCAGATGCGCCCCTTGCTAGCACTCTACTAGAACTTGATGAGGCGGGTGGCGCGGTCAATGCAGACGATAACGTTTCTAGTGACCTTGGGGTTGAGGGTGCCACCGTGGCCAGTCTTCTCAATGCTGGGCAAGATTCACCGTCTCGATATCGAACCCCGTACTGGTGTCACACTAACACAATATCGGTATGGTATGGTACGAAATTACCAAATGTCGGTACGCCACCCGCACCGAATATCGGTACCGAATTGGTATGATACAGTACGCCCCGTACCGCTCGGTTCGGGCCGATACAGCATACCTTGGCGCTGAAAATGTGCTTGATCCAGACGCCGATCTCATGGGAGGAGGGGTTAGAGGGCTTGTCAAAGTTGAGGACGCCATAGTGAAGGTATTCGACGAGGGGACGCTTAGGGAGAGTGGCCGATGGGGAGCAGGGTGTAGTAGCTAGTGCGGATGTTGAGACGGCCGTCGTTCTCGAGGATGGGCCACTTGAAGGTGTCAATGAAGGGGGTGAAGGACTTGGCCTTGATGAGGTAATCCTTTTGGAAAGTGTCGGCAACAATGGTGGAGTGTGTTTCTTGTCCTTCATTTTCTTCTTGTTGGACGTGGGGGAGAGGTCATCCCCGATGGTAGCGTCAACAAGGTGAGCAAGGTTCGAAGGGGAGAAGAAGAAAGTGAGAATGGACAATGCGAGTAGGGTTTTAAAAGGGGTTTTGGATGATCAACATGAGACAAGCATGCATCAAATGTCAAAACAACGGTTTATCATCTATGGTGCATTAAATGTGAAGCATTTTAATGCCATGGTGTTCCAATCCTTGGTCTTTATTTTGTTTCATTGTTAACTTCATTCCTCAGTATGCCATCTCCAAGGGACCGAAGGCCTCCACTGATTAGGGAAGGAGCCTTGGAGGGAGGGAGGCCATTGGTGCAGGGGATGTCTTGAATGAAGGCCGAGGAGGCGATGGGGAGGAGGAGGGAAAGAAAGCCTAGGAGGATAAGGGCTTGGGGGAGGGCATTTTTGCCTTTTTAAGGTGGCACGCTAATAGCATTGGATGGTTCATGTTCTACAGGACCACATTGGATCATTTTGGCAACTTAAAAATCCCATCTTAAAATTTTTAAAGAAGAGGGGTGTGTGTGGGAACCACCCAAACTTGAAGGGGTAAAACAGTAATTTTTCTAGAATTAAACATATGTCAACTAACTATTATAAATGGTGGACGATGACACATTGAGCAAGATTTAGTAAATTGTGTACACGTGCTACTTGGAGGAATCATAATTTGGCCAATTCTTGCACATATAAGAGGCCATATTTGGGAAATCTATTGCTGGAATTAACAACCTAAACGAAGTTGTTTGGACAAGAGGAAGTTAGTCTTGGAGGGAACTAATAACAACTCCTATCCAAGAAAAGTTATTTCTAGAAGTAACTTCATCTTTCGAAATAGAAATAGAAAGAAAACTTCATTTGGGGTTGTCTTAAATTCAACGACAACGATAATGATCTCTGCACCTGTTTCTACACCGAACGGGATCTCTTAACCTTTTATCCAAGGTATAGGTTTTTTCTCTAAAGTAAAGGTCCAATAAGCTTTAGACGCATATCTTGATTTTTATCAATAATATGTATTAGATGTAACAAGGATATCTGAGTTCGGACCGAATGAGGGTTGATTTGTTTCCTTTCTTTTAATCTTGTTTGTGTCTTTGGCATACTTTTATTTTTCTTTTCATTATAAAACTCAACAAATATAAGTTTTTTGCATCAAAGGCAAAATAAAGAACCACTCTCTCTCATCAACCTCTCCATCAACCAAGTCAACCATTAGAGAATAAAATGGGCAAACAATATTCGTCTTCCAATTATTACTTTTTATATAGGTAAAGCTGCAACCAAGAATCAAAAATAAAGAACGGTTCCCAAATAATCACATACACAAACTTCATTGAAGAACATAGTACTACATTGTCATTGGAATAATTGGGTGAACAGATAAAAAGGGCAAGAATAGGAATTAGACCTCTAGCGCAAAATAAAGTAAATCAGAAGGAAAGAGAGAGCGGCCAACCTCATTATTTTCTTCTAGTAAGCCATGTGCACTTTCTGATTGCACATCCATTGGAAGGACTGTTGTCGGAAGACTTGAGTTATCTGTCCATGAAGGGTATAGATAGATTAAACTTTCAACAAAGATCAGGAATTTCATCATCATTGACTATGCACCGGAGTGGGTGCAGGGAGTGGTCTTTGAGTTAGAAAAGTTAAATAACTGGTGCATACTCTTGGCAGTAATCAAATATTTAAAATAACACAATCTTTGACAAGGAGACTGGTCTTATATGCTTTCTTCTATATCAGCTCGACAAGCTAAATTAGGGTTGCTCCTCCACCCTAACCTGCTATTCACAAAACATTAAAAGAACTCGCAATTCAACAGCAACCGCATGCATTAAGGTAATAGATAGGTCATGCCTCCTGCAGCTGGTAGAAAATTGATTTACCATAAGACCTAATAGATGTTAGAAAACTAGAGGATATCACACATTTTGTTTGAAAATGCAATATTCGAAACCATGCAAGTCTAAAAAAAATTACAAGCAGCATGATATAGATGTGATCTTTTAGTATAGTGCAATAAGTGCAAGGAGAGAATCTCAGCCAACTTCGCAGCATCAAAAACCATACCTTTAGAAGCCTCTGCACCTACTACGACTTCTTCTTGTGCTGGAATTGTTGCCTGCTAGTTATATCAGATAATTAGTATCGAGCAATTTGTTAAGAAACTTTACAGATGAGCAAATCAGGAAAAAAAAAAACTTGCCTCATCTTGCAAATTGTCATCTGGACCATGTAAGTTAGCATCAACATCAGAACCACCATGATTTTGAGGCATGTCACTACCATGTGGGCTGGTCAAGCCTTCTCTTTCAATGGGATCCATAGAACCACAGGTCCGATCTTCAACTTCAGTACCTGACTTATCAGAGACTAAAGCATCCAGCTGCATATTATTCTCCTGAAACATACAACATAACATCAAAACCGTTAAGTACCCAGTCCATAACATTCAACTCAGCATCAGAAGTACTTGCCTCCTCTTCCATATGGCCATAAATTCCAGCAGATGCATCTTTGCCATTATCAAGTTTATTGTGGTTTTGCTCTGTGGCATTTTTAAGCAAGCATGAGGAATATTCTGTAAGCTCTTCTTCTACTGTGATCTTACTGGCAACAGTTCTATCTGCTTCAGAAACTGTTGTGTGCAAGTTATCCACCAAACTCAATCTTTTGTCATTTACCATCACTGATGCAGAAGCATCACCAACAATTGAACCATTCCTATCATGATGGCTGATATGAGCAGCAGGCAAAAGAGAGGATTCATCTCGACCTTTACTTCGAGAAGATTCTCTGGAAGTTGGTGAACCATCAATAGGAAGTACTGAGTATGGATCTTTCAGTGAAATTCGCCTCTTCAAGGCCGAAATTGCAGCAAGTTGGTTTCTTGCTAGAGTTGGTGAATTTTGTGAAAGTTGGCAGCCCTCTAATTCCTTTCTCATCACACTACTATCAAGTGCTTTAATATCATTCTTCTGAACACCATGCAACTCAGGGAGGTGCACTTTGCCTACATCAATTGACTTGATTTGCAAGCTCTCTCGCAACAGAGTTGCCCCTTCATCTTCATCCAAATCTTTAAATGAAAACAATAATTTATCTAAAAGATCATTGACCTTTTTCTCCTTATCTGTTACAGAACCTGGTAAAACAAATAACCATCCACTTAGGAAAACCAGCCCTGGTAGTAACCAATGAATTGTAGCAACATACCTAACATACCTTGTCTTTCTGTAGCATCAAGGAGTTGACTATTTGTTTGCCTGAATTGTGAAGTGTCAAGTTGGTCAACTGTTCTGGGATGCAAAGTATCACTCGACTCCACGACTGTCGGAGTGTTGGATGGGCTATAAGTTCTTTTATCAGAAATTTCTTCTTGTGATTCCTTGAAGACTACAGCAGTATCAACTTTAGCAGGAAAATGATGTCTATAGCTTGCTGTCTTCCTGATAAAAAACAAAAATCACAGGTTGAATTAAAGATCTCATTAAGGACACTCCGTCTTAACGAAATTGTATGACTGTGACAAGCGTGGCAGATTTAGTCCTCATTGGACAAGTTTCATGAAATTAAACCCACCTGCTGTTGATCAAGAAGTAAAAGTTTAAAATAAACTGCTGTTATATGTCATACCATATGGGACAATATATGTCAGGTATGGGACTCAATCCACATGATATAGATCCCCACCCAATATTCAAGCTCAGTAACTATTATGGATCTGCTGAGAATGACCAATCAACCTTGTATACTAGAATCCCAATTGGTGTGCAACTATGTAAAATAATACATTTCACAATAATTTATACTTAATTCAACTTCAAAATGCAATTTCCTCGGTAGAATAAATTTTGATGTTATGTGACAGTTTGAACTTGTTAATAGAGTGCATTGTGCTTTAGATAGGTCAATCAGGATCACCATATATGCGTATGTTTAGTTATTTTGACCATCTTGGTCTCTATCAAGCATATATCTGTAACTCAAAAATGTAACTAAAGAAGATAGAGAAGAAGAAAAGATGAGGAGTTACATTAAGTTTATATTGGTTACCTTTATATCTCACTGTTAGGATTGTAATTGTAAGCTAATAACTAGCATCCTACCACATGATATGCTAAATCTCAAGTGGACCAACACAAGCACAATTCTTAATGCTTTGAACTTTGTTCCTAACTTTCAAACTCGATTTCAGAGAAATATTCTTTTCTTCCTACTTATTACTAAGAATGAAAGGTGAGGAGAGTGTGGAGGAGGATGTTCCCATCCTCCTTTATCAAGATGACATGGCTTCATGCAAGTAGAGGAGAAATAAAGTACTCAAAACAACTATAGTCCAATGATGATGACAGGGCGAATGATGGCAATTCATGCATAAACAAACCAGTTACCAAGTAATATGAAACATACCCTAAAATTCCAGGACGGCGTTTACGAGCTGTGGCAGACTGGTGCTGCTGCAGTAGGTCAGTAGAGACCTCTCCCCTTAGTTTCTTCAACTCTTTGTCAGCATCTACATTCCAAACATAAAAGTGGACGATAAAATTTTCAATGTCACTGCAATCTACACTACAATTATCAAAAATACAAGAAGTGCAACTTCCTGAGAAGCAAAGGATTACTTTCAAGCTGCTCAAAGGCAAAGAAATACTCCTCTGGGTCTTCGATGTGATCTATGCCAGAATCAAAATCTACATTTGGTACAGAATGACTGTCAACAGAAAGAATTGCAGAGCTCTGTGAGCAATTATTATGGATTAAATAAAGAACAATCAGGTACATACAGAATAGTAATACTGTGACAAGCAATACAGACAAAAGGTATGCTGATATCGACATCACATTCATGCCATGGGACAGGCAGGTGGCCAATTCCTATTCAAGTAAGAATATCATTCAGATCAGACAACCCATTCAGCACCATGGTGCTGATATTAGACCTCTTCCAAGGACCCAGAAACTAAAATGAGCAAATCCATAACAAGCAGATCCTCAGCAGAGAGGATATCATATACATTGAATCTGGGCCAGTCTAAAAACAGTGATTAATATGGTAAATTGCTAAAATCTGCTGACATCTGCTTTACCTTGAGATGGGCTTTAATGAAAACTGAGCCCGTTTGCGACCCAATGCTGGTCTTCGTCCTTGGGGACGGTCCTTTCCCGTTGCAGCAATGGCTTTGTCTCCATCGTTGGAATGTTGAACTGGAAAGTTTGAACAGCTCTTCTTGATCTGTTGTGCCTGTTCCAGAAACTCTTTTGAGCCCTTTAGTGCCTGGACTCACAGGAAAGATAGTATTTTTTCATTAGTTCTTCCAATAAACAATAGGAAGCATATAAAATTGGCTCAAAAAGATTTTTTTTTAAAGATGCAATTGCTTTGCTAATTGTAGATCATTAGCCGCAGGTCACGAGAGCCTGATACCAGCTGAACCTCAGAGCCCGCAACAACTATTTTCAAGAAGACACGAGCCTTTGAGCTGTTGGAATCCGACAGTCATGACTAACCATGATCTAATTATCTACTTCAAAATTCGACAAAGCTGGACTGCATCACACCATGATGCAACTGATATAAAGAAATCCCTATTTCTATCGATTTATGTCCAAATGGAGAGCGCTTTAACCGATAAAGAATGCAGTTCCAACGCATGCACATATAACTGGGCGAAAAAGAATCTAACCGAGCCCTAGAACTTATCTCTAGTCCAAGGTTTTTAGCGCTACACAACAGAAAATAAAACCCTAATAACTCAACCCAGAAACCCTATATTTTGTGAATCAGATCAAAGATCCTGGTCATCTAAAAGATTAGATTCCAGTGCAAATGAAGTCTGTGAGATTTGAATTTAGAGTAGGAGGTGGCAACCATGGATTTGAAGATATTTCGGATCGCCTCCTCTTCCTGCGCCGCCGACAGAGCGGGTGCGACATGGAGATGGACTTCGAGGGTTCGAGGGAGGAGAGAGAGAACGGAGCAGTCCGCGAAGGGATCTTCGAGGTCCGGGTGCTCCAGATCAGCGGCCATTCGTGGCGATTTCGGACAACAGAAACCCTAGCCCGGCGAGGGGACGGGGAATGCGCGCTCCTTTCAAAATGAGGAGCGGGAGTAGAGTTTCTTTATTAAAGAAAAAATAAATCTCTTTTGGTACGTGCGAGTCGTGTACATCGGAGTGAAGTGGAACCACCCCTGATCGCGTTCGTCCAACGCCGGGTTCTTTTTGCAAGACTAGGCATTGATTCTGCCATGTTATGCATGTAGAATTTATATATGGCATAATTCACTTATTTTAATATGTTTTGCTGCCTATGCGTTTTGCAGTGAGGTCCTTCGTCAAGAAGTATTTTCGCACCAATAGCCGTTACCTGCAAAAATTATTGCTTTCTTTGTATTGTTTTCAATTTTTCTTAACAAATTGTCTCCATATTGATATCATTTAAAGCACAGAATCAAGTAGACTTGTGCACATATTGTACGTTACATATATTTAGATTAACCAGTCCACAAATTTAGGCTATAGATATATTTAACAATTTGTTTATACTTAGGATGAATGGTTTTGTACATTTAACATTTTAGATGTCTATTACATACAAATGATTCGCCGTACATAGACATATTGATGCATAATAAATACAATGCGAATATCTTTTCTAAGAGAAAAATAATAAGCATATTAAGATGGACCTATGCATGCATTCATAAAATAATGCAATCAATATATGCATCATGAGTATACCAATGTTCTATCTTAGTACTTCCACTTCTTTATCTAGTAACTAAAAATTTTATATTCAATTCTCAGGTGGCATATTTTGTATATTTTTCTTGATCAAAAATCATTGTGTCATGGCATTCTCAAGACGTGATATTTGGACATTCATGCTTCTTTGCATAGGACACCGGATAAAAATTTCTTTCTCTTCTTATTGCATGCGCCTATTAATGGATATTTGGGCTAGTCAATTAATGAAAAAAAGGAAAAAATAATTTTAAAATGCTGTGCAGCTTGCCAAAACCAACAATATGTTTTATAAATTTGGTTAGCACAATATAAATCCTAGCACTGGTTCGAAAGATATTGATCTATGATTCGTGATCTTGATATTATTATAATCAATAAATTGTGATCGCGATTTGCAATTTATGACATTATGGATCATGCATGTAGAGTCACTCTCTCGTACACGGCAGGTGACCGAGCAATTAAAAAACTATCATGCATCATATTTTTTTTTGTCCTTGCCCGTGTTTTTCCAATTTTAAATACCACCATATTCCATCTTTAAATCAAAGTTGCCTATGATCTCTAAATTTTCACCCATCTTTGTTTGTCTTCTCCCTTTATTAGCAAGAGATTTCTATCCATGTAGCATTTGATTTTTTACTTTCTTGATCCTTTGTCTCAGGATTAGTTATTCTATTTTTCAATGGAGCTGGAATGGGAGCAGTGAATCTATAGGAAAACATAAAGAGCCAGCAACCTCAAATGAAATCAATCTTGCAACACATGGGACTCATTTGGTTTGCAAAAAGAATTTTTTCTCATCGAAATATTTTTTTCTGAGAATTTGATTTTAAAGAATACGATGTCTGAAAAAATAATTTTGGTATGTTTGGTTGATTATGAAAAGTGGCCATTACAGAGTGACTTATGTTTGATTAAGCATTTATTTTTCTAAAAAAGTTGTATGAAATATCTATTATACATTTATACTCTTAATAAAGAAAAATGACTTATCAATTAATTTTGATGGCTTAATGATAATTTTGGAAAACAAAAGTATCTCAATTTCTAACCGATAAGCAAGGAGCTTTTTTTATATCCTTCCTGATTTTCTTTTATCCATGAAACATAAAAAATTTATTTTATAAAAATATTACTTTTTTATCTCTTTTCTTTTCTGAAAAAACATTCGAGTGCAAATAGCTAGTTTGTTTGGTGTTCTTCGTAGTAATGTGTGTTCTAAGAAACTCCCACGAAAGTTTAACGTAGGTACCGACAGGTTCGGCCATGGACTCTGATGCTTTGTGCCGCTTCCATTGCCCGGCTACGAAGTGTCCTAGAAATTGGCTGACCGAGTACTTTTGGGAAATTTTCCTGTGAAGTTCACTGGCCTAAAATTATGGTCAACGTTGGAAACTATAAAGAAAACCGATAGAAAGGAATGTTAATGAGATAGAACCATTCACTGACTGAAGAACCTATCAGAGCGAGGAACACCGTAATCTAAATGTGCCAACAGGATCATCACCATCAGCGTTTTACTCATGCACGCGTTTTATAGCCGACCAAACCAAGCGATCATCGATCCACTCATCAAATCCATTCTGGGCACCAGGTTTAGCTCCAGCACTGGTCGTACCATTCGACGGTCCGACGTAGTGATGGTCGCGTATCGCTCGCAGACGTGCGTGAGGCATACGCGACGTGTAATCACGCCGTATGGAGCATCGATTTAACGGTGATCTGCGGTCGATGTTTCGTCCGACCATCAAATGGTCCGAGAGGTATCGGACCCAGCCCGGCCGGTCTCGCGAGCCGCACCGTTTTAAAGTGAGCCGGTGTGGGGGCTCCAAACGGGAGTCGACCGGGCTCTGTCTTTTCGTCGTCGGCCGGCTTGGTTCGAAGGGTAGGGTTGCAGCCAGCCCAAAATATTATTTACCCCCTCGATCGCTCTGGGTCGCTGATCTCTGAAGGGCGAGTCCTTCTCTAGACTCCTATCGTCTTCTCTACCCCCCTCCCACGCCCCCCCCTCTCTCCCCGCTAGGGTTTTCTGCCGCGGTTCCGCCGGAGATGGGGTCCTCTCTCCCCCCAAAGGAGGCGAATCTATTCAAAGTCATCGTCGTAAGCTCCAAGGACTCCTCTGTCCTCTCTTTCCCTCACTTCCTTCCTTGATTCTTTCTAGTTCGATTCAATCCGCATCGGTACGTTCTCGTCGCAATTGTAAGCCTTATTTGTTTTCAGGGAGTTGCTTCGAGGTAGTGTTTCTGACGGTTTCGATGCTAGGTTATTTGTTTCTTTGATAGAAAATCGGTTTCTTGAAGCTTTCCCGATTCTTGATTGCCACGAGTGTGAAAAGAATGAGTTCTTTTTTAGTTTGAACTGGATTTTTGAGATGGTTGTGATGCATTTCACAAAGTTGATGAGTTTTTGTTGATTCTTGGCATGCTTGAGCTCTAGGTAGAATCTTCTGCAGCAATTGGCGCCTGATATAGCTCTCGAATGTTTATATTCCTATCATGGCTCCGTTTTGATTTCTTCTGCTTGATTGGGGTATGTCTTGAGCTGAGGACCGAGATAGGTACCTTTCATAGTGAGGATCTCGTTGCAAGAATCTTGTTTGAACGTATTTAATTCTGAATCGAAATTGGTCTTTCCTCATGAAATATAAAGATACACTGTCAGGGGTTGCTTTCAAAATTGTTTGCAGTCAATTTACTGAAAGTAATGACAGAGCACCTACCACATGGCTGGCGGTTTGCCTGTCCATTATGCCTTTGCATCCTTGAAAAATCTTTGTTGGTATTGCATGCCTATCTTTTGGGCGAAGTACTATGAGATATAAAATACAAAGAAGTGTTTTTGCTGATCATTAACGCCTGGAAGTTTTACTTAAGAATGCTCCATTGGCTGCAAAATTCAATCTTCAAAGGGAGAATTTAGTTAATACGCTTTGCATGCATTGCTATTGTCAATGACATGGATATACTGCAAAGAATTTCATGTAGTGGGTCCTGTGCTACTAATTCTGACTATGAGAAGGATTCATGCACTACCATTTTTCCCAAATGAATGCATTCTCTCCCCCTGCAGTTGAGAATTTTTATGTGGAAAACACCCAAAATTTCTTTTTTTTTAATTTTACTAAATTGTTTTTCTACATGGAGCAGGTGCTACAACCTTCTCTTTCTTGACCATTAATTTCTTTTGGTATTACTTTGTGAACATTTTACATCTTAGTCATTTTTTCCTCCTTGCTGGAAAATTATCATGGCACTTTGTTAATTGCTTCTAGTAGCAGTTCCAGATATCCATTCAACTTTCATTTCTTTTCTAAAGCATCTTGTTACCTTCACAATTGCTTTGTCTCAAAGCGAGAAAACTTGCACGAACAGGCGAAGTGTGTGACGAGTACTACAATTATCATCAGTGCTATTTTGCTGACATTTAGTATATCGGTCCTAAATTCTGGTCGGTGACAAGTTTTACTACCTAAACAGCCCTCAATATAAAATTAAGGAAAAACAGTCCTTTTGCAGCCTTTGAATCCAGTCACCAATCAAAATCCCTAACTGGAAAAAGTTTATGATAGAATGACTGAATTTCTGACACAATCCATACCCATGGGTAGTTTAATGTTTCTTATATTCATCCATGTCATTATATTTTCTTCCCTTCTAAATAGATCAAAGTACTTAATCTACCTAGTTGGAGGGGGATAGGCACAGCAAATGACCTCCAAAAAGCAACAACATACTGAAAATACAAACAGAGATACATAAGCCTATATTAAGAAAATAGTCAGCAAAAAGCCATTCAACAATAATAGACCCTACAAGCTTGGCTGAAGTCGTCCTTTCCACAATATCAGTTCTAATATCTGTTGGAAATTTTATGGTGATATGGGGGTTTTATTTGCAGACTACAAGCTATGATGTATGCCATGAATTTTGGATTGGAAAAGTTGGTGGAGTGAATTCTGAAAATGCATTAAAATAATGTTTTATTTGGTTCATAAGGGCTTTTATGTAACTTCAAAAAAAAATTTGGATGCTACTTTCACCTTGTGCGCATATACATATTTAACAGTGAAATCTGCAAATTTGATTGTGCAATTTCTCTTCTCTGGCTATATAAACAACTATAAAGAGTAATCCACTATAAACCAGATTTGAGAACATCAATCAAATTTAGTTTATCTGCTAATTGTCTAGCAGTTTATGTATACACGCATATACATATGTATTTTTTTTTCTTTTTCTAATGCAGAAATCTTATGAAACCAAACAATACAAGAAGGGGCTGAAGGCTGCAGATGCCGTATTGAAAAAGTTTCCTGAACATGGAGGTATGCTTATAATTGGCATACGGGAAAAAAATATTTTTTGCCACTTCTAGTTTCTGAGATATATTGGGTGCATATCTTTTTTTTTTTTACCTCTTTATTCAGTAATTTCAGTGTTGTTCTCGATACATTAAAGCCTTGCAGTATGTTTTGGCTTATTTGATTCAGAAAATTCTGTTAAAGTTGTTGAAACTTTTATAAGTTTTTTTTGGCAGAATTTTATTCTAATGTCATGAAAAAGAAATAGAATGTTCTGTGCAATATACTCTTTTAATATTGGGAATTCCTGTTGTTTTTTGTAATTGAAGTTAACTTGTTAATTGCTATAATTAATTTACTAAGTACATCAATATGTCACACAACTTCCTATGTTGTCCCTCCATCAATGTCCTCTTCTGGTACTTCTGTGTGGTTCAATATCTCTTACAGATCAAAGATCAAGAACACATTAAACTTGAAAATCTTTGTTCTAAAGATTGTTTCTTTAGTTTCTATTATTCGGTGGTTAAATTCTTTTATATGTGTTTAACAAATGATTGCCAATAAACAGTTGGCTTTTTATAGAATATTCCATCACCTCAAAATTGACTGTGATGCTTTGCAAACATGTAAATGCGATATATAAACACACAAGTTTGAGTCCTTTCTGAAATTTAAGGAGAGTCTACTTAATAAATAAGGTTACGAAATGGAAAACGTACAGCTGGTTCATCTCCAAATAGAAATTAGATATGTTTGTTAGTAGGGGCGGAAATATTTGATGTCATCTGGGGGAAGATATCCTAGTGGTTGCGAAAGAAGGAATGAATGTGTGTGAAATTTTAAAGGATCAAGGTGGTTTGTTGTAGTTCAAGTGTTAGCGGGTTTTAGGCCTGATTTATTCATGATTTAGGAGGTTAAATGCAGATTTAGGTTTCATTTAAATGGACTAGGGAGGTTAACTATTAAACGATCATGGGATTCTGTTTTGACATATTATTTATTTGTAGGTAGGCCTGTTCACTAAGCTATACTCGACTTTAAAGGTGGCCTAGGAGTGTCTGGCTGCTCAGTTTTGGCAGTCACTTCAAATCATAAAAAAGAAATGTATGGGCTGGCCAAACACGCGAGGGAAAGAGGAAAAGGGAAATTTGGTTCTACTCAGAAGGGGAAATAGGGAGGCATCCAAAAGCAACTGAACCAAGTGGATTCCACTTCTGGTGTCTGAATTAACTACCGCACCTTTCCACTTTCAAACTGTGAGATTCAGATGTTAAAAGTTATTCTTTGTTTCTTCTCAGTAGGAGGTTGAGTAAAATGCAGTCCAACTCCTAGTCTCTGGTTATGAAATAAGAAGTGGAATTTTATAGTATCAGTTAGATGTGGGTTGTTTGATTTTCTAAGTTACAGATGCTTGAGTGATCCAGACAAATCTGAAACTGGTTTTCAGAAATGGTATGGTTGATTCGTCAGCTGTGAACGGCTTTGCATTGGCTGGCATTTTCTTAACTGGCTGCTGGCTCTTTTATTCGTTGGAACTACTATGTGATGCCCATGTGAGCTGAAATATTATGATACGCTTCGGTTGCTTAAATTTTGTGTTTGCTTATCGTTTAGGAGGGTTATTGAAGTAGTTGGGCCATATAGATAGCATGATGTTTGTGTACCATTTCTGTGCTGCAACTATGTTAGTGCTAAAAGCTTATGAAAACTGCATGCAAATCTTTGATGGAGGGTTTCAATCAATCTTTCAAGACTTCGAAACTAAGTTGTCTTGTTTTTTGATATCATGTTAACTTCTTTGAATATTCTTGATGTATTCCAAGGCTTAAAGTATCTTCCTTTACACTCTTTGCTCATCCTTTTATGCATTAAACAAAACCATAAATTATGAATCTGAGATTTCATATCATCACCAGTTGTAACCATTTATGCTGACATTTAATTGGGAGCTTCTCAGTGCAATTTCGGTGTAAAATGTTTTCATCATTAATGCAACTTCATTGATGCATTCTGTTTTTTCTCTGCTACTAGAAACCTTGTCGATGAAGGGATTGACGTTGAACTGCATGGATCGAAAATCCGAAGCATATGAACTTGTTCGCCGTGGCCTCAAGGTTCATTTCTTGTTTTGTTGACTCAGTAAAGAAGTTCCTTTTTTGATGTATTCTATTTTCAATGAAACATCTCTTGGGGTAATTCTTTCACCTATTTGCAGAATGATCTTAAAAGTCACGTGTGTTGGCATGTTTATGGTCTGCTCTATCGATCAGACAGAGAATACAGAGAAGCAATAAAATGCTATAGAAATGCTTTGAAGATTGATCCTGACAATATTGAAATTCTGCGAGACTTATCACTCTTACAGGTGGATATGGGATGGCTGACTTTGTTATTGTTTCCTTGTATGGAATTTTTGTTTAGTAAGAGGAATTTTCATTTCATCAAATGAATGCTATATTGCTTTTTTGCATTGCATCTTCATTGTGATTCTCCATATTGTAATATATAACTTTACCAAAACTCATAGCCTTTCATGATATGACTTTGGAAATCACAATTTTTGACCGTTTATTTTTTTGTTGTTCATCAGGTCAATACACAACAGTAATGTTCTAACTTGTCCTTTATCTATAACTAATACCCTGTTCACTTCCTCCATAACTTATTACATATTGTCTTGGCGTAGCAGAATCCCAATATTACAGATAGATTTGTTCAAATACCTATTGTATCGATATTTCTGTTAATCCATCCTTTTCATTTATGCAGGCTCAAATGCGGGATCATACAGGGTTTATTGAAACCAGACAACAACTTCTGACATTGAAACCAAATCATCGAATGAACTGGATTGGATTTGCTGTTTCTCATCACTTGAGTTCCAAGTAAGTCTTATTTCTTGTATCATCTTTCTGATTATTGAGCAAAATCATTGGTTCAAGTTACATTATCACTTGGCCATCTCTTCTTTATAGGTTGAGTGAAACATTGATATTTGGTTTCCATTATGAATTGAGTCACCAAGTATACTTTTTTTTAAAAAAAAAATGTTCTGCTAGAAATTTAGTATCATGCGCAAGTCATTTTCTTGTTTTTTAGGATGATGTAAAATTATTACAGGTGGTAGATTTGAGTGAGAGGAACACATAAACAATACCTCTCATTGATCTCCTATTTACATAATTGGAGAGCCTTGCTGTAACTATTTAAGCTTATATTTGCAAGCAGCATAATCAAAGAAATGGGGATCAACAACAGATTGCACAAAGACGAGAAATGTGACCATCAAAACATTAGCTCAGTACACCTTAGAAATGAATAACGCATTTCCATAATTACAATTTTAACTTTTTTCAGGTTTCAGTCCATCTGTGCTGGATCAAATTTTATAATCTTCAACTGTTTTTTTTATCCTTCCAGACTGTCTATGGAACCGCATGTAGGATCAGTTCTGATGCTTTATCTTTTTTGCTATGACACATGGATGGTTGTGTTCATACTTTTGTTACTCCATGATGAATCTGTGATTGCGATTTTGGTTTTCTGCTTGGTCACAAGCTAGCTCCACAGAGAGGTACAGAGCAAAAGATAATTATAAATAACAAAAAACACTCTATAAATAACTATTTAAAGTTTTAAACACTATATAAATCGAGGTATGCTGAGCCAACCCATACCGGCCGGTTCAGCACGTACCGTACCGGTCCGGAAAGCCCGTATCGGCCGGTACAAGAGCAAATCGACACCGGCTGTCATAGAGTGGCATTTAATGCAATGCACCCACACGCGCTCCCATGCGGTTGTAGGTAACAGACGGTTCGGTATCATTCCGAACCGATACCGTACCGGTCCGGTAGGCCACCGGCCTACCGGTACCAGTACAGCGGACCTTGATATAAATAGTTATTTGTGATCTAGTTTTAGGGAAATATTTATTGCCCTTGGCAGTAGCTCCTGCGTTTTAAGAATTTTGACATTGTTCCATCAAGTATGGTATGATAAATGCCTTGTTTCATTTTTTTCCATGTTTTTTACCATCACCATTTAACATTATGGGATATGAAATTGCCCGCCGAACTGTCCTTTTAAATTAGAATATTACAAATGTGAAGTTGCTTCTGTTTCTGTCATTGAAATTCTCTTCAAGGTAGCAGAGATGTTTTGGACTTTATCTTTTGATATGTGAGCTGGTTGCTTTCTGGAGCCATAATTCAATGTAAGTAGTAGAAATAAGTACCTCAGATCATCTAGATGGCAATTTTGTTTGCCCAGTCCTATACTTAGTTTTTGATGTAATTTGTGGAATTTTATGTTGACCCAGCAGTGTCCGTAAATTCTTTTTCCCAGCAGGAATGAGATCACCTTTTTCATGGGTTCTGTAAGACCTGAAGTCAATTCATTGGTGATCCCTTGTATCTTCTCCGGTTTCAACCTTCCTCCACTCTTGCACTTTACATTCGAAAGCTTGCCTGAATCTTGCAAGGCCATTGCTTAATGCTGTGTAAAAGTACTGAGAATCTTAAAAAATACATACATGACAAGCAGATTAGATCAAATTATTTTTGATCTGGTTGAAATTTTTAGTAGAAGGCGGGCCTTGGCACAATCGTTAGGTTGCTCCATTGTGACTTGGGTGTCATGGGTTTGAAATACAGAAACGGACTCTTTGCACACCGGGGCAAGGCTGCCTACATCTGACCCTCCCCAGACCCCACAGTGGTAGAAGCATCGTGCGCTAGAATGCCTTTTTTTGAATTGTAACTTGTTTAAATATCATTTTAATAAAGATCAGGAATGCCTTTTTTTCGCTTTCATGAATAATTCTATATGTGAAAACACTTTGTGGTGCTAGTGGAGATCAAATTCATTAAAAATGTGTCTATTATTATTCAGCAACACTATTAACCACATTTACTTTCTTGTTTTAATCATTATAAACATGAAAACCATGGAAGGTTTATTTATTGCATTTTCTTGTTGGGCTGATATATTGGATCGATTTTATAGGAGTTCTTACAATGTTTCAAATCCTCTTAAAGAGCAATACTAATGCATGCAGTGATATATATCTTGGCTTCCATATTTATTGCATCGTTAACTTGCTTGACATGTCTTGTTTACCTAGCACAATCTACTTGAAGAACTTTTGTTTCATACTGTTTTTTGTTCTTCATTTATCCCATATATGCGCTAGCCTAGCACCCATTTATGAAGCTTGCGTGAACTTACTTTGATGTTCTTCTTTATCATCCCCTCTCTTTCCCTACCCACTTAGGGCTCGTTTGGTTCGCGGAAAAAGGAGGAAAAGTGTAGTCAACGGGAAAGTAATGAGATGCCTCTTGTTTGGTTGGAGTTTTCAAAGAAGAGAGATGGAAAAGTTGCATTCCCATGGGAATATGATTCCCACATTTCATGGAAAAGTCTTTCCCATGAGAAACATGAGAAAGTTACTTTCCCATGAGGCGAGAATCACTCCATCTTTGTTTTTTCCCAAAAAGACCCTTCAGCATTAAAGAGGCATTAAAGACCTAATTTTTATGAAGGGTATAATAGGAATTACACATAACTTTTTCAGAAAAGTAGGTGGTCAACCAAACATAAGCCCTCTGGAAATCTATCACTTTTCTATGTTTAACCAAACATGCCAAAAGTACATTCCCAGGCATTCTCTTTCTAGGAATCTTCTTTCCAGGAATCATATTTCTGGGAGGGAAAATGCTTCCCGCGAACCAAACGAGGCTTTAAGGAGAATAAACTTGGAACCTAGCATCCCCGATAATGCGTACTACTACTCCTATGTTGTTAGTATTCATACCACTAATGGTAATAGCTGACCTGCAGTCTTGTTTTTGTGCTGTCCTGATACCGAGGTTGTAATGGTAAGGATGGTAGAATATCTTCTATCTGTAATAAACTTCTTATTTTACCATCTATACCACATGTACACGTCACCTTAGAAGTAAATTTTGATCATTAATGATTGTTGACATCTTTTCTTCATTGTAGAATATATTACTGTACTTGATTTTTTATTCTTATTATGCATGTATTTTAGTGTTTCAAAGGCGATAGATATCTTAGAGGCTTATGAAGGGACACTAGAAGATGATTATCCTCCAGACAACGAGCGCTATGAACATGGCGAAATGCTCTTGTATAAGGTAATTAATATGTTATTATTTACTGTTGTTTTTTTAGGATGTAACTTCAAGACCTCCATATATTTTGCTATAACTTCTCGTTGTTTTCTTTTCTTTTACAAAAGAAATTGATGGCACAACTAATAATTCCCACTTTATCATAAGCACTCTAGCATTTTGTTATGAGCAAGATTTTAGCTATTAGCATAGTGCACCAGTGTGATGTCGTGAAAAAAGGCTACATCATCATTGTTCTAGTTCTTGGAAAGAACTTGAAATGCTTTTGTTTACTGCACATTGAAATAAATTTTTTGCTTATTGCACATGGAAAATTTGATCTGCAAATAGATACAGTAGTTAAACCATATATCAAATTATTTAGATCTTTCTCACGATCAACTAGCATGAACCATGGTATCTTACAGGAAAAAATGGTGAATGCTAATGTTTGAAACGCTACTTATTCATCTTGGGAATAAAAAAGTAGTCGTATTTATGTGGCTTATGTAGTTCAAAGTGGGTTAGGCTTGTGAGAATCTCTGATGGATTCAAAGGGAACTTTAAACATTAGGAGAACCACATGCTCCATGAGTAGGTCATATCTGACGCATTTAGAATCACATAACTTTGGTGATTACGGCGAAATTCGTGAAAAATAAAGAGTATGTTGAGAGTTAGTTAATGAGGATCACCTTAAGGAACTAATTCAATAGAAACTCCAAGCTTTGGTTAGGGGAGCTGGATATTGTTCAGTCTGTTAGAGTAAGGATTTTTAAGAATGATTTAGAAGGGCAAGATATGTTGGCATGGGCAAAATTATCATACTATTCTTTAAAATTATGAGAGCTTTGGTTGTTAATATACATGATTTAGATCAAGGTCTATCGAACCTATACTGGGGCTTGTACTGGTTGGCAAATAGTTTAGTACGGTACGAGTTTGTATTGTAGTGTGCTGGAGCGTACCAAAACAACGAGAGGGAGGGGGAGAGGGAGAACGAGAGCAAGGAAGAGAGAGAGAGGGAGGGATAGGGAGAGGGAGGGAGGGAGAGAGGCCAAGGAGCTTTGAGCCATCGATGGGGAGCTTCGAGAGCTTCAGATCCAGCGATAGGGATTGAGAGAGATAGAGGGAGGGGGAGAGAGAGAAATTGAGCGATCGAGGCTTCAAATAGGGGTTTAGGGCATTCACATAACTCACCACAGGCATTGAACGAGATTGGAGTGCTGTTGCCGTCGTCCCGGTCACCGGACTCATGGGGATTAGGTATTCAAACATGACCGGTCTTTTATAACCTGTTTCGACCGTGCTGGTAACCAACTGGTCTAGTTTGGTACGCCGCAAACTGGACGGTTTAGCATGATTTGGCTTACCCTGATTTGGACCATATGTTCATGTTAATTTAGAAGAATTAAAGTTAACCTGTGATGACTAACATACTAAATTATGAAGTTAAAAGTTGAGGATGGTGCGAACATTCTTTCTTGACAAGTGGCTCTGATCTCAAATAACCAGAGACTTATTGTAAAATGGAATTAACTCTAGATAGGAAAGAATGGCAAAGATAGATTTGTGAAGCTGGCTCTCACCAATGGAATGTGGTTCTCCTTTTGGTTTGGTGCTCAACTAGATAGTTGATTTAGCAGTGCGACCATACTTTTATGACTCTAATAATTCAGGAAGCTGGTTTTACTTCAGGCTGAGATAATGAACAAGAAATGTCTTTATTTATTTGGTTTATGAATCTTTTGCTTATATAAATTTGTAGGTCTTTTGCTGAAAGTTACAGTCAAGGAACACCTTGATTTTTACACCTCTGGATATCTATATATTGCATGACAATCTTTCATTCCGAGAAGTTTTTAACCTTTTAAGTTGATTAATGCATCTTTTTTTTCATGCTTAAGACACAGTTTTCCAAGAATTTTTCACTGTCTATTAGTAGATTGTCACTTGCATGTTCAATGCTATCTATATCTGTGCTCTGTTTTTTGTTTTTAGCCTTTATATTGATATGGAGATTTCTTATGTCTTCACTAAGTTATCTTGTGGATTTTGTGCTTGCACTTAAAAGTAATTTAATGCAGATATCTTTGTTAGAGGAATGTGGGTTGCTCAAAAAAGCGCTTGAGGAAATGCACAAGAAAGAGGCCAAAATTGTAGGTGCATTCATTATGTTACTTAAGTTGTTGAATATGTAATGCTGTGTGGACCAAATGTGTTTAACAGAAAAGACAACATTATGTAGATAGGTGCCTAATTTTATATTAGTCATTACACTTGCAGCAAAAAGCAGTTGCTTCTGCATATTCTCATTATCTGCTTTCTTGTTAATACGGCTTTCTTGCTAATGTCTCATCAGGTTGACAAATTAGCATACAGGGAACAAATGGCATCTATACTAGTGAAACTTGGTTGCCTAGAGGAAGGAGAGAAAATATATAGGTCCCTGCTCTTTATGAATTCCGACAATTATAGGTAAGTTGTTTGGTTATTTCTCACTTCAGGTTGAGATGAGCTTTTATAATCTGAATGGGAGAAATTTTTTGATTTTTCACAAAATTGTTGATATTGTAAAATATTTTTATTTGTACTCATCATGCAGAATAATATTTTTTTTGCATTTTTTAATTTTATAAAAGTTGAGCAATTTTGAATTGCCTACTAAATGCCTTTAGCGGTCTAGCTATTTGCCTCACTGATTGATCCTGCTGTGGGTATTCTTAGATTCTTTTCTTATTGCGGCTAATCTTCATGTAAAAGGAGGTTAAACCTTTAAGTTTATCTGCAAGATTTTCACCGTTGCTTGTAGTTTCTTTTCCTATCAGAAACAAAATTGTCAATGACACTTCCAATTTCTCTTTCTTATGCCTTTTAATGATTTTAGTTGGGGTATCATGTATGACCGCATTGCCTTATTATTAATTGGAAGTCTGGAACATTGTATTTTTTTTTTTTGCTGTGACATGCTCTTCAAATATTTACCTTAAACATCATCATAGTGGGAGGATTGACCGAATCAAATTGTGTAACTAATTGTGTGAACATAAATCATATATGTTTGACCTGTTTTTCCATCGTGCCAATTGGATATGTAGATACTGTTTGTTCAGTACTTGTACAGGTTTTTTCTTCTTTATTGATCAAACTAGTTAAAGAATACAATTAGCTGGTAATTGAGAAATTTGCAAAGTGGGCATATCAGATTTAAAGAATACATGGATAACACACCTGGTATATTGGTTCCAATAAGACAGCAATGCTCTGAAGGAAAGTATTTTGTTTAACGACCAGCAAACAACCGATTATGATGAGTATTACATTGTGTGAAAATTTGTGTAGTGCAATCACCTCAAAGGTACTTTAGAACCAAGTGGATAAATGTGCTGTTTGATAAACATTTTTGTGTGGGTCAGTCCAGTCAGTAATCTGCCTTCAATGGTTGGCTTTACGCGACATGACATATGTCTATATGAAGAGTCAGCTCATTCCATGGCTGGTTTTTGTCATATTTTCACCTCTAGGGAGAAGGGAAACCTGTACAATGGTCTTGCAATGCTCTTTTTAGCACCTGGTGCTCTAGCTTAAAAAGTTTTATCAGTTGCAACAGTTTCAGTAGCTCTAGTTTAGTTGTTATATACATGTGCATGATATTGCGACATGAAGTTGAACTGTCGAAGGACTAAAGTTGCTAGCTTTAAGTCTACAAAAATAATCAAGCAGGGCGTAAGTCATAACTTGACTGATTGTTGTTACTTATTTTATTTAGGTACTTTATAGGCCTGCAAAAATGCCTTGGTTTATATTCTGAAAAAGGTCAATATACATCTGATGAAATTGAAAGATTAGATGCATTTTATAAATCACTTAAGGAGCAATACAGTTGGTCATCTGCTGTTAAGGTAAGCTGTTCTTCCTTATTATCTTTAGCCCAGGATCCTGGTCTCATTTTATGTGCTGTTTATTCTGTGTTAAATCATACTTGTTTCAACTTTAAAAGATCATTTTTGGTACATAGTGGAGAGTTCTGTCCAATCTATTTAATGTGACTGCCTATCATGGTTGTTGATTGTAAATTCATGATTTGAGATCAAAATTTTTGGTCATTATTTTTGGGGGATTAAATATTCAATCAAAGCAACAACTTATTTAGACCACGTTCTTTAATTATCAACTTGTTTAGTTTGAAGCGAGTGAGAATCATATAGGGTATTCTTATCAAAAGGAAAAGCTCAAAGCATGCCTTGTTGAGCATGTAATAGTATACAACTGGATTCAGACTCTTGATCCAAAGAATGGCTACCTCTGACAATGATCTGGTGCTATATTTAGGTAATAGCTTCAAACTTATTAATAGCATAGAAAAAATGATCAACTGTACAAAGAAAATATGGAATAAATTTGACACTTTGTTTTCTCCCCATCATTTGAAGGCGTTAGAACCATGCAGGAAGATAGGCATAACTTTACTTAATTGGAATACTTTGTGGTTGTCGTAATTCAATACTTTGTGCTTGTTACCGTTATCAGTCATGTTCTAGAACTTAAATTATAGGTCTTCAATTGGGAGCTTTGTGGGGGCAATGTATGCATGACTATTACGAGCAAAGTAGTGAATGCATAAGGATAAGGGGCTCTGGTTTTTATAGTCTGTCATTTTCGGCATTTTCTTAAACCGGTTAGGTGAGCCTCTCATTTGAGCAACACATGTTTTTTCCTTTAATCTATACTACTGTTTTCCATATCATGCCTGTCTTTCAATCTGGGTAATATTCTACTTATAATTACTACAATATTTAGTGTCTTTTTTTTTTCTTTGCTCAGCGAATACCACTTGATTTTTTAGAAGGCGACAACTTTCGGGAGGCAGCAGACTGCTATGTTAGGCCTCTATTAACTAAGGTAATATGGATTTTTTTCTCCCATAAACTTATTGTAGTTGTATGCACTGTTTTGTGCTGGATTATGCTTCTTTGTGAGCTGTGTATTTCTCATCATTTCACTTTCTATTAAACATATGGTAAACAATTATAGCTGACACAGTTATTTTTCTTATACTCATTCAGGGGGTTCCTTCACTGTTCTCTGATCTTAGCCCCTTGTACGACCACCCTGGCAAGGTTTGCTGATTTGTTTGTCATGCAGCATAAAGTATTAAACACATTTCTTTTTCAAGATTATAGATTGTGTAAAGGAAACTTAATGTGCGAAACTTCTGAACCCTCTTGGCAGGCATGCATTCTTGAGGAGTTATTTCTTCAGCTGGAAGATTCAATAAGAATGACAGGATCCTTTCCTGGAAGGTAATCCTGGGACTGCTGTTATGTCGTGGTGTTTTGGAATCATTGTGAACTTACATTTTAAACTAACTTCTAAAGTTTGAATGGAATGGTAGAACCATATCATGTTGAGTTGTTTTAGTTGGGACCCTGGAAGGTATCATATTGTTCAATTAAACTAGCCACAAATGTCTAGATTGAAAGAACTGCAAACTATTTAATAATTGTTTAGTCATACATGGTTAATTATAATGTTGTATGATTCGTCCAAGCCATCTTTGTCTTTCTAACATGCCAAGGGAGTCAGTATGAGTTTGTTGCATGTATTTGAATGTCCTCTACTCCAATGAAAAGATAGGCCCTAAAATTTGAGAGGAAGCAACTATGAAATTTGGTTGAATTTTATAATTGATGGTGCTATTAAATTCAATCAGATGCGTTGGGTTGCTGCTCATATTTAGTTAGTTCAACATCCTCTCAGATCCTATCACTTCAAAATTTTGCCCCAGAATGATTACAAACTATAGATGTTTTTAGATCATTTGGTAGTAGCAAACTTTTTGATTGCATGCAGCAAGAGCTATAGTAGAGCTGACCAATTTAATTTACAAATGATAACTCGTAAAGGGAAGGCTTTGGAAAAAGAGAGGATGGGGACCATGATATTTATTGAAGCAGCGAGAGAAAAGTTAGGAAGGTTCCTACGATGGATCACCTGTTCTGAAACAAGCACAAATGTTGAGGTGTGGTTGACGAGGTTCATTTAAATGGTTCTGATTGTTATGACATTTATAACAGCCAGTAGTGTGAATACTTTTTCTGTATTCTTTGTTCTCTTCTTAAAATGGATCCTGATTGATTGTCAAGCCCAAGGTGTTTCTTGCTTAACTGTGGTCCATTTACTATGTTGTTGAAACTGCTTAATCACTGCAAATTCTGTTATATTCCTTTCAGGTACATATGTTTAATCTGCACTGCAGTTAAAGTTTAAATTGGCAAAAATGATCTAATTCTTATTCTGATCTTAGGACACGAAAGGAGCCTCCTTCAACTCTTGTGTGGACTTTGCTTTTGGTTTCCCAGGTTTGGCTTTTGCGACTTTGTGGCTTTTAACTATATTTTTTACTACAAATTATGTAGTGCATATTCTTCAGCTGTCATCTAGGCCATTGTATTTGGTGCAGCACTTTGACAGGCGGGGTCAACATGCTATTGCACTGGCTAAAATTGATGAGGCTATTGAACACACTCCAACCGTGATTGATTTATATTCGGTCAAGGTTTGTCACCTATCTTTGAGTTATTGATCTTTCTCAAAATTATTGACCATTCTTGACTATGTAATGCTTTGCAGTATTTTCTGAATGAGTAGTACCATGTGCAAGCATCTTTATTCAGTTAAATCTGTTCTGGTCGTATAGTTGTTATATTTCTGTTCTAAATCCTGCATAGTGCATACGCTTTAATAAAACGACGACTCTTGCATCTGCATTTATAAGAAAATTCAAATGTTCTTAAACTTATCATGCTTGTTCTGTGCTACCTGAATATGCTGATTTTACAAGTTTATGCCACTTCTTTACTTTTGACCTTCCTCCTTGCCCCAATTTCAAATATGTAATCCCTTCATTTCTTTCCCATCTCACTACACTAGTCTCCTAAATCACTAAGCTACTTTTCTTTGACATCATTTTCAGATTTCTTCTTTGCCTTTTATGTTATCTGATAAAAATGGGGATTTTTCATACCAGAACTAACTCTTAAGTTCTAATTTCCTCTCTTTTTTCGAAAAAAATAAAATTCAATTGGCATCAGACATGTTCTGCAAGGTATTTAAGCAGAACTGATTAAGAACCATCAACAAATGAGGTTTGACCATTACATCTTATATCTCCTTTGATCATCATGGTTCAGTTCATCTGAATTCGTCTGAGCTACTACTTAAGTGTTTCTATGTTTGACTTTCTTATTGATCATGAATTGTTTAATTTCAACAAGCTTGAGAAGTAAGGATCATTGAAGTCTGGCAATTGTAGTATACTACTAAATGGTAAAGTCCTTGGTCATGTGCTTGTATAACAAGTGTAATGATGTTAAGCTCCTTAAATTTAAAAAATAAATCAATCATCTTCTACATTAACATACTATCGTTCTGTTTACAGGGAAGAATATTAAAACATGCAGGTGATTTAGCTGCTGCTGCTTCTTTGGCAGATGAAGCTAGGTCTATGGATCTTGCTGACCGTTACTTAAACAGTGAATGTGTCATGCGTATGCTTCAAGCTGATCAGGTAAATTAAAAGATCCAAAAACTGGACTTCTCCTGCGTTCAACAATGCTTATTGTACAGTCTGTATTTTTTTCGTATCCGAAACTAAGTTTTCTTGGAGTCTTTGTTTGGTGAAGGTTGGGTTTGCAGAGAAGACAGCTCTGTTATTTACCAAGGATGGAGATCAGCACAATAACTTGCATGACATGCAGTGCATGTGGTGTGTTTTTGTTACCCTCTGTCTTTAAGTTTTAAGCATTTTCATTTATGCTATTTTTATATGATTCATGCATTGTGGGAAGGTATGAACTTGCTTCTGGTGAGAGTTACTTTCGCCAAGGTGATCTTGGGCGAGCTCTGAAAAAGTTCTTGGCTGTTGAGAAGCATTATGCAGACATGACTGAGGACCAATTTGACTTCCATTCTTATTGTCTACGTAAAATGACTCTGCGTGCTTATGTGTCAATGCTGAAGTTTCAAGATAAGTTGCATTCACATGAGTACTTTCATAAAGCTGCAGCAGGAGTTATCAGGTGAAGCTGCCGTTTTGTATATTTTGGATATTTATTTAACTAAATTATTGAATTTATCCTGCAATCTTGTTCACTGTAATCTTGAGTATTAGCAATAAAATTTTTACTAATATTTGGATCAATGCTGTCTTATTTATCTACAAGTGTAGTCTGATTTGATTTAGTTATACACTTATACTATGTGCTTGTTTCTTAATCAGTTCTCTTCTTCCCTTTTTTTTTTCTGTTTTTTGAGAATACGGTGGTTATTCACCACCACTCAGGTTTGAACCTGAGACCTCACATTTGGAGAGGATGGCAACGACCAGCTGAGATAACAGTTGTTGGTAACCAGTTCTGCATGCTTGAAAATAATTCTTTCCCCTGATGTTGGCTGCCCTGTTTTCATCCATTCCCTTGTATATTAGCTGCATGTCGTCTTGCCATGTTTAATATCTCTATGAAGCATTGGTCTTGCTTCACATTCTTATTTTCTTTCTAAGCATTTAATCTCATTGCTTGTATTTTCCTTCTACTGGGTGTTTGGTTCTTGGTATAGCTTTTAAAATGTATGATGTGCTGAAATTTGGATTACAAAAACAACAGGGGGCATGATTTTCCTGTTCAAGATCTTTAGGAAGTTGCTGGAAATTTTCTACAGTTTGTTCTCTAAGAATTTAAATGTTGAATGTAACAGAAGTGCTGAAGCTCACTGGAGTCATTTATTATGCTATATGATACTGGAAGTTGAATGACGGATTATTCCTACTTTGCTTTAAAGAAACGACTTCAGTTAGCTTGTGCTATACTGTTTTGTGGTTTTTTGTGTACATCTGTCTTTTCATGCAACTTTTAGAAAAAGTGATTAATTATATATTACTTGCATAAGTGTAGATGCTATATGAAGTTGCATGATTTTCCAATCAGAGCAACAACAGAAGAGGGTGATGAAATGTCAAGGTTGCCTCCTTCACAAAGAAAGAAACTGAGACAAAAACAAAAAAAAGCTGAAGCTCGTGCAAAAAAAGTACTCTCATTACTTCTTTTTTCCATCTTAAAAATTTGACAATTTAGATGTTTTCCATGATAATATCCTCAATATCTTTCAGGAGGCTGACGAAAAAACTGAGGAGGAAACTTCTTCCAGCACATCAAAACCTGGCAAGCGACAACATACCAGATCAGTTGATGTAGATCCTCATGGGGAAAAGTTATTGCAGGTAATTGTTTAATTTGGATTTTGTGTTAATCCGAGTCCTGTGTTTTATCACTCTTGCTGTAAAACCCCTCCAACCCCTTCTTTTGTGTGCACTCGAATATATAAACTCTCTCTGTGGTATGAAATGTCCTCATATCTCTGGACCAGCACCCAGTTTTTCTGAACATACATACAGTTGTTGAGGCAGTTGTTACTCAAATTATCATGTTAAGCAACTTTCAAGTGGTTGGCACCACACAGTTATCATCTGAATAAGTGTGTTGATATGTTATTTTGTAAGGCAGGTTGAGGATCCATTATTGGAAGCTACAAAGTATTTGAAGTTGCTCCAAAATAACTCAGCAAGCTCGTTGGAAACACATATACTTTCTTTCGAGCTAAACATGAGAAAACAAAAGATTTTGCTTGCTTTTCAGGTAACTCCATATTCAACAGCAAATGCTGTATTCTCATTTACGCCACCCAGTTTAGCTAGAATGTTTTTCTTGGGTTTTACATTCCTTGATACTTGACACCTGTTCAAGATATATGTGATGTGTGTGCATGCAGTCAATTAGTTAATCATCTAATTCTCTTTAGGCCTTGATATTTATGCATCTTCCAAATGCTTGGAAATATGGTTAGTTTTATTTAGATAGTTTCAGGTATTTTCCTAGTTACGTGTTGAAATGAACTAAGAAAAGAAGTATTCCATGTCTGTTATTGTACAATTGATTAATATAACCTGAGTCATCTATATACATGACTCAGTCAATGTGACGGAAAAAAGCAAAATTCAGGTGTCAAAACAGCTGAAATAGCTAGTCTCAGCTGTAATCTTGGATCTTTGCAAGTACTGACCAAACTTAAATTTGTGGTCATGAGTAAAACAGAAGCCCTGAATTAGGTTCATTTGCTTAATGTGCTTGAGTTCCATGAGGCTTGTCTCCTGTTGTATCAAACATGCAAAGTCATTGGTGCACTTTTCATATCTTCAATTACATTAACTGAGGCCTTACTTTATGTGCTTGTATAACTACTTATCTTTTATCTCTTTTATCTTAATGCTTTTATATTTTCAGGCTGTCAAGCAGCTGCTTAAGTTGGATGAGAATAATCCTGATTGCCACAGGTGTTTGGTATGTCACCCTGAAAGTTTCAACATGCCTAAAGCCAAGTGCTCTGGTTATTTCCATGGCTTATCTGGACATGCTTTTTCGCAGATAAGATTCTTTCATAAAGTTAGCAGCTTTCCTGCCCCAGTGACAGACTCAGCGATACTAATTTGGAATGTCTTAGAAGCAGAACTACCAAACATAAGGTTACCACGGCATGCCGTGCACCCCACCCGCGCACACCCCCCCCCCCTTCTCTCTCTCCTCTTCCCTTTTTCCCCAAATTTACATGGTTCTTAGAGTTCTTTTCTTTTGCAGTCAGTTGCACGGCAAGTCACTTAATGTAATTAACCAATCTTTCCTTGAGAAGCACAAAGGTTTTGTTCTCGCTCTTTATGTGTTTTCTTAAATTAAAATCCATAGTGGTGTTGATTCAAGTTGTATGGGCAAACAGATTCTTTGATGCATAGAGCTGCAGCTGCAGAAATGCTACTTGTTCTGGAGCCAGAAAAGAAGCTTGAGGCAATTAAGCTAATTGAAGATTCGCCAAACAAACTGGCACCAGTGTAAGGTTCTCCTGATTTGTGAATAGTCATATATTCAGCATACATTCTGCAAATTTTGAAGCAAAAATGAAATGGTCCTTCAATTCACGATAGGAATGGAGCGCTAGGTCCAGTCAGGGAATGGAAACTTGAAGACTGTATTGCAGTCCACAAATTGCTCAAAACAGTCTTTATCAATGAAAATGCTGCTTCCAGTAAGTGCCTTTACTGCATCAAGTTCACATTAAGCCTTTTATATTTGTGCTGCAGCATTTTTAAAATCATAGGAGTTTGATTTACAAGGTACAGAATATCTTTCTACCATTTGCTTTATTATATTTTCTTCCTCTGTAGGATGGAAAGCACGATGTGCAGAATATTTTCCATACTCGACATATTTTGGAGGCTGCAGGAGCTCAGCTGTTGCTTTTTCTGTAAATCACAACGTGCAGAATGCACCAGAAAATGGAGTTCTGGCCTATCAAGAAACTAAAAGCGAAGAATCTCACTCGTTGAATGGAAAATTGCAGGCCTTCAAGGACCTTACCATTTAATAGTATAGCATGTTCTTTTGGGCTAACACGTGCACTGGAGTTTAGAGGAGCTTGATTGATACACAGAGCAAGAGTTGCACATGTAGAATCCTGCTGCGCATGGGGAAGAAACAGAAGAATGCTCTCACAAGAGCACTGCTCTGGGACTTGTGTCAGCACATTGCAGTAAGGGATGCAATTGATTTGAGACCAACATCTCAAGTGGCTCTGTGTATCACTCATTAGCCGGTTAATTGTATTATTAGTTCTCATCTTGAACATGGTGGAAGGGAATCTTTACCTTTCATCATTCAATCAGCTAATGGTGATGGTGAGTTAAAGTAGCTGGGAGCTGGTTATGCCTGCAGGCTGAGCGGTCTGCCTGCTCTTAAGCATGATACTCTTTAAGCAGTGGGTTGATGGTAATTGTCTGGTTGTATTCAGCTCTTCTTATGGACCACCATATCTGTGTAATCTGTGTTGCCGTTCAATTAAAAATTTTGGCAAGAACTTTTTTTTGCTGTATTAGTAATTTGGTCTTCAAAGATGAAAAAATGTCAAATCTGAGCTTTAAATGACAAGTCATGCATTCATCATTCCTTTGGACCATTTTATTATTACATGGGGGTGGCAAATGGCAATGCCTGGATTGTATATATGATTTGTTGGATCTATAGCACTGAAGATGGAATGACTAGCCTGAGTTTCGTGTGTGATATCTTTTCTTTTTTCCGATAATACGTGTGAAATCTTTTTCAACATCAGGTGCATGAACTAGAATTCTCAGGGTGTTTTTTTTTTGGTACAATTCTCATGGTGTTTGCAGTGAATAATTCCTCCAACACAGAGAAATTGATATAGTCTTGTTGAATTGAACCTGCCTTTTTTTTTTTTTTTTTTTGTTATTTGTTAGGGCGGGTGACTCATACCTGACGAGTACGAATGCACCCAATAAAGTCAGTAACCTGCCAATTTTTTTTGATATCCTGCCACTTTTGCTTGCACTCTCTTCCAAAGTGCGTGTTTTTTAAACATTTGTCTTATAGTAAGAAAAGGAAAGCCCTTTGCCGTGGGGACAATATTGTTTTGTTTCCAGTGTATGGGAATTTTATCCTGTTTGTAAGTACATATTGGGATTCGGGACAACTAATATGATGCCTGCGTAGGGGAATATTTTAAGATATTCTTTTGGGCACTTTGAATCTTGATGTCAATGGTGTGGATTGCCGGTCTTAATGTTTCATCTTTATAATTTGAATACAGGGCATAAATGCCTGGGAATCATTAAGGTTCAATGGCAGAATAAGGGTATCAAAGAGGACCCGACTGTTTGTCCTCGAAGCCAGGTTCAATTCTGTGAAGGAGTAGAAGTGGCTTGGTTTTAACTTTATCTGATCACATTGAGCAAGGATCCATTTGAGAGTGCAGAAGTGTTTCCTCTCTTGCATCATGTCAAGGTATTAAAACCTTATGATAAAGAAACCATAAGATGTTTAAGAAATCTTAGTGTTTGACTCCAATTTCAACCATGCAACCTCAAGAAGCAAAACCACTCAATGAGCATGGCATGGTGCCACTTCTTGTTCAAATAAATTTCTATTCCTGCTTGTATTTACGCTTTACAAATTAATTTTAAATTTGGTTGAGCAGCACACAGCTGTGTGTGTATGAATCTGGCAAGTGACCGCACCCCTTAGTTGCATAATGTGCATGAAATTTCTTTTTTTTTTCAACAAGGAAGTTCGCTATAAATGATTCAATCTTCAAATGACTGCCATGTGCAAGGAATAGTTATGCAGGCATATCATTGACAATGGCAGGCAGAATGGATTTAACCTCTCCATAAAGAACCACTTGGAGAGGTCATGAAGCTTCATGCTGTTCACATACTTTACCTGATATCGGCAAAAGAGCAAATAGTATCCAAGACAAACAAACCTATGGTTCGAGACCAGAAGACTATATTTCAATAGTCTGAGCACTTCAAAGAGGCAGCAAAGATGATGCAACCAAAAATAAAACTAAACGAGAATAAAACAAAAGGAACCTTACATTGTCACTACTATCCGCAACAGCTGGAACCTTCTTCTTTCGACCTACACATGCATGCTTATTTCGCACTTATGAAAATATTTGATATGGATTTGTCAATGAAGGTCATAGAAGATTCTAATAAGGAAGGTGATTCAGATTTTGATTAAAGGGTCTTAAAAGCATAGGAGGCTGGATGGAAAAGACCAAATAGAAATAATGAGAAGGATCTAAGAAAGCAAGCAAGGGAGGCGAACATGAGTCAAGATTGAAATGAGTGCAGAAAAATTCAATCGACATGCCAAATGAATAGGATAAGATTTGTGGATTACGTCCTAATAGCGACAACAAACAATAAACAACTCACAAGGTTAAAATCACAAGATAATACAACTGAAAGCTGAAATAAGTAGAGAATGAAATAAGATTAAATGATACCAACCACTAGATGGCATAAAGAAATCTTTACCCCTAAAAATAGAAATATATGCAAATGCATCATGACACAAAAGGCTGTGTTATATACAGAAGCATAAAAAGAATTTTTTCTCATTCATCTTGGAAAACTAAAAACCATTTACTGAAACTGAAAAAGTAAACGCTGGAAATGATTGATAACAGCATAAAGCCACTAGTTGCTCATATTATTAATGGAAAGCAAAGCACTAGTCGAAGGTGGATCTTCATCACAAGGAAACAAGCTATGTATGCTTCACAATGAGGCTGGGCCTGACAATTTCCATGAGGGAATGAATAGCCCAAATATTGCATATAATTTTCCATAATTCACTATTCCTCGACCTGATTAGTTGCTGGACCTTGAATCATGTCCTCAAGATCATAATTGAGTTTCTCCCATGGCCTCCTTACTACTTTAATGTTGGAGTGCAATTTCTCAAAGATTAAAGAATAGAACTGTCTGGGATTCAAATTTTTTAGACATGTAAGCCACTTAAAGATGAAGCTGATAGCAGAATTTTGTCTGAAAAATCAAGTACAGTCCAAACAAAGGATTACTCGTATTGTCCAACCGGATGTCAGCGATAAACAAAAAAGAAAGAATCTTGAAATTAGTAAAGAGATGGAAAAGATCAGATATTTATACAGAAGAGCTTTCTCAATTCCTCTTGCTTGAGAAGCATATAACAAAGCTTCTTAGTGAACATAAAATCATGAACCTATCAGGCTCCAATTGCCATAAATCCTCGGACAAAGAAAATCCTAATACAGACCCAACTGTTGGCAGAAGAAAAAATTACGGAATTAAGTGAAGTTCAAAGGCAAAACTATTGTATCAATAAAAAAAAATGACATATATTGACTTGATTCTGTCCAAAGGCAGGAAAAAAAGATCAACTCTAAGGGTATGTGATCATCAGGGCACTCAGTGCTGCCCCGAAATAATAAATAAATAAATAAATAAATAAAACCCCGGAATAGATAGATAAATAAATAAAAGAATCCTCATTTTGATTCAAGAAACCATCCTAGCCGCAGGGTATGAACTTGCAAGCTGGAAAGATCATCCCCGTGAAGCAGAGAAGACATATGGTCACAAGATTCTGGGAGCACCACCGGAGAGGCCTCCATTTGATCTCTACGCTTGAGCTCTTCATTCTTTTCGAGGTCTGCGGCTCCTTGGACAGATCAAAGCTGGCGCCTTTCATCCTCAACTCCTGAATGGACCTCGTGAGGGCCCGCCCGTCGGCTCTCTCCCTCTGCAAATGCCTCGAGACCTTCCAATATCCGCAGATCTTTATCTGCACCGCACAAACCAAAACAAGCGAGGTGAGAAGGGACAAGCAGGAAGGGACCCACCAGTTCTTGCACGCCCTGCGATCCTCCGACTGGTTAACCGAGGAGGTGAAAAGGAGGGTGAGAGAGATTCCATGGAAGGCGAAGTAGAGGCAGCAGAGCTGGAAGGCCCCGCGCCTGATGGTCTCCAGCCGGGCCTCGATTGCTCCAATGCGGTGCCCATGGAGGTCTTCCTCCCTCTGCCAGAGCTTGAGGAGGAGAAGGTGGCCGGGGCTCTTGGAGATTTCGGTTAGGGGGTGGTGTTGGATCGCGCCAAGGGCGGCATCAGCAAAGAGGCTTTGCTTCTGGGGCTCGATATCGACTGGGATTTCGACGACATGGTTATCTCTTTGTTCTGCCATTGTAAGACTGGGAAGATGGAGGAAAGAACCAAGAAAGAATTGATATGGGGTTTTGGGAAAGTGAGAGAAACAGGGAAGATGGAAAAGGAAATTTGGTTGGCAGAAATGGTGGGGGTTTGGATTGGGCGGAGAAGAGGGGGGGTTTAAAAATTCGACCGTTGTTTGTCCTCGAAGCCAGGTTCAATTCTGTGAAGGAGTAGAAGTGAGCCGCTGGCTTGGTTGGGGCCCAAGTGTCTGGATTTGTGCGTGATGCGCATGCTTGTAGCTTATGGGCTATGGACCGGATGCAATTAAGCCTAATTCATCTAGAAGGAACTTTATTTTGGCTAAGCTTTGATGCTGTGAATGGCGTGAATCTTCCACCCTACATTAGGACCTGGACCCGTTCTACTATTGTTGTATTTTTAATCTTGGTCGATCCAGGCTCGAATAAGACCTCAGGGTGCAAATGGCTCGAGTAGATACATTTCTGAATACGTACAAGGCTCGTCTTTGACTCAACCCGTATACACAAAACTCAGTTCCATCGGAGACTTGGACATCAAAACTAGGACAGAGATGTGAGTCACAAAAAATGAGACCTGACTAAATCTGTAAAAATTAGCTTACAAAAAATGAGTCTAAGACTCTTAAGCTGAAGAGAGAGACGAGCTGATCTGACCACCAACCAGCTGCATTATGGGTCAGGAGGTCAAGCTGGGCCAGAAGTGGGTCGAGTTAGACCTGGATGCTACTTCACCCACCCAAGTTGCAGCCCTAGTCAGGACCCAGGCAGTTTGGATCAAAGGGAACCCAACACGTTCTCTAGCACCCGCATTAAATGTCGCTATCAGTCTAATAGAAATCTACCAACCATCCGATCAACAGACCCTGGAGCTGCGTCTGTGCCGTCCCTAAACCGCGGCGTTAGATACTTCCGCCCGCATTCCCGGCTCTCCTTCATTCCTTCCCACTCGTAGCCCGCCCCACCCCACCATTTCGCGCACGGAGGATCTCGCCTAGATCGGACGGGGTTGGAATGAATGTTAAGAGGCTGGTGGCGGTGATTTCATCTTCTCGATCCGCCGCCAGAGATCCTGTCCCCGCTCTCTCCACATTTGGCGAAACCAAATCTCCACCCCAGATCCTAACCCTAGAGCCCTCTCGTCTCGCACTCTCATGCTCTATCCGACATCTATCTCAGATAATAATCCTGATCTCGATCCCGATCCCGAGCTGCATGAGATCATTATCCAGATTTCTTGACCTGCTACTGGCTGAAAATTTGATCTTTACATGTTTCTTCTTCGTATCTTTTCCATCTGATTTCACTCTCCAGTTGCTCTTAGTGTGATTTTCTTCATCAGGGTACCAGTCCAATTTTAGATTTTGTTGCAAAGTTTTTCGTGCAGATTATGGAGAATGCCAGTGCGGCGACCGAGACACTTAATGCCCAGCCTAAAAACTCTTGGCTATAAATATATTGAAACCCTAAAAAAATTCTTAACTATAAATACATTAAGACCTCTAAATAATTTTTAAATATATTTATTATTAGTAGTAGTAAATTCGCCTTTGGCTATTGAGCTGCTTCTGCTTCCACGTCCAAGTCAGAAATTTGATCGCTTTTCATCAATAGGTGAATAATAAGCACTGCACCTTAGCTCCGAAATTAAACGCTCGCTGGCCTGTAGAAAACTTTTGACGGGGTCAACGATTACATGCCATCCGAGTTCCTCCATCCAGGAACGAAAAGTTCAGCGGCGAGCAACCGCACAAAACCGTCAACAGGCGATGCACAAACATTCGCGCATGATGCACCCCTCGGACCACGTCAAGTACCCTTGTGTGTCGTAGCAAAGCCAGATGCCGCTTCTGGAATTCTCTTAAAGTAGCATCATCTCCGTCCGCGTAGTCTGGAAACTAATTCCATGCATCCTATTGTTCCACGAATTAAGCCATCCATAGAGAAAATTTACATGAGCCACGATCCACAACGCTGTGCGGGAGCTGATGGAAATCCAATCCCCCTTTTTTTCCGAAAAAACCCAACTTCTTCGATCCAAATAGCATGATCATATATCACCAAGATCCATCAATTTCCAATCACACTTCGCCTAGACAATGCATTTGGCTATATCTTGCCATCTTGGAAGCAAGGGACCTAGAGAAAGTTGTGCTGATCTTCCAAGAATTTCCGCATAACCTTTCCATCTAACCGTAGTCCGCTGCTATTATAACCGCATAATACTATCAGCAGCCCCTGTCGTCAAGCCTTCAACTGGCATGTACCACAACAGTATCTTTACTGCAAATAAACACCAGCATATCTAACACGGGAACAGGAACCCTCAAGCATATTATTGTAAGAACATCTTAAAAGTATAAACCATCCATATTTCCCCCCTAAGGCCCCAGCACACGCACCGGAAGAAAGAAAAAGGCGAGTCATAAAAATGTCACCTGGTATTTGTACATTGAAGAACCAAAACACACAATAAGACCAATGTGGCATCAGAATCCGTGCTCCACTACTGCCATACGTCCTGTGCATACATGCATATATATTGATAAATAAACAAACAGGAGACCAGCAAGTCAGTCCCGATCTACCAATCAAAAGTCGGAGATCTCTCAATAAAATTTACCAGTCTGGTCTATATTGCAGATCTCGTGGCGTCTGCGCTGCTCCCAAACCTCCCATCGCCGTGGCGCCTGCCGAAGTGCGTGCTGAAGATTGAACCTGCTGCGTCCCCTACCTCGGACTTGCAAAGGGGGCAGAGGGCATTGATTTTGAGCCATTTATCCACACACACCATGTGGAAGAAGTGGGAGCAAGGAAGCTCACGGAGCTCATCATTGTCTGCATATTTTGCAAGGCAGATACAGCAAACCTGCAGCAACACGCACTGAATGAATTATGATTTAATAATAACTTGCAACATCACATCTTTATGAGAAATCAAAAGTAAACATACAACAAGGATGTATACCCTAAATGAAACCGATACTTCTACCAACACTCATAATTTTTAGATCTTGATTGATTATATTTACCTTAAATTATCACCTAGAACTATATATTAAAGACAGAAAGGTGAGGCATATGACTCCTTACAACTAATAATATGATCGACAAGCTTAAATTTTTTTCAAGAAAATATTTTGTTACTGCTGGAGGGAATGAAGAGGAAACACATCACAGCCATCTAAGAAAGGAAGGGGGGGAACAACATGAGAAGACGGTAGAATGAAGGCCGATTCTGTTCCCATTCCATCAACTTAAAAAGATGAGAAGAAACCCAAAATGCAATAAGGAAAATATCCATATTCCATATTGCAAACAAATCCGGCAAATGTTAAAGGCAATCATCCATCTCCCCAGAACTCACATATTTCCTAGCAATGTCCGGCATGACACATCACCACCTCATTGACAACCAGACTTATATCAGCTGGTTGGGATCCCTTTCCACTAGGTAAAGGTCCTAGGTCGAAACCTGGGTGGTTGCCTCCCAGTCACATTACTATAAATAAGAGAATGAGAGGGCGAGAGAGAGGATCTTAAAATGCCAGTCCAATTTGGCACATAAATGTTAAATTTTCATCTTGTGATACAAAATAGCTACTAAACATGCATCTATAACCAATATTCCAGCATTCTTTTCCATCTAGATGATCCAAAAAAGGAGGAAACAAATACATTTCCTATGAGACATAAACTGTTGTTTGTTGGGGGGGGAGGTGGTGGGAGGAGGAAGGGATGATAGAAAACACATGATGTACCATTTTGCAATTTTGCAAAGAAAGGAGAATCCACAAGTGAAACTGGTAATCAGGTATCAGTGATCATTTGTAGGAACCTCCATCCTCAGCTTGAGCACATAAAAGAACTTTTTTAAGTGGTCTTGGAGTTGCCCTGGTAAACAATGTCAACCACGCGCATAGGACATGACTTAATCAAGAATGCTTCAGCTAAACTAAGCTTCAGCTGGACTTTTAATGCCACCTGCTATTTACTTCACTGCAAGAAATAAGAAGCTAGCAGAAAATCATATGTTCCTGCATCCTTAAACTCCACAAGTTTTTACAAAATCCAAGACAGTAAACCATCTTATAATACTTGGAAAACCAGCAGCAACCATTGCTACCTTATATGTGCAATTTTTTATAACATAACATGTGGGAGAATGACTTAAATATTGCTGTGTCAGATATTCCTTCCAAAATTAAGCATAAGCCACTGCACAACAATTATTAACATCTCTTGGCTTCCTAATCTCCCTCTGAAGACCAATATTTTTTAATGCTAACTATAAAAGAAAAACTTAGGAAAAAAGTTATGTTCAGCCACCTCCCACAAATCCATTATCATTTCATAACATTATCATACTGGATAATTTTGATTCCTAGTCCAAAATAGTCCACCTCATTATGAAAGCAACTACTCCAAATTAACTAAAAAGATAACATGTTACATCATTACCATTCTTGTTAAAAAAATTAACAAGAATTCTCCAGGTAAGAACAAGTTTTAGAAACTTGAAGAGCATGGAAGGAAACAAGGATGAACACAAGGGTAACTATTATCAGAAGAAACTTCAACCAACCAATTAAAAAAACTTCTTACAAGATGCGAACCTATAGCACATCTTCTCAATAATCAGATGGTGCTCATCTTCTCAGTTCCAGAGAAGCAAAGACAGCCAAAATAATTTCCCCTAAATTCTGTGCCTAACATCATGCCCAAGCAGGAAAGCACCAGACATCCTCTTTCGAATTAGCATAAACACCAACAACTTATGCAAGTTTACTTTTGGCCATACTATTCAAACTAAAGCAGGGTTCTATAACATCCTAACTGCCTTAAGAGGAGATGCCAAGATCATATCATCTAAAAATTGAATCGTATCATCTGGAGCTTCACATGTAACGCATGTAAAAACCACAAACCAATTTGACTGCCCAACTTCTGAGTCATTCAGCTTGACATGAAGACCATAGCAAAAAAGGACCCTCAACAAAGTCATAAGCTTCTTTTCTAAAACAATTAAGTGATATCTATGTTTCCTCTTACACCAAAGGTTCAAATAGCAAGGGTGCAATCAAGATTCTGTTGTCTCATCATTAGGCCCCCTTGCTCCATAAAAAATGATAACTGCTATCAGCCCATAACTAAGTCAAGATTCATTTAATGTCATTGACAAGACTGATTAGGCAAAGATCATCCACCTCTTCCACATTAGCCATCTTAGGAACAAGAACAACAGAAGTGGCATAGAAGTCCCTACTATATACTCCCCTTATCTCATATGGCAAAAACCTACATTCAAGAGGTAAAGCAGTTCCGTAAGTGGGTGTAGCTAGTTGCTTTCCATTTTCTCAGGAAAATTAACAATCTGATACAAACAATGAAGGTCAACAACTCTGTGTATAACTATAATTAATTCTGAAATAAACACAAATTGATGATAAAATATAAAAACTCACAGCATCTTCAGCAGAAATAACTCGCTCCTTGTCAGTGCCAGCTGCCACGATCCCACCATCACCTAGGTTCTCTGAATTAATTTCACTCCCTCTATTTCGGCTTCTCTTTGCCTTAAATTTGTAGGTTGGCAGGGCATTGATTGCCTCAGAGGTAGCTCCTCTTGTCTGTCCCAAATCCTCTCTGAAGCCCAAAATAGATATTATGCAAGGCAAACAGCAGCAGATCGTGGCACACAGGATAAATGGCATTGCATACCCAATACAGCTGAATGTGAGGAAAGCTATACATAACCTGGAGTGAGCAAGTAGAAAGTCAGTGTGCACCATGATGTCAATGAAGTGGAAAGAACTAAAGCAATTATGCATGTACCTGTACAAGTTGGGAGCATCAGATGAAGATGAGTGCCCACCAAAGATCCAGACGTTGCCAACAACAAACCACACAGCAAAAAAACAGTCCAAAGCCATCTTGTAATGGTCAACCATTGCACTGAGCCTGTTGAGCATGCGATATTTTAAAACAATATATCTACTTATAAGTTCCAATATGCTCGAAAATTTATCTAGTAACTTCAGATTTGATTCAATGCTGTCAAAAGCATAGAAGGCAACACAAGAATTTCTATTGGAAGAGTATTGTAAGTTCTTTCTTTCTATCATACTTCGCATACTTTTACAAATAAAAAAATAGAACATGTCAAAAAAATTACAAGGCCTGCGCTGAATTTCTAAGCCATGAAAGAACATTTGTCCAGTCAGGCAAGCCCTTTGTCTTTTTTTTTTTCCTTCCCTGATCAACAGTAATATGCTAATTTGGTAAATACTAATAACACCGCAGGACATCCACAAATTTATGGGGTAAGTTTTCTTTACATATACATTAATGCCAAAAATCATCGTACATGATCCAAATTTTCACAGTGGTCATTCATCATTTTTTGCGCCAAACTTCTTTAAAGACCAAAAGAAGGAAAATGAAAAATAAATTTAATGGGGACTTATTAAAGTGGTCATAAGTTGGGGGAAACTACGCGAACTTCCGTCAAAAGATGGCATGTAGTAAGTGGTAACCATGGTATTGAAGTAAACAACATGAATTTTGTTCACCATGTGTTTTATGATGCATAGATCAGGATAAACAAGTAAAACAATTGAATTGGATGGCAAACAGGCATTTCAGCTCATGCACTTGCACACGCGCAAGTCAATTGGCGAGTTTCCGGAGTTACCAAATTCTTTAGAAAAAAAGTAAAAGCTAACATCCACATAAGTCCAACCAAAGCCTTTCTAGTATGACACTTAATTATCCAAAATGCATAAAACTTAATCCAGCTAGAACACACTAACAAGAAGACGACAATAATAGGAAAGAAGCTTCGATAGCCAAAAAAAGGCCTATACTATGGGGCATTGGACAGAAAAGGAAAGAAAAACAAAATAATTAAACCATGTTCAAGATATGGAATTTTTCCATATACTTTTAGTGCTAGGCTTGTGTTGGATGGGTATCATCCCATCAAAAACACTGCCATGGCCGGTCCCAAGCCTCGATAAGAAAGGTGGTGGGTTAAATTCAAATTATGAAATCGATCAACCCCAAATAATTGGGAAAGGCTGGATGACTATGGTTATGTTAGACTTGTTAAACATATTTATTTAAGTAATATATACTTCTTTCTTGTTCTCAGACATTTGTTACAAAGTGAAAATGGAGGTACATATTAGCTAAGAGAAGAGTGTCTTATGAAACGAAAGAGAAAAGCACAAACCTCAGGCAAAAGCATCCCACCATGCTGAGGATTTGCATCATATATAGCAGAGAGAAAACACATTTACGATAGCATCCACTCAAATCTCATTGAATGTAATGTGTACTCAGCAAAAATCAAATTCTTTGCATGCTCTCTACATTCTTGCAAAATGCACCAACCCCTCTGCTCCAGAGAGCCTTAACCACTCAGACAGTGCCGAAACTCCATAATACACCAAATATTGCTATAAATATTGCATTACTACAGTTTGTTGTTCATAAAGACATTTTGCATAAATCATGATAGCCACAAGAATTTAAAAAGATCAGATATCTTGATCCAGCAATAAAATTATATTTAGCAGTACTCGTATCACATGCATACAACTGAAGTTATAACATGAATAAATATAGTAAACAAAGTTAATCCATAAAGATTGCCCTATAAGCATAAGGAGTACATTAGTGATGATAAAAAGAATATAGAAAACGATTCCAAGAATCGGTTTGCTATAATAATTGCAAGATGAACCATACCTTGGACTAGAGATTATCAAGTTCTGTCCAAATCGTAAGACTGCTCCAGCGCTATGGCGGTTTTCTCCTTCCAAAGCTTGATTAAAAGAAATGGTAGTGTATGAAGTTGACTCGGGTATGTTGTTTTGGGACGAACTCTGACGCGAATGCTCCGTTTCTTGCTCGGAGCCTTGACCATTGCGATGAATGTAGCGCCAATAAAGATGAGGTAGAGTAGCAATACATCCTGCAGTATAGCCTATGACCCATGCAAATAATGGAGCTTGCGGATGCTCATGTCTTGACAAGGAAAGAACAATGACAGCTGCTATAATTTGGCTCACATTCACAATAAGCTCAATTGAAATCCACAAACCAGAATTTAAAGGGCTTCTGCGTCGGCGACCATGATTATCACCTCTCCTGATGGAAGAAACATTCCTAGAATTGGATGCAGTGGGTGATGGTGAAGATGATCTAGAAGTTGGAGCTTGTGTGCTTGTTGAAGGTCCATCTTCATAATGCAATTCATCTGAATCATTGTGATCACCATCATGAGAGATTGATGTGGAAGCAACGTCGCCTCTTGTTATAATAATGACATGTTCGTGCCCGCTACTACTGACTGGTTGCTCCATCAGCAGAGGATTTCTATCAGTTTGATCAACTTCACCTTGTGGTTCCAGAAAGGGAACAGCCATAAAACTCCACTACCAGATTTGAAATAGGAAGTAGCATAGGAAGCTAGCAAGATGCCCACTTTCCAATACTTCACCAATCTTTCTTAGTGACAGCTACGAGGTCTTCTTTCTGGTAACGTCTCTTAAACAAGGGAACAAAAAGCCACTTTCATTTCGCAGGAAAATAGAGATAATTTTACAGTATTAGGAAACAAATCTCAAAAAATCATATCTAGTGAACCATGAATTCAAAATTGATATATCCTTCTCTTTATCTTCTAAAATTAGAAACATATCAAGAGTAAACCATCCTGCAAAATAACTCACAGACCCAACATGCTGCTTACAGATGAAGAAGTAAAACACATTAAATGGTGTAAATAATTGAAGCTTCCAACGGTTTCAACCATTGCATTGCAGACATATGAAAGAAATAATGTACAAGAAAAGGGCTGCAATGATAGTAAATTATAATGCATTGATGAAGCAAAAAATATCCAGCAATGAGAATGCCATTTCGCAGGCCCACCTCCTGAATGCTTTGTAACCCTAAAAGTGTGCTAAAAGCAGAATGATGAGTTTCATGCAATGCATGAGACACTTACTTCGAGTATTACTTTACTGGTAGTTAGATCTTTCTATTAACATATATATTTAAAAAATATCCATCCAAGTGCCCATAAAATAAAGAAAGGGATCGATGCCTGAGATATATTAAGGTGCTTTCTTGTTATTATAGAAAAAAAAAATACAGCATTGTACTCATGCTAGGGAGAATAATATGAGCATTAAATTATCAACTTACAACAGGTAGCGCAACTACACTATTCTTCTTCCTGATGCTGCTATAAGGTTGAAATATTAACAGCTCAACACGATGTAAATTAGAACCACTGAGCACTGAAACACATACCCAATTTACGTGCTTTAAGCGCAATCCTTTAAATGGGGAAGCATACTGCTTTGCTAATTTCTCATCACCAACTTGTTTAACAATCGTTTTGGTTGCGGAACTAGTATAGGCAGTAGATAAACAAACTCCTAATCAGGAAATAAGAAATAATCAACAGACACAACAGTATCACACCTAAACATCAAAAGCAACAAAAATTCTCTCGAGCTAACAGTAGAATCATTCGTTCGAATGCTCACAAACTATTAAAAATCCAACAAGATTCAACAAGAAGTACTAAACTTTAATACATGAATAAGTAAAAGACCATCAAACTCCCACGAAACCCAAAATCCAGCAATCAAATCCACACGGCGATAACATGTTAGTGGAAACCCATGTCTAATTGACCTTTTGACACATGAAAATTAAACCCTAGTCATCAAAACAAGTAAAGTCAGTACCAGAAAATTCCTAAAATCACTCGTCAATCTAAAATAGATGCCCCAACAGAACCACACTCCAAAAAAGAAAACAAATTCTCCACTAGAATTCATACGCATTAAGCCGAACAGATCTGAGACAAAACCCCTAATTTAGAGAAGGTTTCATGAATCTAAGCACAAAAAATTAAAAACAAGAGAAATCCGAGATCGAGCTCACCGTGATCTAAGGAACGTCGGCCATTGACGCGAATTTAAGTGAGGGATCCGATCGATATCCTTCACAGCTTTCCTTTTTCTTTATCTTCGGGCTTTCTTCGTTCGATTTCCGAATATTTCTGGCATCCGCTTTCGATCTCAGATGCCTGCTTGCCTTGCGGAGTCGTTCTCGAATACTTATATATATTAAATACATCTACAATGGCCAGGAGGCGATTAAAGGAATTTCAATTTCCTCCCCTATGGCACGGAAAAAAACTGATATTCTTACCCTCGTATTTCACAGTGTCTGCTCTCTTCGTGGCGTGAATCAGCTAGGCAACAGCAAACATTTCCCGTCAAACGAGAGAGAAATAATATCAACGTTACGATGCCTGGGTAGGACTTTCGATCCCTACCGTCTGATCGTCGATCCTATTCCAAAGAAATCAGGAATTGGAAAGGTCATGGTGTCGATCTCGACCGGAGGACCACGAATTGAACGGTGGCGATACAGTAGGTGTTCATCGTTCTCTGCACCGCAATTTTGGGATTTGGACAGCGAAGTGGGGCCCGCACATCTGGAAGGGCATTGTTGTCTTTGTGCCAAGGACACGGTACGGATTTCGTGGTTGATATTTCCCACTCCCTAACCTTGCGTGAAGAACGGCCCGTGGAGTGGGGACCGATGTCGCGTCCCACCGTAATAGGGCACTTTGGTCATTTGGCAGATACCGGACATATTGGTCCGAGCAGTCCAGTCCTGGGTATGGTGCCCCGGCCCCCGAGTCAAGGATATCAAATCAGAACCGTCCGTTTCACGTGATGTGCCGCCTGTGGCTGCGATGGGACGTTCTCCTCTGATCGGACGGTTGTCATCGGCTCCGAAGTGGGAGGGGAGGAGTCCATCATGCGGTGGTGGAGAGGTGCGATCGCAGGGATGGATGGATGACTTGAATCGAAGACTTCACCGCTTGTTGCATGTTTCGCCAGCCATCCCAACGCATTCAACCCCTTCACACTTGACGTTCAGCGACAAAATCACCTGTCTCATCCTTCGATTTAGGCGTTTAGGGCCTGTTCTCTCTCTAACGCCAGCTACAGCATCTTCCTCCCTCTCTGGTGGCTTCATCCTGTTCTTGAATGGGAAAAATGGGTTAATGCCAGCCACAACTCAAGGCCTTGCCCACATTGCAAGATAATTGACCCTCTTTGGAACCGCTAGCGAATGCTGTTATGATATAAACATAATAGTGACTTACCCAATTTAATCAGAATTAGATCTTCAAATGGGATAAAAGATTTGTCATCACAGCAAAAAGTAATAGAGAGTAAAGAAGAATAACAATTCTTCTATTCCAACCGCTGATTGTTGAATGAGAGATTGTGTTTTTCAAATGACAGGAACATTAATTTTTAAAAATATTTTATTAAAATGGGTGGGTGAAAATATAATCAACTGTCATTTTCTTGTAACGACTGCTATCTAGTTATTAACTTATACTTATTGCTTTTAGACGTGAAACGAGGAAATTTAGTGAAGCTAAGAATTAAAAATCTCAACCATTGGATAATCGGTACCATGGCATAAATAAGGCTATAAATGGGTCGGGTTGACCCGAGATCCGATCCGGCCCGTCCTGTGTATCCGACCCGATCCGAATTTTAGGACCCGCGGATTTGGGTCAGGTCATAAAATTGGATCTGAATTATTTTTGGGGTCGGATCTGGGTTTACCGTGTTGGGGTATGTGGAGACCTTTGGTGATGAAGAGAATTGAAGAAAAATCAATTCTGCATAGTTTTTCTGTCTGGCGGACTGTCGGAGTCGACTCGAGCTTCAGTCGAGTCGACTCGGGAACAGTCGAGTCGACTCGAGGTCTGTCGAGTCGACCCAGAAGAAGAAAGGCCGAAAAACCATGTTTCTGTCTGGACTGTCAGAGTCGACTCGAGCTACAGTCGAGTCGACTCGGAGCTACAGTCGAGTCGACTCGGAGCTACAGTCGAGTCGACTCGAGCTACAGTCGAGTCGACTCGAGATACAGTGGAGTCGACTCGAGATCGTGCCAGTTAAACTGGAAGTTGTTCAGACGTGCCAGAGTCGACTCGGACTTCAGCCGAGTCGACTCGGGCTCGCGAAAAATCGTACGGACGATTTTCTTTTGGTGTTTTTGGTGGCGTTTCGACGGCTATGATCATCTGAAGGGCTTGAGACTATATATAGGACTCATGAGAGCCCTAGGGTTATTGTGATTGGCCGTATATTTGAGAGAGACTCTTGTTTGTGAGGCTAGGGTTCTAGAGAAGAAGAGGATTGGGATCCTACTTCTTGTGCAAAGGGAATTCTGTGTGAATCTCTTGTAGATCGATTGCTTGTGATCGTTCGGGTGTGTGCTATCTCTGTAATCAGTTCATCCTTATTGAGATTTGGAGCGGTGGAGGACGTAGGCTATTTGTAGCCGAACCTCGTTACATTTTTGTGTTTGCTTTGCTATTTTCTTCCTTCTTCCTTTGATCTTTGATAATCCGTTGCGATGCTCAAGTGTTTTACCCTACTGATACCACGGGGTAATCTTGTGCCCTTCGTAGGCGGAGCGAAGAGGTGATCCTTGAGTCCGGAGTCGAGGGAGCGAGAGAGTGCTTATCCGTTTGTATCTCTCTTGCTTGTCCGACGTCGGTGGCGGCGCTGGTGTAGTGGGTTCCGGTGCGGGGCGCCGACAACAATTGGTATCAGAGCTATTGATTATTCTGCAATGGCGGATGAAGGGAAGTTGCGAATTGAGAAGTTCAATGGCACGAACTTCGAGTTTTGGAAGATGCAAATAGAAGATTACCTTTACCAGAAGGATCTCTATTTACCTCTTGGAGGTAGAGCAAAGAAACCAGAGAAGATGTCCGATGAAGACTGGGAGGTCCTCGATCGGAAGACGCTCGGCACCATCAGATTGTCACTTGCATCCCAAGTGGCATTCAACATCAAAAACGAGAAGACGACGATGGAGTTGATGGCAACATTGTCGCGGATGTACGAGAAACCCTCAGCATCAAACAAGGTATTTCTCATGAAGAGGTTGTTTAATCTTCGTATGAAAAATGGCGGCAGCATAGCAGAATACCTCAACGAGTTCAATGGACTCACGGCCCAGTTGGAGTCAGTGGAGATTAGTTTTGACGATGAGATTCGGGCATTGCTAATCCTCTCCGGATTGCCTGATAGCTGGGAGGGCCTGGTGATGGCGGTGAGCAACTCTTCGGCAACGGGGAAGTTGATTTTTGATGACGTTGTGGGAGTGCTTCTGAGTGAAGAAGCAAGAAGGAAATCTTCTGGAGCTACGGAGTCGTCTGGAAGTGCACTAAACACCTCTGACCGGGGAAGACAAAAGAAGGACGGTCGATTTCGAAGCGACTCGAAGTCGAGATCCAGCAGGTCTCGAGCACCTCAGAACAAGGGAGCGAAGTGCTGGAACTGCGGGAAGACGGGGCACTTTAGGAGGGATTGCAAATCTCCTAAAGGGAAGCAAGGCGACCACACCGAAGGAGTCAGCAAGGATCTGGCAAATCTTGCTGAAGACGGTGATATGGATGCCCTCGTTCTATCTTTGTCTACCTGTGACGAGTCTTGGGTGATAGACTCGGGCGCGTCTTTCCATGCTACATCCCAACGGAAGCTTCTTGAAGGATATGAGAAGGGAGACTTTGGCAAAGTCTACCTAGGGGATGGAGAGCCTTGCACCATACAAGGAAGGGGAAGCGCGGAAGTGAAGTTAGTTTCTGGATCTTCACTTGAGCTTGAGGACGTACGGCACGTACCTCAACTGCAGAGGAATCTGATTTCTGTTGGACAGTTGGCGAGCCAGGGGTACAAGGCTACTTTCACAGCTGATCAGTGGAAGATATCCAGAGGTTCGTTGACGGTGGCTAGTGGCAAGAAGGTTGGGACACTTTATGTCACCAACGGCACGGAGAACTCTATTGGAGTTGTTGCAGCAGATGTGGACACCAAGTTATGGCATTGTAGACTTGGGCACATGAGTTATCAGGGACTGGAGGTGATGCACCAGTTGGGAAAGCTGCAGGGTCTCAGGAGTGTTGAGATGGACTTCTGTGAGGATTGTGTTCTCGGAAAGCAGAAGCGTGTTTCATTCAACAAAGAAGGTAAACCTCGGAAGCAAGAAAAGCTAGATCTCGTGCACACGGACGTGTGGGGGCCTGCACCAGTTTCTTCCATTGGTGGATCTCAGTACTATGTTACTTTTATTGATGATGCTACCAGGAAGCTTTGGGTGTTCTTCTTGAAGCACAAGTCAGAGGTATTTGGGGTCTTCAGGAGATGGCAGGTGATGGTAGAACTCGAGACAGGAAAGAGGTTGAAATGCCTGAGATCGGACAACGGTGGTGAGTATTGTAGCAGGGAGTTTGAGGACTACTGTGCAGATGCTGGGATCGTCAGGCAAAGGACAGTTCCAGGAACACCACAACAAAATGGAGTTGCTGAAAGGATGAACAGAACAATTAATGAGCGTGCCAGGAGTATGAGGATACATGCTGGATTGCCACAGCAGTTTTGGGCGGAAGCAGTTAACACTGCTGCCTACTTGATCAACAGAGGGCCATCAAAGAAACTTGAATTTGGGATTCCTGAGGAAGCATGGACAGCGAAGAAGATTGATTTGGCGCACTTACGAGTATTCGGTTGTACCAGTTATGTCCATGTTGATTCCAGTCAAAGAAGCAAACTAGACGCCAAATCAAAGAAGTGTACTTTCGTTGGATACGGAGGTCAACAGTTTGGGTACCGGCTTTGGGATCCCGAACACAAGAAGATCATTCGTAGTAATGATGTGGTATTCAATGAGAAAATGCAGCAGAGCACTGAATCAGAAACAAAACCTGTTGAGCCGTGTTTTGTGGATCCTGAAGAGGAGTCTACAAATTCTGGTCAGAAGACTCAGTCAGAGCAAGAACCTGAAGCATTGGCACCCCCTCCACAACTAAGAAGGTCCACTCGTAGTACTCATGGGAAGCCTCCTCAAAGGTATGATGGGACTCTTAGTTATTTGCTGCTCACAGATAATGGCGAACCTGAATGCTTCACGGAGGCATTGGAGGTTGATACCAGGAAGGAGTGGGAGTTGGCCATGGATGATGAGATGAAGTCATTGGAGCAGAATCAAACGTGGGATTTGGTGGATCTGCCCAAGGGGAAGAAAGCACTGTCAAACAAATGGGTTTACAGGCTGAAGGAAGAGCAAGGCGGGAAGAAGCGATACAAGGCCAGGCTGGTTGTAAAAGGATTTCAGCAGAGAGCAGGTATCGACTTCACAGAGATCTTTTCTCCTGTAGTCAAGATGAGTACTATTCGAGCGGTGCTGAGCATGGTGGCAGTGGAGGATCTTCACTTAGAGCAGCTTGATGTGAAGACGGCCTTTCTCCACGGAGATCTCGATGAGGAGATATATATGCAGCAGCCGGAGGGATACATTGCAGCTGGCACGGGTGACTTAGGCCCTGTTTGGAGGAGCTGTTGGCAGTAGAGCTGTTAGAAGTAGAGCTGTTGGAAGTAGAGCTGTCTAAAGTAGAGCTGTTATAAAAAGTTGTTTGCTGTTTGGTAACTACATTCGTAAAGTGCTGTGGTACTTTGTTTTGTGTTTGGTAAACAAACTGACAAAGTACTTTATATGACAAAATTACCATAAAGGACATTGCATAGTATTATACAACAGAACATAATAAAACATAACATAAATTAATACATAAATATACGATATAGTATAATATTATTGTAATATAAAATAATATTATGTTAATATAGCATACTAGTAATATAATTATTAGAGTAAATTAATATTTGGTAATATAACATAATATTAAATTATTTAACATAATATATTAAGGTATTATGATATAATGTAATATATATTATATTTATAGTATAATACAATAATAAAAGTATAAAATAGTATAATTATTAGTATAAATTAATTTCTCATAATATAACATAATATTAAATTATTTAAAATAACATATTAATGTATTATAATGTAATGTAATATAATAAAAATTTATAGTATAATACAATAATAAAGGTATAAAATATTATAATTATTATTATAAATTAATTTTTCATAATATAACATAATATTTAATTATTTAAAATAACATATTAATGTATTATAATGTAATGTAATATGATATTATATTTATAGTATAATACAAAAATAAAGATATAAAATATTATAATTATTAGTATAAAATAATTTTTCATAATATAACATAATATTAAATTATTTAACATAACATATTAATGTATTATAATATAATATAATATGATATTATATTTATAGTATAATACAAAAATAAAGATATAAAATATTATAATTATTAGTATAAAATAATTTTTCATAATTTCCCATAAAATAATTTCTCGCGGTCTAGGGGCTCTTCTTCGTGGTCCACGCTCGAGGAGGACCTCAGCGTGGGCCGCGAGGTTGATGATTAAAAAAAAACAATAGATTGATTTTGGAAGGTATGAAAAAGGATTAAAATTTTTTTCTTCTAAAATGTGGTTCAAGAGATGCATACAAAAATTGAAAAGAAAAATACTTTTTCTTACGGAAGGGAGTCTGACGGCTAGGGTTCTTGGCTCCAGCAGATTTTTAGGTTTATAAAAGGACAAACTATGTAATTATGTTATTTTAATATGAGCATTTTTGTCAAAAATACAGCTTTCCGAAAAAGCTGAAACAGCTTCCTCCCAAAAGCTCCAAATTGGAGCTTCCTCCCAAAAGCTATTTTTAGCTTCCCGCAAAAGCTGAAACAGCTTTTTGAAAAATTTACCAAACACAGTTTTTCATTTAAAAGTACTTTTGGAGGACCGGAAAGTGCTTTCTGGCCCTCCAAAAGCTCCTCCAAACAGGACCTTAGTCTGCAAACTAAAGAAAAGCCTCTATGGTTTGAAACAGGCACCCAGACAATGGTATCTCAAGTTCGATAGTTACATGCTTGAGATAGGATACAGGAGATGTCAGGAGGATCACTGTTGCTACTTCCGGAACTTCGGTACATCTTACATTATCTTGCTATTGTATGTTGATGACATGTTAGTTGCAGGAGCTAGCATGCATGAGATTGCAAAATTGAAGCTGAAGCTGTCAAGAAAATTTGCAATGAAGGATCTAGGAGCAGCAAAACAGATCCTTGGGATGCGGATCAGTAGAGATAGGTCTAAACATATCCTCAGACTATCTCAGGCGGAGTACATCAGCCGAGTACTCAGGAGATTCTGCATGGAGGGTGCCAAACCTGTTGGCACACCGCTGGGTGCCCATTTTAAGCTCTCAAAAGGGCAAAGTCCGAAGACGCGGGTGGAGGAGCTCAATATGTCAAAAATCCCGTATGCATCGGCAGTGGGGAGCTTGATGTACGCTATGGTGTGTACGAGACCAGACATTGCTCAAGCAGTGGGAGTTGTGAGTCGCTTCATGAGCTGCCCAGGCTTGGAGCATTGGCGCGCGGTCAAATGGATACTGAGGTATCTGAAAGGCACTGAGCACATGTCATTGTGCTATGGAGGTTCTGAGATCCGGTTACAGGGCTATGTGGACTCAGACATGGCAGGGGACTTGGACGGCAGGAGAAGCACGACAGGGTACTTGTTCACCTTGGGCAGTGGAGCCGTCAGTTGGATTTCCAGGTTGCAACCAGTTGTTGCATTGTCGACTACGGAGGCGGAGTATGTGGCAGCCACAGAGGCGTGCAAGGAACTAATATGGCTTCAAGGCTTGATGAAGGAGCTTGGGAAGGAGCAGAAGGATTGCATGTTATATTCAGATAGTCAAAGTGCAATTCATCTGGCGAAGAATTCAGCTTTCCATTCGAGGACGAAGCATATTGACATACGGTACCACTTCGTGAGGTCATTGCTCGAGCAGGGACTCGTCAAGTTGGAGAAGATTCATACAAGTCAGAATCCTGCAGATATGCTGACGAAGGTCGTCACGGTGGAGAAGCTGAGGAGTTGTTCAGCTTCTGCTGGTCTTCATGCTTGAAGACGTTGAGGAGGCATCGTACCTATTTCACTAGGATGATTCAGTTTCAGTGGGAGCACAGAGGAGAGCCAAGTAACAAGAGGATATACCCAAGGTCTCCAAGTGGGAGATTGTTGGGGTATGTGGAGACCTTTGGTGATGAAGAGAATTGAAGAAAAATCAATTCTGCATAGTTTTTCTGTCTGGCGGACTGTCGGAGTCGACTCGAGCTTCAGTCGAGTCGACTCGGGAACAGTCGAGTCGACTCGAGGTCTGTCGAGTCGACCCGGGAGAAGAAAGGCCGAAAAACCATGTTTCTGTCTGGACTGTCAGAGTCGACTCGAGCTACAGTCGAGTCGACTCGGAGCATCGTCGAGTCGACTCGAGATACAGTGGAGTCGACTCGAGATCGTGCCAGTTAAACTGGAAGTTGTTCAGACATGCCAGAGTCGACTCGGACTTCAGCCGAGTCGACTCGGGCTCGCGAAAAATCGTACGGACGATTTTCTTTTGGTGTTTTTGGTGGCGTTTCGATGGCTATGATCATCTGAAGGTCTTGAGACTATATATAGGACTCATGAGAGCCCTAGGGTTATTGTGATTGGCCGTATATTTGAGAGAGACTCTTGTTTGTGAGGCTAGGGTTCTAGAGAAGAAGAGGATTGGGATCCTACTTCTTGTGCAAAGGGAATTCTGTGTGAATCTCTTGTAGATCGATCGCTTGTGATCGTTCGGGTGTGTGCTATCTCTGTAATCAGTTCATCCTTATTGAGATTTGGAGCGGTGGAGGACGTAGGCTATTTGTAGCCGAACCTCGTTACATTTTTGTGTTTGCTTTGCTATTTTCTTCCTTCTTCTTCCTTTGATCTTTGATAATCCGTTGCGGTGCTCAAGTGTTTTACCCTACTGATACCACGGGGTAATCTTTTGCCCTTCGTAGGCGGAGCGAAGAGGTGATCCTTGAGTCCGGAGTCGAGGGAGCGAGAGAGTGCTTATCCGTTTGTATCTCTCTTGCTTGTCCGACGTCGGTGGCGGCGCTGGTGTGAGTGGGTTCCGGTGCGGGGCACCGACAACATACCGAACGGATCCGTCTCGACCCGAATGGACCCGAAGAGAAAGACAAAGGGGGGAAAAGCAAAAGAAAGTTATTTTTTGTGTGTGGGTTACAGCACTATTGGTCCGTCAAGATTCTCTCCCGATCTATTACACTGTTGATACCTCTGGTGTCTCGGCAGCTGGTTTTTTTTTTTTCCCTTCCGTTTTTTTAAACTTTTGCAGGGAGGAAGCGAGGGAACACTGAATTGATATGGGTAATGCGCCAGTTTTCTACAATGGAATTGGATTCTGGAAGAAGGTCTGGGATTTTTTTTTGTCCTCGTGAGAGGGGAGCTGGAGACACCAAATTCCGTCCAATCAGTCATATAGACAAAAAATAGTGTGATATGAAATTTGGCTTGTAGACCGGCTTAGTTAGTAAGTCATGGGCCACCTGTTTTGACTGGAGGTCAATTGCAAGTCTCTCAGTCATGGGTCACCCAGCACCTCATAATTATGATATGACCAAATTAGGAATGCTCAAATTCTTCTCCAAAAACACAAAAAAAAAGTAGATCCAGTTCGGGCCCAAATCTGACCCGATTCGGATCCGGACTCAACCCATTCAATCGGATTGGATCTGAGTCCAAAATTAGAACCCAAATAAAAAACCGGATCAGATCGAGGTCACCTAGGACCTGATCCGACGTGACCCATTTGCACCCCTAGACATATATGATTTATTCTCAAAATATCCCTTTTTGTGATCATGTGAACTAATTTTTATTTTACAACCAAAACCTGGAGGTAATAAATGTATGAACTTCCTAACAAAATACACAATGGTGTGTTATATCTATCAGTCTTCTATAGCGTCGTTTGGAATTGCTTTTAGATTCTAGATTCCAAAAGAACCTTCTGAACGATATATGTGTACTTGATAAAAAAATCCAAAAATAACTTTCTGATCCTCCTAAAAGTTAAAAAATCTCTACTTAGCAAAAGCTGATCCAATTCGAAGATTCTCTCTAAAAATATTTTTTGAAATCCATTAAGAAGTTGTTTATGCGACTACAATATTCTTGAGCTTTATAGTTATTACCCTATCTATTATAATATTTAGATTAAGATACAAATATATAAATTATAGATTAGCAATAGTTTGCATATCATATTAATGTAAAAATAATATTTATAATATAATAATATAATAATAATATCGCATTCATGTATTATAATAATATTGTATTATATAATAATATATTAATATGTAATAATAATAATAATTGTAATACTTTATATCAAAATACTATATCATAACTATTAACTAATAATAGATGCATTACATTACATTATATTATACTATCTGTTGCTGGTGGTCCAAACCGAGAACGATTGGCACAGCGGTGTGAATGGGGTTCCCTTGGAGTTGGGTTGATTGCGCTCCACCTTCCACCGGGAAACCTGCAGGCAAGCCTCGCACCACCACTGGGGTAGTGGGGGCCCTCCGACGATCAAGTCAGAGGAGATTGAAGGAGAAGGAGAGATAGTAGTAACGGATAAGAGAATACTCTAGAAAACCTTTTCTTACCCTCCCCCTCCCCCCCCAGCCCCATATATATCAGGCTGGGGGGTTTTTCCGGGGATTCGTCATCGTGTGGCACGATGGGGCTGCCACTGACATGGCCGTTACAGGGCGTCGTGGGGCAGCGCTGGGTACGGCCCCGACAGGGCATAGTGGAGCTCCGCTTCGTACGGCTGTTACAGGGGATCGTGGGGCAGCGCCGGATACGGCCGTTGCAGGGAGTAGTGGAGCAGGGGGCCGCGGCGTGCCTCAGAGGAACAGTCTGTTGTTGTCGAGAGATTGCCGACTCGGGGTCGGATGACTGGATCAGGGGGCAGCCGACTCGGGGTCGGGCTGCGGAGCCGAAGATATCCGACTCGGGGTCGGATTGCTGGATCAAGGGGCAGCCGACTCGGGGTCGGGCTGCGGAGCCGAAGATATCCGACTCGGGGTCGGATTGCTGGATCAAGGGGCAGCCGACTCGGGGTCGGGCTGCGGAGCCGAAGATATCCGACTCGGGGTCGGATTGCTGGATCAAGGGACTGCCGTAGTCTTCCTGGGCGCGCGTGCCGGTCACGTGGGGCATGGTGACTAAATTCCCCCGTAACAGTAGCTCCCCACTTCCGAGCCTGGAACCAGGAGGAGAACGGGTGAAGGGAGTGATGCTTCGAGATTACCACCATCCCTCGGAAAGGCGCGCGCGCTTCGAGCTCCCCGCCTCCTTTATGGTGTATAGCGGTTGTCGCTGATCTGGCAGTCTGCGGATTTCGGCGGACATCCTTCCTTAATGGCATCGATTCGCCTTTGGGGCGCGAGCGATCCTTCGGCAGCCAGGCGTCCTCTGGCGTCACCGAGGCGTCACCTGCCCTTCCGCCTATTTAACCGGGGGCCCTCCCCCGTCCGCTTTTCTCTTCGCAGGCATCTTCGAGTTTCTCCCTTGCGCTGCTGTCGTTGCCGTCGGACTGTTTGCTCGCTCCTCCTTTGACGCCCTCGGAGCCGTTCTTCCTTTCCTTCCGGTGAGTTGCCCCATTCTTCAATTTAGGGCTCTCCATACTTTCTCCTTCCGTATTAGTGTACTTCAGTCGTTCCGGTCCTTTCCCCCTTCTTGGCCCTGTCCGGACCGTAGATCCACTGGCCATTAGGTATGGACGAAGTAAGAGCGGACCGCATTCAGTCGGATCTGGTCCCCGAAGACCTAGATAGGTTCGTGGCCCGGTACCACCTTCCCGAAGCCTGCAACGTTACGCTCCCGGGGCCTGAGGAGAGGATGTCCCATCCTCCTCCAGGGAAGGTCGCCATCAACGAGGACATCCTTCGGGCCGGGTTCCGCTTTCCCCCCTCGGACTTAGTTGTACAGGTGCTTCGGGGTTTAAGAGTGGCGCCGACGCAACTGGTGCCGAACTCATGGCGCGCCCTGACGGCCTTCAGGTTCTCTGCCGCATGCACGAGGTTCCCGCCACCCTGAATGTCTTTTGGGAATGCTACGGCCTGAACGGCCACCCCCAGGACAGAGGGTGGTGGTGCTTTGCGGCGCGACGAGGGTGCGGCCTCGTCAAGGAGGCTCCTTCCTCCATCCACGGCTGGAAGGAGCGTTTCTTTTTCATTGACGTAGATCCCTCTTGGGGAATCAGGGCAACCTGGGAGACGCCGATGAAGTCCCCGATCGGCCTATCGAGGTTGTCGAGGGAGGAATCCGATGGCGTCGCCGTCTTGAAGGGGTTGGTTGCCGAGGGCCGGCTCCCCCCGGTGTCTCGCCTTATTTCTGAGGACACCTTGGTGAACGTCGGCCTGAGCTCGGTCCCCGCTAACCGTGAGCCCGCCACCACTTCTTTTTTAGCTTTTTTCTCCTCTTTCGTTTCTTCTTTCCATCAGCTTCTCAGTCTCCGACCATCTCGTCCTTTTTGCAGAAATCGACGACGTCATGCGGTCGGACAAGGCGATGGCTGTTGGTAGGACGTCCCTACTGGAAGCGGTCCGGAGGAAGAAACGGACTCCTCCGAGCGGGGTCCCACCGGCGAAGAAGTCCCGCCTGCAGGCGACTCCGACGCCGACAGACGGGTCCGGACCCACCGATCAGGGGGACGCCGCGGGCTCGGACCGACAGTTGGCGCTGTATCAGCCCTCCGGTGATGAGACTACCGTTATTCCGGAGGTGTCATCCGAGCGTGCCCGAGACGGCCAGGTTGGACGCGATCGGTCCCCAACCCGGCCTTCGACTCGGTCGGCTTCGGATGAGACGAGAAGGAGGAGCGCGCCGAGGCCCCGGCCGAGCGGGACCCTGTCGATTCCTGGAGCGGCCCCCGCCCCGAGCACGGTCAGCATGACTCTTTCCCAAGCGGTGGGTAAGGGTAAGGCTGTAGAACCACCGTCCGGCTCCGGGGCGAAGTCGGGGTCGGCCTTCACTTTCGCCGGCGCCCGAAACCTCATCGAGACGGTGCTGTTGGAGAAGGACCGTAGGCAGGTCCGGCAGATGAGGATCCCTGACATCGGGGCTGCCAGCTGCGTCTGTCTTATGTCGGTGAGTGTTCTTTTGGTCGCTTTCGCCACTCATAAGCTCTATTGATCCCCGTCTGACGCTCTCATTTTTTCCTATCTTTTAGCTCGCCCAGTACATGATTCGTCTGGAGGAGAGCCACGAGGAACAGGCGAGGCTCCTGGCGAGGGCCGAGAGCCAACTGAAAGCAGTAGAGGAGGGAGGCCAGGCTGCGGCGGGGAGGACGACCAGGGACCTCGAGACGAGGCTCCAGGTGGCCGAAGAGCGGGCACTCGGCTTCGCCGCCCTCGAGAGGCAACTATTGGAGGCTCAGGAGCAACTCAAGGTTGCCTCGGGTCTCGAAAGCGAGGTCAGGAAGGCGGAGGAGCGGGCCGAAAAGCAGTCCCGGGAGGCTGCCGACTTCCGGGAGAGGTGGGAGAAGGCCCAGCGGTCAGCCGACAACGCCCGCAACCGAACCCGGTCTCTTGAAGCCAAGCTGGGCGAATTGGAGTCGGTCTTGGAGGAGTACCGCGCGAGCGACCAGGAGCTTCATTCGCGCCTGGAGGAGGCTGAGGCTGCTCGCATTGATGCCGAGGCGAAGCACAAGGAGGCTCGGGCTGATCTGCTGAGGGTCTCCTCCGAGGCGGACGACCGGATTGTGGCGAAGGTCATGGAGGCAAAAGCTCAGATTACGGAGCGAGCAGAGGCGGCGCTGGCCGAGAAGAGCGCGGAAATCGGGCGTCTGGCGGTACAGGCCTATCGTCAGTCCGATGAGTTCATCCGTGACATGTCGGAGGCGGTACAGGCCTATCGTCAGTCCGATGAGTTCGTCCGTGACATGTCGGACGCGGGGTCCGACTCCTTTGTCTTAGGCTTCGATGAAGGCTTGGCAAGGGTGTCGGCTAAATACCCCGGGATTGACCTGAGTGGGGTCTCCCTCCTCGACTCCCCTCCGGCGCCATTGCCTGCTGATTTTCCAACCGCCTCCCTACCCCTTGCGGACGTGCCCGGCGTTTCCGACCCAGGGGTTCCTCCAAGCTGACCCTCTGTACCTTTCTTTGTCCTTTTCTTTGTATGTTGGCGTTTTGCCAAGTTGTATGGGTCTCGGCCCTGAAACAATGAAAGTTAATGCAAATAGAGTGTTTCTTCATTTCACTTTCGTCCTTCCTCTTTTTAACTCTTGGTAGCGTCTCGCCGACTCCTAACTTTTGAAGTTCTTCCGGCGCTAGGCCGGGCATCCGAGGGTTAGGCCTCAGAAAATTCTTCCGGCGCTAGGCCAGGCATCCGAGGGTTAGGCCTCAGGAAATTCTTCCGGCACCAGGCCAGGCATCCGAGGGTTAGGCCTCAGGAAATTCTTCCGGCACCAGGCCAGGCATCCGGGGGTTAGGCCTCAGGAAATTCTTCCGGCGCTAGGCCAGGCATCCGAGGGTTAGGCCTCAGGAAATTCTTCCGGCGCTAGGCCAGGCATCCGAGGGTTAGGCCTCAGGAAATTCTTCCGGCGCTAGGCCAGGCATCCGAGGGTTAGGCCTCAGGAAATTTCGCTCGTTAGTCGGCCAAGGCTGGCGCAAGCCGAGGCGACCGGTCGGGGCTTCAGGCTAGTCTGCTCCCGGGATGATCATCGGGTTAGCCCGGCATCCGAGGGCCGAGCCTCGGGGAATTCCGCTCGTTGGTCGGCCAAGGCTGGCGCAAGCCGAGGCGACCGGTCGGGGCTTCAGGCTAGTCTGCTCCCGGGATGATCATCGGGTTAGCCCGGCATCCGAGGGCCGAGCCTCGGAAAATTCCGCTCGTTGGTCGGCCAAGGCTGGCGCAAGCCGAGGCGACCGGTCGGGGCTTCAGGCTAGTCTGCTCCCGGGATGATCATCGGGTTAGCCTGGCATCCGAGGGCCGAGCCTCGGGGAATTCCGCTCGTTGGTCGGCCAAGGCTGGCGCAAGCCGAGGCGACCGGTCGGGGCTTCAGGCTAGTCTGCTCCCGGGATGATCATCGGGTTAGCCTGGCATCCGAGGGCCGAGCCTCGGAGAATTCCGCTCGTTGGTCGGCCAAGGCTGGCGCAAGCCGAGGCGACCGGTCGGGGCTTCAGGCTAGTCTGCTCCCGGGATGATCATCGGGTTAGCCTGGCATCCGAGGGCCGAGCCTCGGGGAATTCCGCTCGTTGGTCGGCCAAGGCTGGCGCAAGCCGAGGCGACCGGTCGGGGCTTCAGGCTAGTCTGCTCCCGGGATGATCATCGGGTTAGCCTGGCATCCGAGGGCCGAGCCTCGGGGAATTCCGCTCGTTGGTCGGCCAAGGCTGGCGCAAGCCGAGGCGACCGGTCGGAGCTTCAGGCTAATCTGCTCCCGGGATGATCATCGGGTTAGCCTGGCATCCGAGGGCCGAGCCTCGGGGAATTCCGCTCGTTGGTCGGCCAAGGCTGGCGCAAGCCGAGGCGACCGGTCGGGGCTTCAGGCTAGTCTGCTCCCGGGATGATCATCGGGTTAGCCTGGCATCCGAGGGCCGAGCCTCGGGGAATTCCGCTCGTTGGTCGGCCAAGGCTGGCGCAAGCCGAGGCGACCGGTCGGGGCTTCAGGCTAGTCTGCTCCCGGGATGATCATCGGGTTAGCCTGGCATCCGAGGGCCGAGCCTCGGGGAATTCCGCTCGTTGGTCGGCCAAGGCTGGCGCAAGCCGAGGCGACCGGTCGGAGCTTCAGGCTAATCTGCTCCCGGGATGATCATCGGGTTAGCCTGGCATCCGAGGGCCGAGCCTCGGGGAATTCCGCTCGTTGGTCGGCCAAGGCTGGCGCAAGCCGAGGCGACCGGTCGGGGCTTCAGGCTAGTCTGCTCCCGGGATGATCATCGGGTTAGCCTGGCATCCGAGGGCCGAGCCTCGGGGAATTCCGCTCGTTGGTCGGCCAAGGCTGGCGCAAGCCGAGGCGACCGGTCGGGGCTTCAGGCTAGTCTGCTCCCGGGATGATCATCGGGTTAGCCTGGCATCCGAGGGCCGAGCCTCGGAGAATTCCGCTCGTTGGTCGGCCAAGGCTGGCGCAAGCCGAGGCGACCGGTCGGGGCTTCAGGCTAGTCTGCTCCCGGGATGATCATCGGGTTAGCCTGGCATCCGAGGGCCGAGCCTCGGGGAATTCCGCTCGTTGGTCGACCAAGGCTGGCGCAAGCCGAGGCGACCGGTCGGGGCTTCAGGCTAGTCTGCTCCCGGGATGATCATCGGGTTAGCCTGGCATCCGAGGGCCGAGCCTCGGGAAATTCCGCTCGTTGGTCGGCCAAGGCTGGCGCAAGCCGAGGCGACCGGTCGGAGCTTCAGGCTAATCTGCTCCCGGGATGATCATCGGGTTAGCCTGGCATCCGAGGGCCGAGCCTCGGGGAATTCCGCTCGTTGGTCGGCCAAGGCTGGCGCAAGCCGAGGCGACCGGTCGGGGCTTCAGGCTAGTCTGCTCCCGGGATGATCATCGGGTTAGCCTGGCATCCGAGGGCCGAGCCTCGGAAAATTCCGCTCGTTGGTCGGCCAAGGCTGGCGCAAGCCGAGGCGACCGGTCGGGGCTTCAGGCTAGTCTGCTCCCGGGATGATCATCGGGTTAGCCTGGCATCCGAGGGCCGAGCCTCGGAAAATTCCGCTCGTTGGTCGGCCAAGGCTGGCGCAAGCCGAGGCGACCGGTCGGGGCTTCAGGCTAATCTGCTCCCGGGATGATCATCGGGTTAGCCTGGCATCCGAGGGCCGAGCCTCGGGGAATTCCGCTCGTTGATCGGCCAAGGCTGGCGCAAGCCGAGGCGACCGGTCGGGGCTTCAGGCTAGTCTGCTCCTGGGATGATCATCGGGTTAGCCTGGCATCCGAGGGCCGAGCCTCGGGGAATTTCGCTCGTTGGTCACGCGCCTGTCGCTTGCCGCTCGACGAGATTTCTCCGTGGCCAGCTACGATTGTATTTCTCCTTTTCTCCAAGCGTCGCCTGGGGAACACCAGAAGGGTATTAAATGCTAATTGAGGCGTTACCTGGAAAATCGGATCGCCAGTTGCTGCTTGCAAGGAGTGTCAGTTAAGCGGCCGCGATACGCGCGTTCTTCGAGGCGGATGCGGCCTGGGCGCGAGCGGAGATACGTGGGCCGTGGGATACACACCGCCCGGAGTGTTCTGTATGAAGAATGCAATTAAGGAGAACGACGCTTAGGAGATTGTGGGAGGATACGCCTCGAGAGCTGGAACGGCTCCGAATTCGGTGCGCCCGCCTTTATTGGAGCCACCCGCATCGGAACGACCGGGGGGCCACAGTTTGGCTATAAGTATAAGTGCAGGCGCGGTGGAGCCTGCCAAGCCGGAGCTATTCAGGTTACCATGGATCGTGGACCTCCTCTCCGGCGTGTGGCTGGGAAACCCCCGCCGGAGGAACGGGACGCGCGCCCCTCGCGACTTCCGCCAACTAGCCGTTTCATCTGGGATCAACAAGGAGGTTCTCCCCGGCGGAACTCCGCTCTAGGCGTTTCATCCGGGATCACATCCCCCCTCCTTTCAGCCCCGCCTCCCGATTGAGCTCTGCGTCAGACGCTTCATTCGGGATCGCGCCTCCTCGCGCTCTTCTCCCTTGTATTCCTCCCCTCCCCTTCTCCTGGGGAGGACCGGAATATCCCTTGGAGGTGGCGTTTCTCTGGAGGCAGCGGGAACTCCTCCTTCGTCCACTTCTTCTTCGTCCGCGCCGGCTCTTCGTCCTTTGCGTGAGGCGTGGATGGCGCCTCCGGGGAGAAGCACCCACGCCCGTTGGGATTGCAGCTGCTTCGGATGGAGGGTTCGGGGTCCCAGATCTTCAGCTCCACGGAGTCTCCACCCCCTCCTTGTTTTCTTTACTCCCCAATTCCCCTCTGGGAATTCTTTGTAATCACACGAACACACCGTTGTAACCAGGAATTATTGAAATGAAAAGAATTGTACATTTTTCGAACTGTCTTCCTGGCTTTGTCGCTCTACTGGTGATACACCCGCAGGTTAGCGGAATTCCAGCTCCTCGGAATTTCTCGACCATCTAGGGCCTCCAACTGGTAGGAGCCAGGTCGGTTTACCCAGCGAACCCTATACGGGCCTTCCCAATTTGGCGCCAGCTTCCCACCTTCCGTGGGTTGAGATGCTTTGGCTCGCCTTAGCACCAGATCTCCGATTCTGAAAAGTTTCGGTCGGACCTTGGAGTTATAATATCGGGCCACCCTCCGCTGATACATCGCCATCCGAACCTGCGCCATTTCTCTTGCTTCTTCCAAGAGGTCCAGGTTCCCTCGGAGTTGCTCCGAATTGGCCTCGGGTCGGTGCGCGGCGACCCGGGGTGAGGGGAGTCCGAGCTCCACGGGAACAACCGCTTCCGTGCCATAGGTTAGGCTGAAAGGCGTCTCCCCGGTAGGGGTCCGATGCGTGGTCCGATACGCCCAAAGGACATTCTCGAGTTCTTCGACCCAAGCTTGCCCCGTCCGACCGATTCGCGCCTTAATTCCTTGGAGGATTGTCCGATTTGTGACCTCGGCCTCACCGTTGGTTTGGGGATGCGACACAGATGTGAACCGATGCTCGATCCCGAACTCCTCGCAGAAGTCACGGAAATGCTTGTTGTCGAACTGTCGACCATTATCCGAGATGAGGACCCGAGGTATCCCAAATCGGACAATGATGTTTTTCTTCACGAACTTCCGGACTTGCGCCTCCGTGATAGTGGCCAGCGGCTCTGCCTCCACCCACTTGGTGAAGTAGTCGATTGCAACAATCAAAAATTTTCGCTGGGCTGAAGCGACGGGGAATGGTCCGAGGATATCCATTCCTCACTGTGCGAAGGGCCAGGGCGCGGTGATTGGTGCCAAGGGGACAGAAGGGACTCTCTGGACATTGGCGTGGCGCTGGCAGGCGTCGCATTTCCGTACGTGATCCTTCGAGTCCTCCAACAAGGTAGGCCAATAATAGCCTTGCCTCATGATCTTGTGCGCTAAGGACCTAGCCCCCAAGTGCGATCCGCAGACGCCCTCATGGACTTCGCCGAGGACGTAGGCCGCCTCCGAGGGGCGGAGGCACCTTAAGAGGGGGGCGGTGAACGAGGTCCGATACAGCCTCCCTTCATAGAGTACGTAGTGGGCGGACTTCTTGACAAGTCGCCGAGCTTGATCTTCGTCTTCAGGGATGATCCCTTCGGCGAGGTAGGCGACGAGCGGGTCCATCCAAGACGGCTCCGGATCAATCGCCATCACCGCCCCAGCCTCGCCGATGCTCGGGGCATCCAGGGTCTCCAGGTAGATTGCCCTCGATAAGTTGTGGGCCTCTGTGCCCACCAAGCGGGACAACCTGTCGGCCCTGGCATTTTCGCTTCTGGGGACCTGCTGAATGTCGACACTGCCGAGGTCGGGAATGAGTGCTTGCACCTTCCGGACGTAGTTCTGCATGGTCGGGCTCCGGGCCTCGAACTCCCCACGAACCTGCCCGACCACCAGCTGGGAGTCGGTGAAGACCTTCAAACGCCGAATGCCGAGCTCTCTGGTGAGTTTGAGTCCCGTGACTAGGGCCTCGTACTCCGCCTCGTTGTTGGTCACTGGAAATCCAAACCTCAAGGCATACTCGGCTATCACTCCATCAGGACTGGTAAGGACCAGCCCGGCCCCTCCACCCTCGGGGTTCGACGACCCATCGATGTGAAGCGTCCAAATCGGGAGGTCGAGGCTGGGCGTTTCTGGCGGTCTAGGTTCCGCCTCCTGCACCGTGCACTCAGCGAGGAAGTCCGCGAGCACCTGGGCCTTGATGGCGGGTCGAGGCTGGTAGCGGATGTCGAACTCACCGAGTTCTACTGCCCACTTCACCAGTCGTCCCGCATTCTCGGGGTTGCTGAGGATCTGCCGTAGTGGTTGATCGGTTAAGAGGGTGACCGAATGAGCCTGGAAATAGGGGCGAAGCCTCCTGGTCGCGGTCAGCAGCGCGAAGGCGATCTTTTCAGCCTTCGTGTACCGCGTCTCGGCATCCCGTAGGACCCGGCTGATGTAGTACACAGGCTTCTGGAGCTTTGCCTCTTCCCGAACCAGCACCGCACTGACCGCGGTTGGGGAGACCGCCAGATAGAGATAGAGCATCTCCCCTTCTTGCGGCTTGGACAGTAGGGAAGGAGACGCCAGGTATTCCTTGAGCTGGTCGAATGCTGCTTGACATTCGGCCGTCCAGAGGAAGTCTTTCGGGCGTTTTAACACCTTGAAGAATGGTTGGCAGCGTTCGGCCGATTTTGCCACAAATCGTCCAAGCGCGGCGACCCTTCCAGCGAGCTCCTGAACCTCCTTTACTTTGGTCGGAGGGGACATACCTTGGATGGCCTTGATTTTGTCTGGGTTGGCTTCGATACCCCGCTGGTTGACAATGAAACCGAGGAACCTCTCGGCCGAAGCGCCGAAGGCGCACTTCGCTGGGTTCAGCTTCATGCGAAACTTCCACAAGGTGGTGAAAGTCTCCTCCAAATCCGCGATGTGCTGGTCTGCATGGCGGCTCTTCACCAGCATATCGTCCACGTACACCTCCATGTTCCGGCCGATTTGCTCTTTGAAGATTTTGTTGACGAGGCGCTGGTAAGTGGCGCCAGCATTTTTCAGACCGAAGGGCATTACCTTGTAGCAGTACAGCCCCCGGTCTGTTATAAAGGCAGTTTTCTCCTCGTCCTGTGGGGCCATCACTATCTGGTTGTAACCGGAGAAGGCATCCATGAAAGACAGCAGCTGATATCCGGAAGTCGCGTCGACCAGTTGGTCTATTCGCGGAAGCGGAAAGCTATCCTTAGGGCACGCCTTGTTCAGGTCGGTATAGTCGATGCACATCCTCCACTTCCCGCTCGCCTTCCGGACAAGTACAACATTTGCCAGCCACTCGGGGTAGCTTACCTCCCTTATGAATCCTGCCTCCAAGAGCTTGTCTACCTCCTGGTCGACCATCCGGATCCGATCCGGGGCACAGTGTCTCTTCTTCTGCTTTATTGGTCGGTGGGTCGGGTCGACGTTGAGGGCGTGAGAAATGACCTCCGGGTCGATCCCAGGTACATCGGCCGCCGACCAGGCAAATACATCGGCATTGGCTCGGAGGAATTCCACCAACCGGGCCCGAGCTCCCGGGTCGAGATTGGCGCCGACCCGGACCGCCCGGTCGGGGCGGCCTTCCTCAAGGGGGACTTCGACCACTCCCTCGGCCGGCTCCCCGTGCCGTAAGGCCACCTCGTCTCTGGCATCAAGGGACTCGACGCTTAGGGCTTCCACGGGCTTCTTCCCTTTGAGGGTTGCTAGAAAACATTGCCGTGCGGTCGGTTGGTCACCTCGGACCTCTCCGATCCCGACCGCCGTGGGGAACCGCATGAGCAAGTGGTACGTGGAGACCACCGCGCGAAGGGCGTTCAGCCCGGGTCGCCCGAGGATAGCGTTGTAGGCCGAGGGGATGCGGACGACCAAGAACCCGAGTCGCACCGTGGCTTCTGCGGGTGCGACGCCCGCAGTCACAGGCAGCTCAATGACACCTTCCGCCGGGACTGCGTCACCGATGAATCCTACGAGGGGGGTGGACACTTTGTGCAACAACTGTCTGGACAAGCTCATCTTTTGGAAGGCCTCGTAAAACAAAATATCAGCTGAGCTTCCACTATCCACAAGAACACGTCTTACATCATAGTTTGCCATAGTGAGGGAGATCACCATGGCGTCATCGTGGGGAGTCTGAACCCCCTTTACATCCTCATCAGAAAAGGTGATTACATTGCCGACCCTCTGCCTCTTTACGACGGCCGTCCCTGACGCTTCCGTTGAGCCTCCTGCGTTCCTCACGGGCCGAGAGCAGCCCCCAGTGATAGTGTGGATCACGCCCGCAACGGGTCGATTCTGCTCCCGAGGCTCCGGAGGAGCCGGGTCGGCCGGACGCGGGTCTGCGGGGGGACGTCGGTCGCTCACATACCGACCGAGACGCCCCCGACGGATAAGAGCCTCGATCTCGTCCCGAAGCTGGAAGCAGTCCTCTGTGTCGTGGCCGTGGTCTCGGTGGTACTCACAGTACGCCCGGGAGGGCCTCTTTCCAGGGATCCTTCGTATCTGTCTCGGGGCCGGGAGGTCCTCCCGCCCCTTGATCTCCATAAGGATCTGGGCCCGGGGAGTCAGGAGAGGGGTGTCCGGTTGAAACGTCGGGGCAGAGAACGAGGGCGTGGGGCGCCGTGGTTCTTCGCCGGCGACGGGCTTCTGCGCCGACGCTGGGGCGTCGGGCTCCTCCTCTGGCGTGCCTCTTTCTGCCTTTTCTTCCCAAGCTTTTGTGGGATCTCGGCGGCCTCCTTGCTCCGGTGGGCGGCCGCCTCCTCGGCGTCCGCATACTGGTTCGCCCGGGACAACAGCTCTGGGAAGCTCCGCGGCAGGCGTTTGTCCAGGGAGAAGGTGAGTCTGCCCTTCCGGAAGCCACGCTTCAGGGCTGAAAGAGCTACCTCCTGACTCAGGTTCCGGACCTCCAGCGTAGCCCTGTTGAAGTGGGTAAGATAATCCCGCAGGCTTTCTCCCTCGTTTTGCCGGACATCAAAGAGGGAGTCGGAGACCAGTCGCCGCCGGCTACTGACGGCGAAATGAGTGATGAAGAGGCGAGTGAACTGGTCGAAGGACCGGATTGAGTCAGCCTCCAGCCCGGCGAACCATGCCCTCGCCGGGCCACGGAGGGTTGCCGGGAAAGCCTTGCAGAGAAGGGGATCTGATGCTCCGTGGAGGAGCATAAGGGTCCTGAAACTCTCGACGTGATCCCGCGGGTCCGCCGCCCCGTCATAGGGCTCGATCGCCGGCATTTTGAACCCCGGCGGATTCGGGGTCCGCAGGATCCTCGAGGCGAGCGCCGGCTGGGAGGAGATCTCTAAGTCGGCGAAGGGATCTTTGGAATGGCCCTTCAGGACCTGGAGTTGTCGGTGGAGATCGTCCACCCGCCGGTCCAGGGAACGCGACCGGTGGGTGGGAGACAAGGAGCGGCGAGAGGGGGATCGGCCGGAGCGCGGGTTCCTCGAGGACTGGGGGGTCTGGGAACGCGCCCGGGCCCGCCTCTCGTACCCCGCGCAGCTCCGGTGGGAAGGTCCCGGCAGAATGGAGCATGCTCGAGAATCCTCCTCGCGTCGGCGCTCCTCCCCATGGGAGAGGAAGGAACGCGGGTTAAGGAGGACAGGCGAACGCTCAGGCAGCGGCGGCTCCTGAGCCTGCTGCGGCGCCCGGGACATCGCACCCTGCAGATTCTGCACCGCCTCCGCGAGGGTGCGAACCTGCTGGGTTAGCTGGTCGAACTGGGCGGCTTCGACCATCTGAATGGGCGGTGGGGCGGTGGAGTGTTGCTGAGAGCGTGTTGGGGATGCAGCGGCCTCCCGGCCAGTGGCGCGAGAGGCCCCGCGACCGGAAGCATTGGAAGCTCCACGACCACCTCGCCGTGCCATTACGATCGCTCTGAGATCCGGCCCTCCTTCTAGCGCCAACTGTTGCTGGTGGTCCAAACCGAGAACGATTGGCACAGCGGTGTGAACGGGGTTCCCTTGGAGTTGGGTTGATTGCGCTCCACCTTCCACCGGGAAACCTGCAGGCAAGCCTCGCACCACCACTGGGGTAGTGGGGGCCCTCCGACGATCAAGTCAGAGGAGATTGAAGGAGAAGGAGAGATAGTAGTAACGGATAAGAGAATACTCTGGAAAACCTTTTCTTACCCTCCCCCTCCCCCCCCAGCCCCATATATATCAGGCTGGGGGGTTTTTCCGCGGATTCGTCATCGTGTGGCACGATGGGGCTGCCACTGACATGGCCGTTACAGGGCGTCGTGGGGCAGCGCTGGGTACGGCCCCGACAGGGCATAGTGGAGCTCCGCTTCGTACGGCTGTTACAGGGGATCGTGGGGCAGCGCCGGATACGGCCGTTGCAGGGAGTAGTGGAGCAGGGGGCCGCGGCGTGCCTCAGAGGAACAGTCTGTTGTTGTCGAGAGATTGCCGACTCGGGGTCGGATGACTGGATCAGGGGGCAGCCGACTCGGGGTCGGGCTGCGGAGCCGAAGATATCCGACTCGGGGTCGGATTGCTGGATCAAGGGGCAGCCGACTCGGGGTCGGGCTGCGGAGCCGAAGATATCCGACTCGGGGTCGGATTGCTGGATCAAGGGGCAGCCGACTCGGGGTCGGGCTGCGGAGCCGAAGATATCCGACTCGGGGTCGGGCTGCCGTAGTCTTCCTGGGCGCGCGTGCCGGTCACGTGGGGCATGGTGGCTAAATTCCCCCGTAACACTATCTTATATTGTATTATACTAACATTATAACAATACTACAATACTATCATTATCTCATAATAATCATATTTCATAGTATAATATTATTAAATTCCTAAAATATTATACTATGATATTACAATATTATACTATTGAAAATAAATAATTTATAAATTAAGAATACTTTATAGTAGCGGTTATCGATAGTAGAAAGAGTTAAAAAATTGAAAGTACCATGTAATATCCTTTATTATTATTTTTGCATACCAAGAGCACTTTCTTAATGTGGTTACCAAATAGATGCTAAAGTTCCATCATATTTTAGAAATATAGTTACCAAATAAGAGACAACTTTTGTTAAAGTTCTACTAGCACTAACAAAAGCTCTATTTTCAAAAGCTTTACTGATAAAAGCTCTACTATCAATAATAATCCTAAACATGACCTAAATTAGGCACTAGCTTAAGAAAAAGAAGCTACCAAGTGGTATCGCGGTATTCGTGGCTCTTGACTGCTTCCATCTCTACTATGTTGAACGGACTCGGATTGGTTCTTTTACAAGGGTAGGCATTAAAAGAGAGGTCTCAAGCCATTAACGATTGATGAATATCAAAAATTATATCAAACAGTTTTAGGCTAGATGTGGGTCATATTGTTTATTCCTATCTAAGTTAGGCTATTCACTTTGAATGTTCGGCCAATTTGGTTCAAGTCAAATGCTGTATGTTTTAGTTTAACTAATGCCACCAAGCATCACGAATATTTTTTTTGGTAAGTAGACCACCAATGTTAGAAACAATGCGATGTATGAATAGATAGTCTTATGCCATTAAACTTTACAAATTAATATTCTTCTCCTCTTGTAACCATGGGCTTCTTTTGCAAAATAGTCTCCAACCCCAAGCCAACTCCATCTCTCATTCCAACTCTAATACTGCATGCCTCTTTCAAAAAAAATCAAGGGACAATTACAATCTTGTATACATACGTTCCACTTTATAGTTTCTACTTTGTTCTAAAACGAGAGGGAGAGAGCACATGTGTGCGCCCACACCGTAAACTCACCGCTCTTAGAACACTGTTTGGCACTAGTTGGGATAAATGAGCGGGCTACATATGTCGCATTAAATTAGAATTTCAGGGGATATAAACACTGAGGATTGCAATCGACTTGTGACTCGCGTTGATCCCAACCTGATCTATATTTGAAGATTCATGGGTCGAGTCTAATTTAGAATTGGACTCAATCTAAATTCCAAGTTAGATATGAATCTTGTATTTTTCAACCTGACCCAACTAGACCCGCATATATCTTGGTCTAATTTGGGTCAATAAAAAAGGAGCCCGATCCGGCTGATCCAAAAATTTGAATCATGTAAACCTCTTTCCTCTTCACTCTAAATATCTTTTAATAGTTCACTGAAGATATTCTCATTTAAATTAATTCCTCTTTTTCATTCCAGCAACTTCATCACTCATTTATTTCCATTTAACTATATGTAAACATTCACATTTCATTATTTATTTTGATGGATTCTTATCTGTAATGCCCTTAAATATATATATATATATATATAATATTAAAAAATTATAGTTTGTGAATTAAAAATGATAAACCATTAGGATGAATTAAAAAAAGTTTTGGAATGAAAATTCAAGTTTAAGTTTGCTTTCTAAAGTTTTATTTACTTTTTAGTGATTTTATTTTATATTTAAATATTAATTTTTATATTTTAGTTATGAAAGAAGTTGGTGATCAACTCGAACGACAAATTCATCTCAGCCACGCTACAAAAGAAGTTAGATGCTTAGCCCGAATGGCAGATCCACCTTAGTCGGGGTTGAAAATAAACTCAAACATTTTTGGTTGATGAGTCCGCGTGCGTCGGAATGACCTATCATGTCTAAAATTCTTTCCATGAACTCAACTTGATTGACCCGATCAAGTTAGGAGTTACGTCTGAGTCATTTTCTTGGTCCATTCCCATAAAATGTGTCCTCTCCAAAGCGATAAATTAAATTATATCATAGCTATTTACATAGAAAACTGCATCCATCTGATTATATTCGACCAACCCATCTGCATTGATATAAGTTATTTTATCACATTTGCTGGCTGGCAGACTCATAATAAATATATTTAATTTTTAAAAAATAAAATAGAAAAGAGAGATAAAGAAGACAGATTTATTTTCTTCGGGCCTTCCCACACAAGTGTACTCTATCCGAATTAAAGGAGATTAATTAGATTGAATCTGGCTGTTCGTGCCAAGTTAGGTTGTCCCATTTGTGAGCAGCACTTGTCCTTTATGCATGAAGTAACCACGAAGGATGAACACTGTGTAGCATCTCTATTACATAGTTTAATGGAAACAGCTAAGAAGTAGAGGATGCAGACCTAGGTTTTTCGTCTCCTCTGCTCCTTCTCAAACTGGCCGGCAAGCTCAGATGGCAGTGACATGCACGCAATCCATGCAACATGACGTGCATGCATTCCTGGTTTCCCCCAGCTCGTGACACATGCGAGCCACCAAAAAGGATCGGAGCGCGCTGCGTGGCATATAAATATGCCACGTAACAGTACAAAATGCTAAAACTGAGACCAGATCCTTGTATTCCTTTGATACCTTTTGTTAGAGCAGGCCGTCCCATCGAAAGTGACAGACTGAGATCCAGCCATTTTCATGCACTACCATGTGAATCTGTTTGCGAGTCTCGTCAGTCGTCTCATCAGGGATCAGAGTAAGTTTAAACCGAAACTCAAGAAACTGGCCCCTAGCCTTCTCGTTTCCTCGTCCCCATCTCAATACCATGTGTTTCATCAAAGGGATACAAATGAAACTGATTCCTTTTTGTTCATGCAAGGCATTAGTCTGGAAGTCACTATAAGAAAGCAATAGTCATGCATCTAATTTTCTTCGATATTTTCTGAAGCGTTGGGTTTATCATTTTGCGACGCTTGTGAGAGATGCTAATCTCCTTTTCATCATCATGGTATCAGCCACCGAAGATTAAACAAACTGCCACCTGTTCCCCACCGTTTCCAAGAACTAGAGAGGAAGAAGCGAAGCCACTTGTCCGATGTGCCGGTGGTTTTTCCGGACCGATTTCAAACGGTCGGCTGGGCTCACGGTGCGGGGGTCTCCCCTGATGCCACGTCAACCAGGCACCGCCCATGCACCCGGCGACGAAGGCCACCGGTCGGTGACACCAGCCCAAGGTTCTGTTATCGCCGCCTTGCTTTATCCCGAAATCATCTCAAAATTTCTGACTCTAATCCACGGACTGGCCGTCATTCCGTAACCGTGGAGGGGTATTTTAGTCATGTCGAACCGGAACCGCGGGATGGAGCCGATGCGGCGTCCGATACCGAGCCGCTATAAATAAAGAAGGGGCAGGAGGGCTTGAGGGCCAAGCGAGCGCAGAGACAGGAGAGCGAGGTGCGGTAACCCACCGCCACCACCCCTCGATAGGGGCAGCCGGCGGCCTCTCTACTCTCTAGTTAGAATCCTTTGGCTCTCTCTTTCTCCCCCCCCCTGCCGGGAGCCAAACGCCAAGCCTCGAGAAGAGGGAGGAGGGCGTTCGCTTCGCCCAAGGTGCGAGCTTGTTTTCTCGCTTTCTCGGCCCGCGTCTTCAGCTTTTACCGGCCACTTTTCGGCTTCTCTTTCTTCGGACACGAGGTTTCGACCGTTGCTACGGGAAATGTCTTCATTTTTCTTCCTTCTTTGGCGTTGGACTTGAATTTTGATTGCTTATCCTGGGAAAAAGAAAATTAGAATCGAAATTGACGATTTAAATTTGTTTTTTAGTTTTGCTATTGTGAATTTCAGTTGCTTTTCCACCGGTTTTTCTATGGTGAGATTTTGATGGTTGCGGGATTGCTTCTAGGCTTGAACTCGGTAGTAATATTATATTACTGTAATATAATATAATATTATTATAATATATATAAGCATAACAATTTAATATAATATTAAATTATTTAATATTATGATATAATGTAATATAATATTATATACAAAATATTATAACTATTAGCTTATATTAATTTTTCATAATATAATATAATATTAAATTATTTAATATAATATATTAATGTATTATGATATAATATAATATTATATTATATTTATAGTATAATATAATAATAGAAAATATGAATTTTTTTTGCGAGTCTGATCCACGGCTAAGATTCTTTATTAGTGTTCCAACAGATTTTTAGGTTTATAAAGGAACAAATTATATAATTGTTATATTTTATTATGAATATTTTAGTTAAAAAACAGCTTTCCGACAAAATTCAGAACAGCTTTTTCGGAAAGCTTCAAAATAGAGTTTCATTCAAAAAGCTATTTTTAGCTTTCTAAAAAAATTAAAATATTTTTCCAAAATTTTTATTAAATATTTTTTTTTAAAAAATATTTTTGAGTTGTGAGAAAGTATTTTTTGGTTCTCCAAAAATTCTTCTAAATAGATCTAAATAAGTCCTCCTTCGTTTTTCAAGAAGTTTTTTTTTTTTTTTCTCCTCCTTTATTTATTTTCTCAGGTGAGACCTGACTGGATGACCTTCCCCCCTTTTGGTTTCGTTAAGAATCGGATACTAAATTGTAAAGGTGCAAGATTTGATTTTTAGTAAGAAGAGAAGGTCCGCAACTTCCATCATGGTCGCCGCCGTTGCTGCCTCATCATCCTTCTACCAGGTGCCAACTTCCTCCTCCTCGGCCTCGGCAAAAGCTTCGAGAGGCGTCCCCCCCAATAGTTTGGATGTCCGGGGCATCGTCGCGAAGGCGGCGTCTTCTCCCGGGGGCATGCAGGTCAAGGCAAACGCCCGAGCCATCCCCAAGATCAACGACACCAAGGTTGGCCTGCAAACCGACGTCGAGGAGGATGCTGCTTCAACGGCACAGAGGACTTCATATGACCAATTGCCGGACTGGAGCATGCTGCTTGCTGCGATCAGGACCATCTTCTTGGCCGCGGAGAAGCAATGGACCCTGCTCGATTCGAAGACGAGGCGGCCCGACACGCTTGCAGATGCATCCGGGGTTGGGAAGTTGGTCGAGAATGGACTTGTTCACAGGCAGAATTTTTCTATCAGGTCCTACGAAATCGGGGCTGATCAAAAAGCCTCGATAGAGGCATTGATGAATCATTTCCAGGTGAGAGATAAGCGAGCATTTTGGCACGCAAAAATTAAAGTATCCTCTCGTGCCTTTCGACTCGTCATTACAAAAAAATTACCAGTTTGCATCTCCAGGAAACTTCGCTTAACCATTGCAAGTGTATCGGCCTTATGCATGGCGGCTTTGGTTGCACACCGGAGATGACTAGAAGAAATCTGATATGGGTTGTCACGAAAATGCTGGTTCATGTCGAACGCTATCCTTTGTGGTGGGTTCCCGCATCTATTTGCATTCTCCTCCAATTTTTATTGTTGTTCTTGTTGTTCTTATTGTTGTTGTCGTCGTGACTCCCTAGGATCAAGTCTCTAGATGCTATATTTTCCTCATGAAAAAGTCACTGCAGGCTATAGTCCTGTTCTATTTACACTGTTTACTTATAAAACTACTTAGGTCTGCCCCCTTTTTTTTTTTTGGTACAACTTAGGTCTGGCCTTTGACGGCAACGCGCACATGAACCCCCCCAAAAAAGAGGATGAGGCAGGTTTTACGTATTAGCAAGCATGCTTGATACGCTTACATGCTCTGTGCGTTGAAAGCGTTCGCGGGGAATGTGTCGCTCGCTGCTTTGTTCTAGGGATCGGACTGATCAAGTGATATTAGGATCAATGACACCAATGTCAGTCATCTTGGTGAGTGGGTCGATGCTCTGTGCGAGTTAGACATGAATTTCTAATTCTGTTTCTGAGTTTTATAGATAATTTTGTAGATTATCAGGATACCTAATACTTCTATTGTTCTGAAGAAATTGATCTGTCGGTCCATCTATATAAATAGGTAAAAATATCTAACAATGCAAGCCAAAAGAATTTTGGCATTTAAATGGCTCATGGCCTGGTGGCTTGGCCAGCATAGCTTATTTCCAACATTTAAATATTATGGTGCACTGGTACTTTTTACCTCCGTATGGTGAAACCTTGGCTTTGAGTTCTTTAATTAATTGCTTAAGCAGTCACTTTACGCTTCTATCTGGTATGTATAGCATAACTAGTTGTTCTACATTAACCTGTTCAAATATGATTGGAACATATTCTGTTCTGGCTGCTATTCAACTATCAAAGTTTTAACTTTGCAACTTCAGAGTTTTTAGCTTCGTTATTTTTTACTCCTGTCTTCATTGTACATGGTCCCCTTTGATGTGCATTTCCTTTTTCTCAATAAAATCTGGGCGGCCTTGTTTCTTTGGCCTCCCTAATCATCAAAAAAACATTAACCTGTTCAAGCCTGAGATTTCCATCTGTATATATATGCAGGGGAGATGTTGTTCAAATAAACACGTGGATTAGTTCATCTGGAAAGAATGGTATGCAACGTGATTGGCATGTTCATGACCGCCAAACTGGCCTAACCATCATGAGGGGGACCAGGTTGGCTGTTAATTTATTTGCTTGGATATTACCTTTGTAATCATGGATTCTGAAAAGGTTGCTGCAGTTCATTTGGGTAAGCTTTTGTTATAATTTTGATTTTGCCTTTCCACAGTGTCTGGGTCATGATTAATAAACACACGAGGAGACTGTCTAAAATGCCTGAAGAAGTTAGAGCAGAGTTAGCCCCTTTCTTTGCAGAGCGCGATGCTGTTTTGGACGAAGACAGCAGAAAACTTCCTAAGCTTGATGATGATTCCGCAGGTTATGTTCGAAGGGGCTTAACTGTAAGTTAGATATTAACTAAGGAATTTGCATGATGCGTTTCACAACTGTTTCACCAGCTTTGTCATGTTATCTGCTGCATCTCTTCAGCAATGATCTATAATTTCCTTGGTTTTTAAAATATTACAGCCTCATTGGAATGATTTGGATGTAAATCAGCATGTGAACAATGTCAAATACGTTGGCTGGATTCTTGAGGTACTTCAGATGCCATAGCTCATAGACTGATTTCTTATTACATATTTTCGGTTTTTATGTGTTTATCTAATTTCTTTACACATTGAACAGCTTTGCCAAATGTGACTTTTGTATAGTGTGAGTATTGAAATGCTCGTCTGTTAATTTTCTTAGTGTTCATACTTACAGTGTTTACTTCAGCATCAGCATCTTATGCATGGATAATTCTTTATGCGTTTGGACATCCACCAATGTAACATTAGCTATCATGGCTTGCATTTGTGCAGGATGTTCCATGAGCTTTAATAGAAATTTAGCTAATCTTGCGGGGGAAGTGTGTATATATAACTTGTTTCTAACTTTTCTCAGATAGATGGCTTTTATTTTTTTTTATTCCTTTTGAGAATATAGCGGTTATTCACCATCACTCAGGTTTGAACCCGACATCTCTCACTTGGAAAGAAAGGCACCAAAGCTGGTGGTAGATGGCTGTTATATCTGATGCTGCTATCTTGTATAAAATTGTTTCTGGTCATTCATCAGTTTGATGGCGTTAGGATGGTTAAGACAATTCTGTATTATAATTGTATACGTACTGCATTTTCATAAGATTTCTTATTTTGGACCTTCCATTTGCTCCTTTGGATCTTCCCTCTGCTTCTCTAGTTGTATTGCTGGTACAATCTGAAGTTCCCTGAATCTATGTTTCTGGTAGAGTGTTCCTGTATGGATGTTGGAGAGCTACGAGGTTGCAACCATGACTCTGGAGTACCGGAGGGAGTGTGGGAGGGATAGTGTGGTGGAGTCTCTCACCGCCGCCTCTTCCGACCACGTTGATGGCTCCCCCATTGTGTGCCGGCATCTTCTGCGGCTCGAGGATGGGTCTGAGATTATGAGGAGTCAAACAGTGTGGAGGCCTAAGCAGCACGCTCGTGATATTGGGAACATGGGTCTGCTCCCAACTGAGAGTGCATGAAGTGGAAGCCATGGACGTCGGATGCTCAATCCTGCAGCGCTCCAATTCAGGTTGGGAATTGGAAGGGAGTACGAGGAAGAAATCATATGCTGAACATCTCCTGCAATGCTTGTGTAGATTAGAAATCCTACCATTGCCTTGCCTTTCTTTGCACTAGTTTTTTCCTTTATTGGTTTTAGGTGAATGTTTCATTCTTGAAGCCCCGCCATGTGTAAATACACGATACACGATATGTTGCTCTCGTTGACGTTCTTATATGAAGAATAAAAGCATTGAATAGCATTTCCTTTCCATCTGGCCTCTACAACCTGAGCAAATTCCAATATACTCTCTAAAGAGCTCTTTCATGAGAGTGTGCTTGTGTTTGCTTGCATTGGTCTGGGCTAAGGTAATCGTTCTGTTTGCTACTCATCAAGATTTGTAGAGTGGCCAAAAGTTGACACTTGGAAGGCAGAAGAGGAAAATTTCAGATCCAGTCAAATATTTGTCGCAGAGGAGTTGGGTGGTTTAACCAAAATTCTGGAAATTCAACCTGCTTCCACCACCTTTCTCTTTTTATACGAATTTAGGTATGAAGATTGTACATTATCTGCCCTGAATTAAGGCAACATGATTTATTTGTTATCTTGTTGATCAAGCAATATATGCAACCATTTCCTTTTACCAAGCTTCAACTGCATGACACCCAGAAGCCCAACTGTAATACCATCTAGAAATCCTAGACTCTGGTTGCCAAACAAGATCATCATGAATTTGAACCAAGTCAATCCCTTGGCGGCCTGGATGTCCAGCCTGTAAGGACCTGTGCGGACGTATATTTAATCCCAAATTAGTTATTCGTCAAAAAAATTTTGGATACTTATATAGAATTAAGAAATCCAAAAAATAACTTCATGTGAAAGAAAGATTTTTCTTCCTCGACAAAAATCCACCATCGGATTGTGCAATGATTGCTTCAAGATTTTCGCAAGTAGATGCCTTAGGGTTCGGGGTTGTATCTTTCATTTCGCAGCGGGGACCCCTCAAGCTTCTTGAAAAGAAAGTGCACCATTTTTTTGTGCGAACGATACAACTCCGCCAGAGTTGGTCCTTCTCTTTTAACAGAATGTTCAAATCTGAGATCTCTAAGTCTAAACTAATTGCGAAGTACTTAGATATCAACGTTCGACAGCTTTAGTTCATGCATGGTTTTCGTTCCGGCCATATATAAGTCGTAAGCTCGATCTACCTTCCTTGGCTGATGTACGCATGCATGTTTATACTGAGATATCAATCAATACAATAATATATTGGCGAGATCCTTCAATCTGTTGTTCACTTGTCATCATTTTATTTTTCAGATAATAATATTGGCCGTGAGAAACCACAATATGGCGGTCAGTCTACGTTAATGTTTGGTGTGGAAAGTATATCGAAGAGTTTTAGCATATGCAACCAAGGGAAAAAAGAAAAATAATAATAAAAAAAAAAACATAAACCCTCCTAGAAAGACTCCGGCTGAGGTGCCACTCGCTATCATGCGGCTTCTTTAATTCATAAGTAGATACGAATTTGGCCCATCTATTGTAATTCCAAATTAAATTGAAAAATTGCAGGATTAATCTAACTTGCTATGGGTTATATGCTTAAATAGTTGATTCGAATAGAGAATATTCGATCACTCTTAATTGAGGAGGGTGACAAAAAAAGACAAGTATTATCATGCTACGTACGTAATCCCATGTATGTTGACATCAATTTTTATGGAATAATTCTGATACCTTTGTGAAATTCTCGCCTCAACAAATGAATAATAAGTTATTATTATAAATCACTAAAAATATTTCACCGATCTAAATATCAATAATTAATTTAAATTCAATTTGCTTTAATCATTTTAAAATAATGAAGAATACATATAGATATCATAGACTCAATAACAATAATTACATCAAAATCAAACAGAAGAATAGTATTACTAAAATGGTTATCCATATTCCAATTTGATCGAATTAAGATCTTATTTTTTTAAAAAAAATATCAAGGGACTTGGCTTTTTTTATTGTGTTGACTATCGATTCAACTAAATCATAAAAGACTTAGACAAGTTTCAGCCGAGTTTTAAGTATTTTTTAATAATTTTTTCGAGTGTATGTCTTTGTAAATATGCAAAATTGCATGAATAACCTCGTAAAGTTGCTATTTGCATATACACTCATACATTATTTTTTTTTGCATAGGTACCCATTAAGAATATTTTAGTTATTTCAATGTTAAACCGTTCATTTCTTAATAGCATTAGATGATATAGGTACATATGCCAAAAAAGAAAGAAAAAATATATATGCAAAATAAATATGTTATAAGGATATACATGCAAATAACAAATTTGCAAGAATATTCATACAATTTTATAAATTTAGGACGTTATACATATAAAAAAAGTATACCAAAAAATTTGGAATTTGGATGCTTATGGTTAAAGCAATTACATTTTACTTGCTGTATTTTGCATTTCGATTTTTTGCACTGTTAATATTTTTTTTTTTTGACCTATTGTCGATAATTGCTAGCTCAATCAGTTGACAGGTTAAAAACTCATCCTCGAAGGAGATTTTAAAGAAATATAGAGGTCAAAATAAATACTTCTTAGACAACTTTTGTAGTTAGGATAACCAAAGTTACCAAATAAACTGGTTCTTCTGTCACTTCGGAGGCACCCTATGAGCTGGAGAGGGAGAGTTGCTGAGAGCACTCCAAAATTTGTTGTTTTTTGATTTTATTGTATGTATCCATATTTGAACGGTATAAAGCGCCTATTTTTAGCAGGAAAAAAAAAAAAAAAAAAAAAAAAAAAACAAGCAGGTTCTTCTTCCCGCGTGGAAACTAGTTTGGCCATTTAAGGGTCGAGTACGAGGCATGGCCACGAGTTTACAAGAGAGAGAGCACGAGCATCTTCAGATTAAAAACAGCAGGTCAAGAACCAAAAACCACAGCTGAAACCAAGGGAACTTCTCAAGAAGCTGAGACAATAGTGGCTATAAGTGATCTCAACGGTCCTCTGGAGCTGAGGATTTTAAACCAATCTCTTCTCAACTTCTGGGGGTTGGTGGCCTCAACTTATTCAGTCAGGTATCAACCAAGTCACAGGGCAAGAAGGAAAACAAAACTAATCAGCATCAGAGTTGAGCTGATGAACCTTTTTGATCTTGGGCCAAATTTTGGCCAACACTGCCATGTCCTTTTGACTATACAATAAGACCATTCATTCCATCACTTAGTACACGTAGCAGTAGCAGCAATCTTTAACTAAATACCGGTACTAATATAATAAGGAGCAAGCTTCTTCCCTTCCCATGTATCACTAATTTACTGTTCAAAAACTTAAGCTGTTGGAAGGACCAACTAAATTTAATAAACCCATGCGGCACTTCTGTTATTAGGCAATATGAAACTATGATAACCTCCTCCACCCAACTTTGTGGTATCGTTATTATGGTCGGCTCCTACTCAAAAAAATGAGGTCTATCCATAAGCTGAGTCCTATTCAACCCTACTAGATCTCTCACAATCCTAGTAACTCTCAATGGGAGACCTATATAACTAATATAATTTGTGTCTCATGATAAATCTATTTTTCGTGCTATTTGTCATGGACTCATGGCACAAAAACTTAAGTTATTAGTGTTGGGGGAATATAAATTGCCCCAAAGCACGTGAGCACATCGCCAGCACGTGATCTGAGACGTCCGACCTCGGGACGCCCGACTACGCGCTCAACCTCAGAGGCGCCCGACCTCAGAGCTCCCGATCTTGGGATGCCCGACTTCAACGTTCCCAACCAGGCGCCTGACCTCAACGTTCTCGACCTTAGAAGCCCAATCTTGCCATCCACCCGCCGCGGTCACATCCTTCTGCAACTCAACCAGGGACCATGCCCTGCTACCACTGCCAACAATCAATGCGCATGGCCTCCGCAGGTCTTCGGCTCACTCAACAATTAATGCGCATGCCATCTACGGATCTCAAACCCTTCACAGCAAATGGCTGACCCGCTCGGCTACGTCCGATCAAACACGACAACTCGATGGCTTCGGCCTGATCTCCTACGGCAATGCATTAATTCACATGATCATGTATTAATTCATGCGACATGCTCAATCATGACAGTAACCCATTCGCCCCGTCACATCACAGGTAATCCTGTACCCCCTATAAAAGGAGAACCCCTCCATCTTAGAGGGGGTTGGACTCTGAAACTCCTGAGACATATTTCACCTCCTTTCATATATTTGCCCCCTCTAACTTAGACATCGGAGGGCCGGCGCCGGAAACCCCGGCCACTAGCTTTTTACAGGCTCCCCGGAGGACGCCGTCCGCCGACGGACCACCACCCGCCATCTCACCTCGGAGCTCCTCCTTCTTAGCTGACGGTCGCTTCCGGGTCCAATTTCCAGCAACAATTAGGATGACCGATCTAAATTAATAAATGCATGTGAAACCCTTTTGATTTGTTAATACAGGATTATAATAATTTTTTATTTAATTATTGGTTTCTACCGGAGAGAGAAGAACTCATGGTTCCAGCATCCTTCGAGAGAGATCTGCATAATTAATAAAGATGGCGGTACACAGTGCAACCGACTCTGATAACATTCCGCTACGAAATTATAATTCTATTATTTAAAATTGATGGCGGGGGGGAGGATTTTACTCTTCCGGTCTGCTCGTGAAAGACGGACGGTCGATTACGTGGCCCCACAAGTAAAAGCTCGAAACCTTCACGACTCACGAGGATCCCTTTAGTTCGCCCACGGATATGATCGTCTTGTTTGCCATTAATTAAACGCTTGGTAATAGTTAATTAGTTAAAAACGTCACCTCAGATTGGCTTTTTCCCGACAGTGCGCCAAACTCCGCGCTTAAACTACGCCCAAAGTACCCGCGTCGCTCGGGGCACCGCGGCGGCAGCTTCGCTTCCCGAAGGCATCCTTGGGGACGACTTCACGATTTATTGGTCCCCTCTGACCTGATAATTATAATTTAGAAACCACCTTTCTTTTCGTGTCACGAGTTATATTATTATATGATGCACCTAGTCTTCTTTTTTCTTCTTCTTCTTCTTCTTCTTCTTTTTTTTCTTTTTTTTTTTTTTTTTTTTTTTTTTTTTTTTGGTAAAAAACGGCTACTCATCTATATAGATCTAACATGAGTACAGCCTGCCATGTCCGTAGAAATAAAAGACAACGGAGAAGAAGGAGCGTCTACAGTAGACGTCCACAAAACATCCCCGGAATGCCGGGCCACAAAAGAGGCGACCCAGTCTGCGGCCCTGTTCGCCTCTCTAAATACATGACCAATCTGGAAACCGACCATCATCTGAGCCATCCTCCGAGTCTCCCGAATGAGGGGGTGACCGTCGCCGTACCTATCCATCCCCCGGATCCAATCGATCACCACCGCAGAGTCTCCCTCGAGGAACACTCGCTCGGCGCCAAGGACCTGCCTGGCATAGGATAATCCCTCCCAAGCAGCCCGTAGCTCCGCACCAACAACTGTAATCCCAGGTGTCCGACGCCCACCAGCAACCACCAATCTACCACCGTGATCCCTAATCACAAAGCCGACCCCTCCAGTCAAACCGTGTAGTGACCTACTGCCATCAAAGTTTACTTTGAGATAGCCAAGGGGTGGGGGTACCCAAGAGACAGTAACAAAAAGGGGCGCTGAAACAGCGTAAGGAGAACCTCAGGTGTCCCTGGCCATCCCAGAAGAAAACTCAGTGGCAGTCACCATAACCTCCCTCGCATGTCGTGCCGCTCTGTCCACCACCATCCTCGGAAGCCCCCGCCTCCCCTCAAATATGCCTGCGTTCCTATCCAACCAAATGTGATAAGACAGGTACGCCCTCATAATCCCCTCTGCTGCCAACCTGGGCCTACACATGGAATCTCTCAGCATCCGCAGCAGATCCTGCGTCGAGACTACCGCATCAATCAAGGGAACCGAAGAACACTGCCATATCTGTCGAGCTCTAGGGCACAGTAAGAGAACATGCTCAATGGTCTCTACGATATCACCACACGTCTTACAAAACTGAGATACTCCCATACCACGCCGAGCAAGCAAACTCCTCGTCGGGAGACATTCCCAAGCCACCTTCCAGATGAAAAGTGCCACCCGTGGGTGAATCCGTAATCTTCATATCCATCTTCCCACGATCTGTCGCGCTGGCGTCCTGCAGAACAACGCACAAAGATCCGAAGTCTTTTTTCTTCTTGAGCTGAGGAGGGAGAGGAAAGCGGGCTGCGAGGCAATAGTGCTGTCTCGGCAGAGTTATGGGTCATCTACGGTGCATCTTTTGCACGATGAAAAATTATACATATACATCCGGTGTATATTAAGAGCTGATGCCATTTTGTTGACAGATGGTTTGACCTGCAGTAGTTGACCGGATTCAAAAACATGCAAGAGGAAAATAGAACGTCTTGAGCTTGATGAAAGAATGCATTTTCATTAGGGTGAGATATATATACTTGAAAGGTGAACAATATCATAGACTGGATGGCTTCTTTCATATTGGATTACTCTGGTGGAGTTCTCTAGATCAAAAAAAACTATAGTTTTCGAAATTTATTATTTTCTAACTTTTTTGAATATGTTCATGCTAGAATAATGTGAACTGCTCATTATAGCAATATATATATATATATATGTATATATATATATATATATATATATGTACGCACACATATATCTTGTTATCGTACCATCTATTTCGAAAAATAGAATGCTCTTGGTTGTCTGAAAAAACTAAAACTATCATGTTAGGATGCCAAACACGTTGATAGATACCAAACACATTAGATAGGAAACAATCCTTCATTCAGGGGGTAGGCAGCAATCCAAGAATACGCACACCTCCAGTGAAAAAAAATGCATTGTAGAGAATCCCGCTGCTTCTTGACATGCATGATGTGTACACTATATAAAATCATAATGTATGTGATTTGCACTTCGTTTGCTTTTTATCTTTTGCCTATGGATGGCTCTTATACATCTGAAATAGTAGGTGAGAAATAAATTTAATTATTTTTGTTCGCTAAATTTTTTTTTTTATATTAGCGAAACATCTTCGCTACGCAATTCTACACCTGATGTAAGTGCAAAAATGGCTTAAAAATATAAATGTTGCACAATTAATTTTCACACCAAATTTACTTTTTTTTGTACTTTTTTGAGTTAACGCGTCATAGGCGACTATTATTCTAGGAACTAAATACAATTGTAGATCTTATTGTGAACTTTACAAAACCAAAGGCTATAATTTTATCATGTTGTGCTGACTTTTATAGAGATAACACCATCCAATATACGACACTTTGAAATTACGACAATATTGGCCGAAGTTATTGTCTTTGAAATTATTATTTATCTCTGAAATATGATGAGACATTATTAGTATGGTACATTGTATTTTTAAATGGACAACATGATGCCTATTCATGATGGTAACGTATTCTACGGTGCAGAAGTCGTTCCCGTTCCTAATTTTTTACTCAGGAGTCCAACGGTGTACCTGGCCCTGTTTTCGTTGTCATCATGATGAGACTCGGAAATTCCGGGGTCCATGTGGGGCAATCAAGATGTAAATAGGGCCATGGTGGAGCGAGGCAAGGACCCCCGGATCCCGGTCACCGGCGCTGGCTGCCGCACGTAAACCGCGTGCCGACTGCCGAGGGCCGTCGAGGACGGACAGGTGTGCGCTGGAGTAGCGGGACAGGTCGCCGACATGGGCCGGCAGGGGTCACATGCCGTGTCCTTCTGGGGACCAACTAATCCGCCTCCTGGGAAGTTGACCCATTCCGCACCCATCGTCGACAGCTGGGGCCCATCTGCTCCTTTATTCCTTTTCCCGCCTCCTCCAGCCTGCCTTCCCCTTCTTCTGGGCAAGCCAGTAACCACCGGCCGGCTGCGGAAACACGTTGTTTTCTCGCAGTCGTTTCCTCGACCACTCTTTTAAATTCTAGAGAAAAGACATCGTAAACATTGCCACACACTTAACGATATTGCAGCAATATATAATAAGCTTATTATCCACGATGTTTTCTAGATCCAAATAAATTATACAAAGAGTAACGCAAGTGACCCATTTGTTCTTTTACTCACTACTTGCATGATAAATTATTTTTATATCCTGTAAATATGGTTATTAAATAAAGCATGTCTTTTCTTTTGATGTAATAATATGGAAGGTCGGGTCCAGCATGCCAGGCTAGTTGGACTCCGACTTCTTCAACTTCTTATCTCAAATATCAAAAAATACAACTGTATTTCTCTTAATGCCAAATAAAGAAGAATCCTTTAAACATCATATAATCTTTTTTTTTTTATTTTTCTAGCTAGTTAATACCGCTTTGGTAGCTCAGAATTTAACCATTCCTCGTGTATTGTATCAATTCCTGACTATATTGATGTTTTCATGTATTTTATTATGTACTATGAATTTCTTTGATGTAATTATGCATGGGACATGTCTAGATATTTTATTTTTCCCATGATTCTTCTTTTTTTTTTCCCATCCCACGTCGTATCTATAAAATAATGTTTTTTTTCTGAAAAAATAGTTTCCATGGGCTCTGGTCGCCACCCATGCATGATGGCTCCCCTGCATTCCCCTGCGCACGAATTTGAGTTTCTGGAATCCAAATCTCAGCCGTGAAAATTCCCGTGTGCGTTAAGTATGGATCACAGCACCGCGCGCAGTTTGTCCGACGCTTCCTCTTCCGTCGCCGATGATCAGACGGTCAGGAGACGCTGCAGCCGCAGAACCTCCTTTCCGCCGCTGTTCGGAGTGGTAACCGAATCCAAAGAGAGCCAAGCCGGGGAACCGGGGGGGGACAGCTCGAGCCGACAGGGGAGGGTCCACAGCCAAAATTAAAAGCCCGTCCGGATTCCCCTAGGCACACGCTCCCCCTGTCCGCTTCCTTTCCCTTCCTCTCCCCCACGTGTCGCTATCTCCCTGGCCCTCGCCCCATTTCCCATTCGTCCCCATCCATACATCCATCTATAAGGGATCGGAGGAAGCCAGGGCCAAGAGATATAGAGGAAGAGACGGCCAGACGGGAGGGAAAGAAGGAAGAAGACACCCTAACCTACCTTAGAGAGTAGAGACGAAACCCTTCACCCCTCGGCGGTGGGGAAGATGTCGACGGACACGAGAAAGAGCTCGACGGAGTCGGAAGTGTCGGGGCTGGACTACGAGGAGACGGAGCTGAAGCTGGGCCTGCCCGGTGGGTCCAGGATCGGCGGATCGGAGCCGGAGAGGAAGCGGGGTTTCGCGGAGACCGTGGATCTCAGCCTCGGGGGCGAGACGTGCGCCACAGATCTCGGCGATCGATCCACCGACTCCTCCGACGGCCCCGTCTCCGGCGCCGGCAGGCCCCCAGCGGCCAAGTAAGTACATGGCTCCCTCTCTTCGGATAAAATGACATTTTTGCCCCGCTGTGCATTTCTTTGATTACTTTCGTCCAAATCTACCATAGAAAGAGGAAAAAAATTGGTCGAAGACCGTAGAAGCATCCTTTTCGGACGGTTTTACCCCTTACAGAATTGGGAATCTATGCGCAACAGTTTAACTCGATTGTCCATGTATTATTTCGGAAGGGCAATTTCGTCAATTAGGAGGTCAACATGGACGAATTGACGAGAATGCCCTTTCCTTTTAAAGAGAATATGAAATGGGTTGGGCATAAACACCAAGTCACTAACTAGTTACCTAGTCGCAAGGGTAATATTGGTCATTTTGCATCAAATCTTATGCTTTGCAAATTTTTCTGAACTCCCCAAAAAAAATAAAAATAGAGCCCAGGTGGTGGGGTGGCCGCCGGTGAGGTCGTTCCGGAAGAACGCGTTGAAGAGCTGCACCTACGTGAAGGTGGCCGTCGACGGCGCCCCCTATCTTCGGAAGGTTGACCTCGAGATGTACGGAGGCTACCAGCAGCTCTTGACCGCCCTCGAGGACATGTTCTCCTGCTTCACCGTCCGTACGTCCCCTCTTCTTCCTCCCATCTCCATCTCTATCCCTTGCTTGATGATGGCCGAATCCTGGCCTTTTCTTTCCTTGTTTGGACGAATCTGCCTCTTCTGCGGTCGTTTTCTGACGAGGGTAGCCTGGTCTTTTTCTATGGCAGGTAACAAGAGGCTTGTGGATCCTGTGAACGGGACGGAGTACGTGCCCACCTACGAGGACAAGGACGGCGACTGGATGCTCGTGGGGGACGTCCCCTGGAAGTAAGCGCCCACCCTCCTCTTTCGATCTAATCTGCTTTATAGTAGTAGTAAGAAGAAAAGAGTCGTGATTTCTAGATGCATGAACCGGGGCGATGCTATCGACTTGCAATCTTGAATTGATTGATACTTAAACGATCTAATTATATCAAGAAACAAAATTATCATCACTAGTGCGCAGCTTGTGATCATCAAAATATCCGAACTGTTGTTATGGTTTTTTGCTTTCGTAGTTTGTGATTGTTCAACAGTTTCAGAATTTGGTCGGCTGAGGAAAAAAGTGCGTACATGGAATCCAATTGTAGTGGAGGATGAGTCAGAATCCAGTCCAGGGACTGGTGATTCTTGGAGTGAATTGCTTTTATTGGTACTTTAGATCCATTTTACTGGAGAAGATGGAAGGATCAGTGAGAGTGCCGTCTCTACATATAGAGTGCAACCAGGGGAAGTGAAGTGGACATGCTCCTCTTAGAATCTGGAACATAAAAGATTATCTGAAACTTTTGTGATCCAATTCTATTCCAAGGGACAAGATTCTTTGGATGGCAAGTAGGGTCCATGAGTATAACTTGGGCACAACGTGGATGATTTTAGCATAAAAGTGCAAATGCTTTTGGAGGAAGCCTCTTGGGTGATATGGCTTTTTCACAATCGAACTGGTCGATATGATTCAAAGAGAGCCTCAAAGGTAGATTAATGGATTCTTCCATTGAGGTCATACGAAATGATTTGCCAGCACAATTTTGAGGGCTTGGATGAGAACCAATGAGAGACTTGGACTCGTAAAGCCTGCCTCAGGCTGATAGGATACTTGCTTTTATAGGTGTTTATATGCTAAGTCAAAGTTCTTTCTTTTTTGAGTTACCATCGGTCCGGCAATTGGTAGTTCATATTATTGATCAGTCTTTTCCAACTAGAAGTTTTCTTACCAACTAGAAGTCTTTTCAAAGGTAGATTAATGGGTTCTTTCTTGGTCAGTCTTTTCCAACTCTAAGTTTTCGGCCACATGCTAGGTTTGTTTCCCTAGATTGGTAGTTCATATTATTGATGTAATAATTCAATAAGTCATCCCCATCTACGCCAGCTCAACTTACCACTTGTATTTTGCTTTCCGAATCTGCCCCTGTTTAATTTCCTTGTTTCAAAATTTTAAACTGTTATAGACCTCTTTTAAACAATATGATAGGTTTTTGATTTGATGCTTAATTGCCAACATTTAGTCGAATTCTCTTATTCAATACCCGATTCGTTGGCCAATATTGACATCGTAAACAAAATATGATGAAATGCAAATGTGTTATCTGATTATTGCATGCAATTTAAGTATTTAATGTGATACAAGGGCCATTTTATGAGTTACTCTGGGAGATAAATCATAAATGGCTGTCTGTCTATTTACCTCTGGTTTAAAAATTTTAGAGAACATCATAAATTCGATAATATAGAGAACATGGTAGAGCACGATCGGTTTTGGATTCCAATTCCCGTAAACTCTTGTTGCATGAGCAAATGTGAAAAGCAACACATTACTGTATTGTATCTGGTTTTAACAATCATCTACATGTGAGGCTTTCACGGTTGAACCATGCATGTAGCAGTTCTTCCAAAGTGTCCCTCTTTTGTGTTTATCTGAAATCTAAAATGTCTCTTGAAATAATAAGGGTATATGTTGCACGAAAATTATGAACACGTCGTCTTCTGATCTTTAGGTAATGCAGTTTCTGTAGTTCACCTTGGAAGGAAGGGCCACTCCTTTTTGTAAGAAACAAAGTGCTCTCTCACAGACAAGTATATATAAAGATATTAACTTCGAAGCATCATGGTCTTTTAGGACTCGTTTGGTTTGCAAAAAGAATTTGTCCTCACCGGAATATTTTTTTCTGAGAAGCTGATTTGTAGGAATATGATGCCTGAAATGATTTTGGCATATTACGTTCCAAATTGGTTTATATTTGGTTGAGTATCTACTTTCTGAAAAAATTGTGCGAAATATTTATTATACTCTTAATAAAGGAAAATATTTTATCTATGAGTTTTATTGGATTAAGGGTAGTTTTGGAAAAAAAAGATTCCAATTTTCAACCGGTGGGTAAGTAGTTTTTCTTTGTCCCTCATGGATTTTTCTTTCTCATAAAACATGGAAATTTTATTCTCATGGGAATGCTATTTTCTTATCTCTCTTCTTTGAAAATTCTAACCAAATAAGAGGCCTTTCTTCATTTTTTCCGTTGACCAAACTTTCCTCCTTTTCCTTTGAACCAAATGAGTTCTTAGGGTTTTAATGCTGCATAATTGAGCGATTCTAACTCATGTTTTTTAATTACAGAATGTTTGTTGCATCATGCAAGCGTCTTCGGTTGATGAAAAGCTCCGAAGCTGTCGATTTAGGTAATTCTGTTGTTCTGTTAAATGAATACCTTTTATTTCCTTTCTTATTTAAAATTTCGTCGCTGTAAAATTGTTGGCTTACTTGTCCCTTTTGAACTTTGAGTTTATGTTGTCTCATACAGAGTAGTGCACGTAGATGGTTGACTTCTCATGCTCTCAATTTAGTGTTGTTAACTTCAATACCTGTATCAGAGATTTTCTCTGCAATGCGATTTTTACGATAATCTTGGTTTCCTTGTATCAAACGCATTGTAGTAAGATGCTATTTTATAATTTGGCCATGTACTTTGTTCATTGATTTGCTTGTGATGAATGCAGCTCCAAGGACCCCTCAGGGATCCACAAACACAAAGTGAATGGGAGCTGGAGCATCTTCTGATGATATGATCATGTACAGGGATTGTTTCTTGTCCTCTTGGTTTTCCTCAAGTCCTGTGTCATGGAGAGTAGAAATAAGAGCTGCTGTACTTTCTGTAATTGTTTTTTTGGCTTGAAGAGAATATAAGAATATACATTACAATTTGCTTTGTGATCAATAAGAGCAAGTTTAAGAACGTAGTCCAGCTAAATCTTTCCTTCTGCAATTCTTGAATAGCTAAAGTTTAGAATACTGGAGAATTTGGAATATATTCCTAAGCGATGAATCCATATAATACCATGTTGCTGCTCCAAGAACTGTTATTGAACAACTCTTGAGGTCTCACTTGATGAAACGCATCAGTCTCTGTTCTTTGGTTTTGGTAGCTCATTATGGCTACATGGTTAAAAATGTGAGCCGAAACTTGCCTTATTATGTAAGTGTTTCGGTGATTGGTAACTACTGTTGCTCAATGGCACATCTTTGACTTTTCTACTTGTTAGTATAATTTTAGGATCACAATCAGTATCAACATATAATATTTTTTTATTAATATCGGTCAATATTTTTTTTTTGTTAGCATGATTTTGTTAAAGTGATTTTAGAGATTTTACATAACAATTTGTACCACCAAATAATTTTTTTTTTGTTAGCATAATTTTATATTAGTTTATATTATTATTTTTATATAGAGTCTGTACATGAGTATATATGATCCATGAGATCTATCGAATGTGATGAAACAAAAAAAATAAAATTATTTTTCTCTTTTTTTTTCTTATTTCTTTCTTCTTTTGCAAATATTTTAACATGGTATCAGGGCCATCATCTAATCTACTGTCACTATTTCTTCAGCCTTTACTGTGGCGAATCAATGCCCAAAAATTTTCTATGTTTTGGTGGATTTTTTGCAGATCTTCTATTTTCTAGCGAATCAACATTAATCTCATTAGTTGATATGTATATCCTCTATTTTCAGTAGATTAACATTCGAAAAAATTTTATTTTCTAACAAATCTGTAGCTCTTCTCTACCACTTTTTTTCTCACTTTAGATCTTTGGTCTCTCCTAACCGTTGCTCGGATCCTTTCCATCTCTGGTTTTATTTGCTGCTTCCGACTTCTTCACTATCTAGTTTAAGGTCTCTTACTTCTTTTCTATGATGCCTTCGTCTACGAGGATTGTCGACTTTCGGTTATCTTTTCTCTGAGCTCTGTTCTCGATGCAACTGCCATCTTCTATGTGTCTTCTTACTACCACATCATCAGGTAAGTCAATCAGCCATATCAGTCGATACGTCAGTCTATCATGTCAGTCAGGCACACTGATAGACATATCTGTTCGCTATGTTAGTTAATCATATTAGTGGATATATTAGTCTAGTACGTCAGTCTACTGCGTCAGCATTGACAAACATATCAGTTTGTTGTGTTAGCTTCCTGATTTGCTACATCAGTTTCTAAGCTACTATTTCAACTTCTGTTCTATCATATCTAATTTTGTATTGTTACATCAGTTTAACATATTAGTCTACCATGTCAAATTAAGAGTTGCTATATCAACTCCTACTTTGCTACATTAGGCTCTATACTACCATGTCAGTTCTTGATCTACTACAATGTCAGCCTTTAAGCTACTATATCAGCTTATAATCTATCTCATCAGCTTCTGAGCTGTTATTTCAGCTCTTAATCTACTACGTCAGTTTCTAGATATATTTATGATCTAGTTTCCAAACTCAAGTTGGCACCTGTAGTGCCATCTTGAGTTTGAGAGGGAATATTAGCATAATTTTTGTTGCTAGAATTTGGACCCGGGAGCGACCACTGGGCTAAGGAGGCGGAGCTCCGGCGAGAATCGGCGGGCTGCGGGTGGCGGCGGTCCGTCGGCGGGCGGTGTCCTCCGGGAGACCTGCAAAAAACCGGTGACCGGGATTTCCGGCGTCGGCCCTCCGATGCTTAAGTTAGAGGGGAAATATGTGTAGAAACAATATGTCCAGAGTTTCCCTCCCCCCCCATGGTAGGAGGGTTCTCCTTTTATAGTGGGGTGCTGGGTTACCTGTGATGCGACGGGACCAGGTTGCCGTACGACTGAGCACGTCGCGTGAGTCGGTGCACGATCACGTGAATTAATGCCTTGTCGTAGAGGATGAGGTCGGAATCAGGGAGTTGTCGCGGCCGACTGAACGTAGCCGAGCTGACTTGTCGTGGAGGACTGAAGATCCGTAGACGGCATGAGCCATGCGCATTAATCGTTGAATAAACCGGAGGTCTGCAGAGACTATAAGCATTAATTGTTGAGTAAGTCGGAGGCCTGCAGAGGCCATGTGCATTAATTGTTGAGTAAAACGCCCAAGGTGTGGTCTCAAATCAGGTCGTAGGAGGATATGACAGTAGCGAGCGGTGGATGAGGTCCGGCCTCCGAAGATCGGATGCCTTCAGAGATCAGGTGCTCTCTAGGTCGAATGTTCTAAAGTTGAGAGTCTCGGGTTGGGCGCCTGGTAGGGCGCTAGGTCGTCCGAAGTCAGGCGCTAGGTCGGTCGTCCGGGGTTGGGCGCCAGGTCGGTTGTCCGAGGTTGGTTGTCCGAGGTCGGGCGCCCGAGGTTGGTCGTTCGAGGTCGGGTACTTCTAATCAAGTGTTTTGGGGTGACTTGTATTTTCCTCAACAATTTTAGAGCTCATATAGTAATCTATATCAACCTATAATATTTTTTTTGTTAGTATGATTATGTATCGGTCAGTATTATTTTTTTCGTTAGCATGATCTTATTAGAGTAATTTTAGAGATCACATAATTTGTACTAACTTTTTTTTTGTTTGTTTGTTAGCATATTATTATATTAGTCTATATTATTATTTTTTATATAGAACCTCCACACGATTAAATTTGGTATTTACATAATGTGATAGAATAAAAAAATACTTTTTAAAATATTTTAACACTGCCCCAATTGCACGGGGTGGCTTCCATCTGTGTCCATCGCAACGTCATGGTTTTTGACTTGTGCTGGGGCTTTAAGATTTCCCAGATCCCCATCGCTGTATGATGTCGGCAAGAGCAATAATTACGAGGCCTGCCTTTGGGGACCCTTGCGCACGGCCCTCTGTGAAACCACATGGGCCGGACCCCTCGTGTTTTTTGAGCGGGAGAGTTGAAAAACTCCAACCCAAGATGGAGAAGGTTGGGATTGGAGAAGGATATTATGCAATGTTCTTCGAGAAATAAGATTCCCGTGATTCTTGTGCATCAATTAGATGTCCTTCTTTCAAAAAATGAGGGGGGACGGGGGACTGCCAAAGAACTTTGTAAAAATTGTTGAGAACAAGTACTATTGCTTATTTTTCCTTCTTTCACCTTTTTTTTTTTTTTTTTTTGGTCCTTTCTGTGGACAACAAGAAGAGAAAAATGCAGGTACTCATCCTTTCTATACAGAATCTTATTGGTAGGATATATGGCTGTAAAAATTGCTGAGGGCATGCTGAAGATTGTCTTCTTTCTTTTCTTCCATTCTTGTGGATAACAAGTAGAAAAACATTGCAACTAACGGTCTTTGCTTGTACAGAACCTTCTTGGTGTGATTTCTACTGGTTTGTCATGACCGCAATTTTATCCAATTTGTCGTGAAAAAGGCTTAAGCATCGCTGAGGTTTTTGGTTTTAAGAAAATAATGTTGAGTTGATGAAACTTGAGTTGCTAAGGAAACAGTGTTAACAACCATGGTTCCCGTAAGTTAATCAACTAATCCACAATCATGTATCAAGCACCAGGCTGCAAATCTAAGCAAACAGCTGCTCGACAACTTCAGGATATTGTTTATCCTTTCTGAAAAGTCCTGAATTCCTAAATGATTTTTCCCTTTCTTTTCGAAAAGCTTTCGTGGATTCCGGTACGAGTACTTCAACTTTTAATTTATTTTGGTCTTTGAAGTGATAAAATATTTGTATTTTTACCAACACAGAAGATTTTACCAGCTCAGTAATTTGGTTGGATATTAAAATTTGGTTTCCAAACTTTTCTTTTGATAGCTCGATTCCATTCCTAAGTTCTCATCGTTTTCTCCCTAGATCCCCGTGGGAACTCCTAAAAACTATGGTCTTAATTTGTGACTGCTAGGTTCTAGGGTTATGGATTTGGTAAAGATTGCATCATTATAGTTATATGTCAAAATTTGACTACTTGATGATAATGCTAGTTACGGTAATCATATTCTTAAACATCCAAATCCTCAACTTTTCTGTCATGATGGTTAGGGAAGGTGGGTGTATTATATATTGCTTTAGAATTGTTTTCAAGCAAAATATATTTTTTATTTAAAAAAATATAAAGGACATGAAGTAGCTCAAACAAAATATATTGCCGGTGATATCGTCGTCCATATGTTCATCAAATCAGCTTATTTTTTAATATCGGGAAATGCTAATTAATTTTTAAACCTGCCCAGCTGCATCGTCCAATCAAATCAGACAGCATGTCGGTCGGTGATCCATCAATCAATCCCCTCTAGAAAAGAGGGTGTATGATTAAATATTCCTCCATTTATTTCCAACCATCCTCCGGAACACTTTAACACCATTCACCTACTCCGCCATCTCGAGCACGGAAGGGCGATCCAGCTTTTGTCGTGCTCGCGGTTACATATAACAAAACGAACACCCCCACCTTCCAAAGCTTCCGGTGGGCCATGGCAATCACATCACGTCATTTCCGTGGACCCCAATCTCCCGCTTTCGAGATCGACGGTCCAGTTTCTCTCATCCGTAACACCAGATGAACTGCGATGGTACACGCTAGTTAAAACCGTTGGCTTCTGTTAATGGTATCACGCCCCGCTCGCGGACGTCTCAACGGTCCAGATCTTCCACGCCGGCGCCGGCGGGCGTTAGAGCCCAGCGTCGCTATCTGTTCTGAACTTTAATTTGGGATTCGCCGAACACTATTTCTATTTAGTTTAATCCAAAATCTTGGTCTCTCTCTCTCTCTCTCTCTCTCTCTCTCTCTCTCGGGGAACCCTCAAGATCTAATCCTATGGCAGTGGTCGGGAGCGACCGCAGCCAGCTCCGATCCCTTGAATGCTCGTTGGAATCCATCGCTGCCTCCTGAGTCCATCGCTGCCGATCGGGATTTCTTCCTCGGATTCTTTAATTCGAACTCGGAAGCCTCGGATCCGTCTCCCTCCACGATTCCTAGGGTTTGTGGAGGGTACTTTGAGTTCTCTCGGTTTTTCGCTCGAGATCTTGGGTTTCTTTTATTTTCGCCTTCTTGCTTTCTCGGCTGGGCTTCCAGCCATTGCTGGAATCTAGTGTTTCTTGCGTCGAGCCTGGATTCTTTGTTGCAGTTCTTGGGGTTTCTGTCGACAATCTTGTTTAAAAGGTAAAAAGTTGTTTCGTTTCTCCTCTCTGATCTCGCCACCATTATCAAGATCTTGGTGTTTGTTTCCATTTCTTTTTTTTTGGGTAAAAGTCTCATCTTTTTTCCTTGAATGGAATACTAGGCTAGGCTTTTTCCGTCATCGATCTCCCTTCGACGACCGGATCGACCGGATTCTAGGTTTCCCCGCTTGTTTTTTTGCCTTTCCTCAAAATTTCTCCCTATATCTGAATACAGTCCGAGCTTTGTTGTCGCGGTCGCTGGTTTTTGTTTCCTATTATGTCGCCATATTAAATAGGATCTGGCTGGACCGGAATCTTGGGTTTAAACTCGGTGCTTGCAATCTTGAACATGCCCTTGAACTGGATCTGAGCGTTCTCCTCCCAATCTTGCCACCATGTGGAAGCAATTCCTTAGTAAATTACCCCGGAAGTCTTCGAAATCTGATTCTTCTTTAGATTCCGCACATAACCACTCCGGCAGCAATGCCTCCTCTTCTGGCAACTCCATCCAGCGGGCGAGCAGTGGGAATGCCGGGCCAGGCCGATCAACCACTGTTAAGCGGATGTCTTCTGCTGTCTTTCCATCCAGCGTCGTTGCTGGGATTGAGCCTCTCCTGTCATTCAAAGATGTCCCAAACAACGAAAAACAGAACCTTTTCATCAGTAAGCTGAATCTCTGCTCCGCTGTTCTTGATTTCTCTGATCCAAACAAGAACTCCGCTGAGAAAGATATGAAGCGGCTGACCCTACTAGATCTTGTTGATTTCGTCAATTCTGGGACCCCTCGGTTCACTGAGCCAATGATCTCTGCCAGTTGTAGGATGTTTGCCATTAATTTATTTAGGGTTTTCCCCCCAAATTACCGAACCAACTCTTCGAGTGGTGGGGAGACCGAAGAAGAGGAGCCAACATTCGACCCTGCTTGGTCCCATCTGCAACTTGTGTATGAATTGCTTCTAAAATTCATTGCGTCCTCCTCCCTTGATGCAAAGATGGGGAAAAAGTACATAGATCATTCGTTTATCTTGAGATTGCTCGGGCTCTTTGATTCGGAGGATCCAAGAGAAAGGGATTGCTTGAAAACAATCTTACATAGGATTTATGGCAAATTCATGGTCCATCGTCCTTTCATCCGTAAGGTGGTAAGCAATATATTCTATAGGTTTGTGTTCGAGACAGACCGGCATAATGGGATTGCTGAGTTGCTGGAAGTTTTTGGGAGTGTGGTTAGTGGATTTGCGTTGCCTCTGAAGGAGGAGCACAAAATTTTTCTCTGGAAAGTTCTTATTCCTTTGCACAAACCAAAATCAGTAGGTGTTTATCTTCAACAGTTGACATACTGTGTGACACAGTTCCTAGAGAAAGAGCCAAAGTTGGCGAGCTCGGTGATAAGGGGGTTGCTGAAGTATTGGCCTGTGACGAATAGTCAGAAAGAGGTAATGTTTTTGAGCGAGTTGGAAGAGGTTCTGGAAATAACCAATATGGTGGAGTTCCAAAAGTGTATGGTCCCATTGTTCCGGAGAATTGGCTATTGTGTCAACAGTTCGCACTTCCAGGTAATTCTTTGGTCTTCTTCGTTTTTGGTGTTTATGTTGTCTTTCAATATGTAGATGCCTTCATATAGAAAAGGAAAAGGATGGGCAATTTGATTTTTTAAACATATCTGAATTTTTAACTTTTTTTTTGGTTACTTTAAGTTGCTGGTAATATCTTTTATCACCCCCTGTCGTCATGCTGGCTACCTTTTTATTGCAATGAAAGTAAAACTGCTGTTCTGCTGGTGTGCATGAGAATTCCATATGATAGGCTCTCCATTATAATTACATTCTAAGCTGTTGAAGGAGTAACCATTAGTAAAAGATAACATTTTTATTCTTCCCAAATACCTCCGCCACAAAGATATTAATTGCATATCTGAATCTGGATTTCCCGTTATGGATGCTTCTCTCCTACGAGTAATTGCTCTGTAATGTTTGTGCTTTTTCAAGTATTTGTCTAAGTGATTCTGCTTATGGAAATAACTAAATGCTGGTTTGCTTGCTTGTAGTTTACTGTCATTATGGTTGTTAAATCTGGATTTCCCGTTATGGATGCTTTTCTCTCCTATGAGTAATTGCTCTGTAATGTTTGTGCTTTTTCAAGTATTTGTCTAAGTGATTATGCTTATGGAAATAACTAAATACTGGTTTGCTTGCTTGTAGTTTACTGTCGTTATGGTTATGAGATCAGTCGCTAATGAGTATGACAAATATCCTTATTTACTTAGTGTAGTCTGGAAATTTTTGCTGCCTTGAGTTTTTCGTAGTTACATGATTTCTATTTCGTAGTTGTATTGGTAATTGCTTGCATTTATACTCTCTATTATCCGGCACCTTGTTTTCTATCTGCAGACAGAGGTCTGGACAGATTGTGTCTCTTATATTATGTCCATTTTCTATATCCTGATTATGTAGTTTCTATAATGCACCTGATGGAACATATTAAACAAAGGATATCTAATTAGCAAGCCTTAAAAAATTTCATAGGAAAGAAAAATTCATGGGATATATTTAGTATTTCTCCTTAAGGCGAGTCTTAGTGCAACAATAAAGTTTGCTCTAATTGTGACTTGAGTGTCACAAGTTTGAAATACGAAAATAGACTCTCAGCATGCATATATTTGACCCTCCCCATAGCCCTTAGTAGCAGGAGTCTAATGCACCAAACCACCCTTTATGTCTTTAGTATTTTTCCTGGTCACCTCATGTTCTTTCTTCTCTTCTATTGAAGTGCTTGTGGTTGCTATCAATCTCTATTTCTGATACAAGTAAAATGGATGCCTGTCATGTCTCATATAACCTTTTTGTTACGCAAAAATGATTGGTCTGCAGATTTTCATTAGTTATTGTAGAAGAAGGGAAGGTCGCCAAGCAAGATAAAAAGGATGACAATAATCAAGGTGTCATTTAAATCTTTCTATTTACATATTGCAATATTGGTTTGGTTCATGTTGATGTAATACAATCACAGTGCAAAATATAGAAAACATAAATATTAATGAGATGGTATGGTCATGAGATGCGTAGCAAGGTTCAAAGGAGGCCCAATAGGAGCTAGATTCTATGTTGAAGGTTCGGGTTAAACCAAGGTGAACAAATGGTCATATAAAAATGTTATCCAAAGTTATCTGTGTAAATTTGGTTTTATCACTTGTTGCAAGATTGATCGGTTGAGTTGGTAAGGAATAATCTCCATAGTGCTAAATCTAGGAAATGTATAAACTTTACTAACCAAGGGGAAATTTATGGAGAACCAGTTAAAATATCTGTACAACTATGGTGGAGTTCTAGGGAGTGTTCTTCATAGTGAGAGAATCTCAGGTTTGTTCGAAGGTTCAAGATACAGGAAGACACTTAACCTTATGTGAAAAAAGTAGAACAAAACTAGAAAAGCATAAAATGGAATCAGGTGTACGCTGCAAGAGAATGATTAGCAGAGCAGTTTTAATGATGCCAACCAAAATAACAGGGATAAGGCTTTATGGCTATGGATGTGGCAGAGTTCCCTATTCCTTCCTAATGAACATGTAGACACTCACAACTCATACACATCCACAGATATAAGCATGCTTGCTCTCATGCACCGAAAGATTTTATGATGCAGCACAAGTGTGGGGAAAGAGGAGAAGAAGGAAGAACAAGAGAGGGAAAAGGAAGAAGAGGTTGTAGAGACGCAGGAAGAATAGAGGAGGAGAGGAGAAAAAGAGAAAAAAAGAACGTAGGGGGAAAGAAATTCCATATCACTTCATTAAACCCTAATCATGAAAATAGTTCCCTATATATAGGGCCCAAATACACAACTTGCATAAACCCCCTTACACAACAATAAATCCTAATAAGCCCACAAATAACACAAATAAACCACAAATAAGTCCTAAAATGCAAATAAACTCAGAAATAAAATAAACCACAAATAAATCCCTAAATGCAAATAAATGCGTCTGGCTCAATCCGGAGGCTCAGGATCATCTGGATGAAGGGCTCTGATGTCCCCATCAACTCCTTCCGGGTGAGAAAAACTCGACCCTGTCGAGTACAAGTCTGGCCGGCTGTCGTACTGCTCCAGAAGATCGGGGTCAAGGCGCTGCAACTGTGCTCTGGAAATCCACGTCACATCAGACTTTGGTCGACCTTTCCACCGAACAAGGTAACGTTGGTAACTACCATTCCTGGTTGAAATAACCTGCTCATCCAATATATGTTCTATTTGTTCTCTGCGTGCATGAGATTTGGAAGGTGGTGGCTCAACAGCAGGTAAGAGGTCAGGGTGTCCAACATGGGTAGGTATATCAATAAAGGGGTCAGAAGGCATGAATATTAACTTTTTGTATGGGACTAAATCTTCAATATTAAATGTCGCACTAATCCCATAGTCATCAGGAAGATCCACAACATATGCATACGAACTGGTTGTCTTTAAGATTTTGAACGGTTCTGCACTACAAGTTTGCAATTTCTTAAACGTTTCCGAAGAAAGTCGTTCAAACCTAATTCTTATCATGACGTAATCTCTTTCACTTAACTCATTATAACGTCTGGTTAAATCAGCAAGGAATTTATATTTTAAGTTATTAAAGTGACTGCAATTGTTGATTTCTTGATGCGATGAATGTGGATGTGATGCAATTGATTGTGCAGACTCAAAGACTCTATACTGATGAGACATGAAAAACAGGTCTATGGGTTGCCTAGGTTTGTAATCATGCACCACCTCAAACGGATTTATGCCTATGGACTTATGAACCGAACTATTATATGCAAACTCAACTGTCGGTAATATTAAACTCCAGGTCCTAGCATATGCATTTGGGTTGAGCCTATAATGTTGAAGGTTGGGCAAAAATACTCCGAAAACTAGATCAATTGCGTGTTGGATATCACGCATCGGAGAAAGTGCATCCGGAAGATCATCAGGGACTACATCATTAAACTCCTCTAGAAGGGAAACTACTATAGGGGAATGTTCAAGATTGGACTTCACATGGGTATCTTTAGCTACAAGTGCCAATTCAGGTGACTGGCTCTCAATATCTGTCACTACCTCTTCCACAGTAGTGATGTGAAATGACTTGGTTGTATTTAGATCAATAGTCTCCCTTTGGGAATCATTTTGGACAAAATCTAATTCTATAGGTTCGTCTTCAAAGTCTTCTTCATAGTCTTCTATATTTGGTTCATAGACTTCTTCAACATATTCGACCTCTTGGCTCCTAACTTCTGGTTCAGTAATCAGGTAGGTCCTAATAGGACATTGGGATGCTATGTGGTCGAATTGTTGACACATTGAGCATTGGGTTTGGTGCCCAAGAGAATGGGGAAGGGTTACAGGTGGTGCAACCAAACCGATTTTAGGTTGGGCTGCAACAGGGGTTGGCGGTGTAGGGGTCCTAGAATTTTGCCTGAGCTCACGGATCTCTTGTGTGAATTCTTTGTATCCAGTCCGTATGGCAACGATCTGTTCCTTAATATACCTCAAAATGTCGGAATTCATGGTAGTTACAGGGGTTTTAGGTTGACTGAAATAGTACTCCATGTCACTACAGGTTGACATGCAATGATGACACTAGGTGATGATGTGAAATGCAGTGTCACTAATGAAACCCTAATAACTATGATGTAGGACCAAATTTGATGCAGGACAACCTACTAATGCAATCTACTATGATTTCAGAAATCAGCAAGTCTCCACAATAATAACTTAAAATTTAAATGTTGCTGATTTTTACTTCGGTTATTCAGAATTAAGGATTAAGATTATTCAATTTAAGAAATTAGATTGCAATCAAGTAGTACAGTTGTTCTGATCCTAAATCAATCTGATCGAATAATGTTGAGAAACGTCCTGTTACTAGGGTGTGCTAATTTAATGTCAAGATTTAAAGGGTAAGAGGACGGGTTCGGAAGTGAAAGGTTCAATGTTCTGAATTATAACAGCAATATAAGTTTTCAAAATGTGGCTATCATGCAAGAGAACTAGAACATAATTAAATGAACAAGCCCAAGAAAAGTGGAAACCTATCACCTGTCGTGAAGTAGTCGACCAAAATTGTGTGCTCGTGGGCTGGGATGACGATTGGTGCGCGGCTGCAGCTGATGGACCCTTCAATTGGCTTCAATTTAGTTCTGATCACAGCACCTTGGTGAGTCTGCTGGGCTTGTAAAATGGTGGGGAGTGGACCTGTTGGAATTTTGTGAGATCGGATCAGGCCTCTGTAATGAGGGCTTGCTGGCTTGGGCCCGTGAGGTGGGGTGGCCCGAAACTTGGGCCCAAAAGGGGCCTGTCTGGGGTCGATGGAGGGTTGCTCGGTTGAGCTGCAGTGGCCGAAGACGAAAAGGAATAAGGGGAAAAAGGGGGGGGGGCGGCGGAAGGTGACAGGGGTTCGGAATGGGGACGGCCGGCAGCGGCGCAGACGAAGCGGCAGGCGGGTGGCGGCAGAGCTGCGGTGACGACGGTGGCGCGTTGAGGTGGGGCGGCGTTGTGTGCGAGCGGAGGCGGAAACGGCGAGGCGGCGAGGGCGGTGCAGTATGGGAGGTGGGTTGGCGACGGATCTCGACGGCGGCGGGGTGGCGAGGCCGGAGGGGCGACGGCTGCGGCGGCTAGGGTGGAGCGACGCTTCACGGTCAGCGGCGATGCTGCGATCGGCCGCGGGGAAAGAGGCGCACGGCTTGGCGGCGCTGCGGCGACGGTGGGGCCGTGCTAAGCGGGCGGTGGCGACGGCGAAGTGGCGGCGGCGTAGGCGGTGGCGGAGAAGCGACGGCGGACGCAGTGATGCGGCTTGGCAACGGCGGAAGAAGAAGCGGCGGCCGATCGAGACGACGGACAGAGGTAAGGATTTTTCCTTTTTTTTTTTTTTGTCGCGTGCAAGGCACGTGCTACTCTTTTTTTTTCTTTTTTTTTTCTTTTTTTTTTGAATTACAGGTTCGGGTTATCGGGTCCGGATTTTCTGGTGCAACCCGCTCCGATACCCGTTCATCCGCATGTGCAACTCACGTGCGCTGCTTTTTTTTTTTTCGGAACGGATCCGAGCTAGTGTGGCGGGCTAACGGGTCTGAGACTTACCCGTTTAGCTGGCCGTCTTCAACCTCCGACGGATTCGTTGGGGATGCGCCGGATTTTGTGGCGGTGGCTGCGAGGCAGGATGGAGATCGCAGTGGCGACTCTGGGGTTCGCAACGACGGGCGGCGGCCGGCTACGGATACCCACGGGGCAGTGACCTCCTCCGAGGGTCGGACACGGCTAGCCGGTGACCAACACAAAGAGCTCGGGCACAGCGGCGCTTTCGTGGGATTGCGACGATCTCCAGCGATGAACTAAAGTCACGGCGGCGATGTTGGCGGTAGGGTGTGGCGGAGAGGAAGCAGCCGGCGAGGGTGGGCGTGGGTGTGGTGACGGGTGGTGGGGAGACCACCGAAGGGTTTCTTCTTTTCCTTCTTCTGTTTTGAAATCGAGGGGTTGTTCTCTTTTTTTTTTTTTTTTCTCCGGTGAAAACCGACAGAGGGGAAGGGGGGCTGGTGAAAACCGAGAGAGAAAGGAAAAGAGGAAACACGGGACCGTGGCTTTGGCAGCAGGGGCAAAGCCTCTTGCTCTGATACCAAGTTGATGCAGCACAAGTGTGGGGAAAGAGGAGAAGAAGGAAGAACAAGAGAGGGAAAAGGAAGAAGAGGTTGTAGAGACGCAGGAAGAATAGAGGAGGAGAGGAGAAAAAGAGAAAAAAAGAACGTAGGGGGAAAGAAATTCCAAATCACTTCATTAAACCCTAATCATGAAAATAGTTCCCTATATATAGGGCCCAAATACACAACTTGCATAAACCCCCTTACACAACAATAAATCCTAATAAGCCCACAAATAACACAAATAAACCACAAATAAGCCCTAAAATGCAAATAAACTCAGAAATAAAATAAACCACAAATAAATCCCTAAATGCAAATAAATGCGTCTGGCTCAATCCGGAGGCTCAGGATCATCTGGATGAAGGGCTCTGATGTCCTCATCATTTTAACAATGAAATCATATTTGTCTAATGTGCGATGCTTCTCAAGCTATTAGTTTAGAGCAAATGATAGCCAGTTGCTGTTCCCATGTAAAGTTCTTTCTTTTGATGTTTGAAGAATGTATTCTCAGAATCAGAATAATACTAGTGGGATTCCTTTTTGCTTGGTGGTCGTGGTGTTTCTTTCTAATATTAAAAATATAAGTTGTTTGTAATATCTTTGATGATTTAAGCTCTTGGAATAAGTTTTTGACATGTAATAATCATTTGAAAGCCTGAGAATGTTGGATCTCTATGAAATCTGGGACTAGTAAGATCTAGGCACTGTAGCTTTTTCTTGTGTGGTAAGACTTGTATGCTGTTATAGAGCTTTCAGTTCTTAATGTACAAAGTACAGCGTTTTCTGATCATGCACAATTGCACTTTGTAATGAAGTGGGGTTGCATGACAGTTGAGTCCACAGAATTCTGTTTTTTTTTTTTTAGCTTTCTGGTATGAAGTGAGTTATAAAGTCTCTTTCAAATTGTTCAGTATTTTGCAATAATGACCTATGTCTGGTAATTATATTGTTTGGTGAAACTAACCAATTTAAGCTGTTATTCTGAAAAGTTTACCTAGTTGACCAAAATAATCTTGTTCAAGCAATGAGCCAAGCAAGTTATTTTAGACTGATTAGTTTGACTTTGCAAAGATGGTCGACCTCATTGTGTAAAGCAGTGTCTAGTGACTCAGATCGACTCGCTTGGTCTATCACTCAAAAGTCTGGGTGGGTCGGATCACCTTGAAACCATGGATTCTGAAAAAACATTTTGACTTGGGTCAAATGCTTGAACTGCTTGACCTGGGCGGGTCAACTCAGATCAACCTGTCGGCCAAAAAAGAGAAAAGACCAGAAAATGGAAAACGTGGTGGGATTCAAATTCAAACCTGTGACCCTTTAAATAATCACTAACTTCTCAACCACAAGAACACCATTAGCTGGATTTTTTTTCTTCTGAATTTCAAATCATTAGCTCTAGCGGAATTGTTCCTGAATGTGCATCTGGCGACTATGGTTGTCAGGTGTCTCCACAGCCTTCTTGACATGTAGTCTAATCTGATTGGTTGTTGTCAATCAAAGTCATGCCAATTTGTGGCGAGGATTCAAACATGTTGTTCAATACCTTCATATGCAATCATCATTCTTCATGTTCATTTTCTATCAGTTGCTTTAAAAGAATAAAAGAATACTTCGCAGGTTGCTGAAAGGGCTCTATTCTTGTGGAACAACGACCATGTGATTAGTCTGGTAGCACAAAACCGGCAAGCTATCATGCCCCTTATCTTCCCAGCTTTAGAGAAAAACAGCCGGAGTCACTGGAATCAAGCAGTCCTGAATCTAACAATGAATGTTAGGAAGATGCTCTCTGAGATGGACGAAGAGCTATTTTTGGCTTGCCAAAGGAAGTTCAAGGAGGAGGAAGAGAGGAGAGTGGCAGTGGAGGAGAAAAGAAAGATGACCTGGGAGCGTCTGGAGACTGCTGCCGCCTTTCGGCCAGTGACTGGAAACACAGCCGTCCTGGTGAGACCTGTTATGACCCCTCCAATGGCTGCAACTCTTACATAATTATGACGTGGCACGGGCAAGGAGAGATTAGGGTAGTTTAAAATGCATTCAAATGGCTCAAGTAAGTTTTCCTTATATATTTCTTGTATTATGGTGTTTTATTATTGTAACTACATGGGAATCTTTTGCTGCTCTGAAAGCAAGGCATGTTGTAATAGTGTTGGTACTTATTTATCTGTATTGATGCATGTTTCTCCATGAGTATGGTGCCAGGTGCGCATATTCCCATCTTGTTGGGTTCTTTGATCGCCACTACTAAGATATGCTCAATCCATGTCACAGGGAGAGAGACTTGTAGTTTTAGGGTCTGTTACAGTGACTTTGGTTGTGTTTTTTTCGTGACAAAACAAGCTTTTGTTTATGAGTAATCGGGATGGACTTCCTTTTGACTGGCCGTTCAGTTGCTAGCTGTTTTAGAATTGAGGGGAAAAACGCAAAGTAGGCTCATTTTCACCTTGAGCTTTCAATGTAATGTTCTGTACTTGTTGGTTAAGCACTGAATAAATGGAAGTACAAATAATTTTTCTCTTCTATATATGGTAGGCTAAGGGAACTAAGGTCCCCGTTACATTTCTCAGGATGGAAGTGCCAGATGCATAAAGAAGACAGGATGATTAAACCCAGCAGGAAAAGCCGAAGCCTTCATACTTTCACTGTCATCGATCAAGCAAATCCTGTTAGGAGGAAATCAGCAGCCTGGTTTCCTTCACACGTAATGTGGGAAGCTTGACTATCAGGTCTTTGTCTCGTCAAATCCCAGATTTCCGTTAAAAGAAAAAGAAGAAAAAGGCTGCCGGGAAGTAGACTGTTATTCTGAACTTGCAGCTTCAGAAAATTATTTCTCAAAGGGCCGTTTGGGAGGCTATTTTCTATGCAAGGCGAGTTCTGAAGGCCTGAAGCATTATTTTGGAGAACTTATTGGAGATGATTGAGTGGATTCTATAAAAGGGGCGGAAGTTCTTGACTATCTGCTTCCGGCAGCTGCTATAGGAGCGTGACGTCTTTCAGGCTGTGCATGTGTTCTAGAAGGTCATTCTGGAGAGATTCTCTGGATCCGCTTTGTATCTGTTTCTCCATCTATGTGTAGTAGTTTGTTTCTTGATTCTAAAGGTAGTGCTTACGTGAGATTAGTATGAGCTGCCGGTGTACCAAAAAGCTTGACCACGGGATATGAAAAAAAAAATGCATGCAGGATTGTCTCTCTGCCACACCTGGAACAATAGCCATGTCCTAGTCCTCTCGTAGCAAGAACATTAGAATAAGGAAGAAGGCAGTTCCAACTCAACTCAATTCAAGCAATACATATATGAATCCTTTTCCTCCATAAGGAGGTGCCAAACCCAACTTCCATAAGATAATGCTCATTATAATCTCATGATGTTAAAAGTATGGTGATCATATGTTCATTTTCTAAACTACGATAGCTGGACGGCAGCAACAATGCTGTCAATGAAAGGTTCCGAATCAATGATCTGGGTTCCGGGTTGCCATCACCTTCATCCTGATTTCAGCAACGCTTCCTCCTTTCCTAAAATATATATTTTTTTTCTGAAAAATGGTTAAGAAAGAAAAGAAGTGAATGAGATTAATCAGAAATTAAATGTCTTCATCAAATCACCTTGGTCACTAAGATCATGACGGTCCAGGGTCCACGAGAAAACGAGAGAAGTCTGGAGAGCGGATATACATCAATATTTGTAAGGCATCCATCCGGTTATCATGGATTTTATTTATGGACCATCTTGGTGACCTCCCATGGCATGCGGGGGTTTCCAAAAAGTTGGACCCGACCCAACGCCCGCTTAAGAGACTCAACCCAGAGTGCTGCATGCGCTCATCTCCGAGTCTCCAAACTCTCGCCCTACGCTCCTCCGCGGCGAAAACCCACGCCCGCTTGATAAAATCCGGAGCCGCCTCCGACACGTACGCCTGGAACAACGTGCTCGCTGCCTACTCCCGACGCAGCAGCCTCGCAGATGCCCGCAAGCTGTTCGACGAAATTCCGAAGCGAGACGCCGTCTCCTGGAACGCCCTGATCGCCGCCCACGTCTCATCCGGCGCGTACCAACAGTCATGGGATCTACTCGGAAGTATGATGGCGAAGGGCCTCTCCTTCGACCAGTACACCCTCGGGAGCATCCTCAAGTCGGTTGCCTCCGCGGGCCAACTCGAATTTGGCCGCCAATTGCATTCCCTCGTCGTGAAGTCAGGCCTCGATAGCAATGTGTTCTCGGGGAGCGCGCTCGTCGACGTGTACGCGAAATGTGGAAGGATGGGCGAAGCATATTCGGTTTTCCAGCTTATGCCGGAGCCGAACACGGTGTCATGGAATGCCTTGATTGCGGGGCATGCCAGAGCAGGCGAGGCGGACTGTGCCTTCCAGATGTTCAACTGGATGGAGAGAGAGGGTCCGATGCCCGACGAGGCCACATTCGCCATCCTGCTAACCTTTCTCGACCGAGCTCCTTTTTATCAACTGATGCTTCAATTGCATGCTAAGATCGTAAAGTATGGTCGAGCAATAGATGCAGTCGTCTGCAATGCAGCGGTTACAGCATACTCGCAATGCGGGTCGATAGCAGATTCAAGAAAGCTTTTTGACAGCATCGATGATAATAAAGATTTGGTGACATGGAATTCTATGCTGGCAGCCTACGCCCGCTATGGCTTCACAGAGCATGCGGTCGAGATCTTTGTTAGGATGCAGGAGGCTGGAGTTGCTCAAGATATGTACACTTTCACTAGTGTGATCAGTGCTTGTTTCGAGCATGGCCTACGAGGGAGGGCATTCCATGGCTTGGTGATCAAGAGGGGGCTGGAAAGTACAACCCCAGTTTCTAATGCATTGCTTGCAATGTACATCAGATCTTGCAAGGATGGTTTGATGGAGGATGCCATGAAATGCTTCGGTTTGATGGAGTTTAGAGATAGTGTCTCATGGAATTCGATTCTTACCGGTTTTTCTCAGAGTGTTTTAAGCGAGGAAGCATTGAAGTTCTTTGGTCATATGCGATCAGCAAGTCTCAAGATCGATCACTATGCATTCTCTGCTGCACTACGATCGTGCTCGGACTTGGCGGTCCTTCAACTGGGTCAGCAAATCCATGGCCTAGTTTTCAAGTCTGGTTTTGGATCAAATGATTTCGTGGCTAGCTCATTGATTTACATGTATTCCAAGTGCGGGGTCATCGATGATGCGAGAAAGTCCTTTGATGAGTCATGCAAAGATAACTCAGTGACATGGAACTCGATCATTTTTGGGTATTCTCAGCATGGACAAGGGCGCATGGCACTCGATCTCTTCTCTGAGATGCAAGAATTAGAGGTGGCACCGGATCACATTACTTTTGTGGGTATAATTTCAGCATGCAGTCACGTTGGGTTAGTAGAAACAGGATCCATTTTTCTAAAATCAATGGAACCAATCTATGGAATTCCATTGCGGATGGAGCATTATGCATGTGGTGTCGATCTTTTTGGTAGAGCTGGGCAGCTTGATGCAGCTAAGAAGCTAATCGAATCAATGCCCTTTGAACCAGATGCCATGGTGTGGATGACTTTATTGGGTGCTTGTAGAATTCATGGGGATATGGAACTGGCAAGCTATGCAGCTCAGTGTTTGATTGCATTGGATCCTAGAGAGCATTCAACTTATGTCCTCCTTTCAAACATGTTTTCTGGTTTTGGGATGTGGGATGACAGAGCGACCATTCAGAGGGTGATGAGGACCAGAGGGTTGACTAAGGTACCTGGTTGGAGTTGGATCGAGGTCAAGAACCGAGCGCACTCATTCAATGCTGAAGATAGGTCCCACCCTCAAGCTGAAGAGATATATGAGAGGTTAAGAGATTTGATGGAGCAGATAGAGATGGCTTCCTCCACTGGATCTGATATACATCATATTGAATGCGGTTAATGGAGAATCCATTCATATTCAGCATGTTTGCTCGACGATTTTGGTTATACCAATGACATTCTATTTCTTGAATACTATCTTACATCCAACCACCTGTCTCTCAATGGCGTATCAATTTATATTCATCTCCATGTGCATCGGAATTCTGAGTTGGAGAATTACAATGATTTTTTCAGTAGAAGACCTGAGTTAAGTCTTATATTGAGAGGTCCGTTTGTAACTTGAAGTCATGAGAATTTATGAAAAATATAACTATTGAGATGAGAGAACAAGAACGAGACAAGATATATTATGGCCTATGGATGAGAATTTTATGTAACATTTTGTTTTATAACTTGGAGAAAATCAAAGAGTCTATCTTTAGTTTGAAGTTCATGAGGTTGTGTAAGTATTTTCTTGCATATGCAACAAGAAGTTGTTCTATGAAAATACAATATTTGACAACTTTCGTGAAGGAGGGAAACAAGTGTTTTGAATAAGTAATGCAAAGACAAACAAACAGTGCAACATAATAAGATTTCACACACACACACACACACAAACCAAATGCCAAAATAGGACTTCAAATATTGCTTACTAAGTTTTTTTCAATTTGATATGTATGAATATCATTTTATGTATGCTGCTTTTCGTTTCTTTTCCCAAACAATTTAAGAGACAATAAAAATATATAAAATGCGTAAAAAAAGTTGTGGTGCATATATTAATACCTTTTTTTCTCCCTCTTCTCATAGAGAGGGTTTGAGGGTAGAAAACTGATAAGAAACTATATGAGAGGATCTATGGGTTAAAGAGCAAGTATATACTAGCACAAATTTATGCTACTCCTGAAAACAAATAGAATAAGCTTTGGTTGTCCATGGCAAGATATCTATATTAATCTCTTATAAATTAATTAGATTGAACTTCTTCTTAGCTAACCCAAAAACAAGGTCTCCAAAATTTGATAATATTTTAATTATAATAGCAGTCATAAAAAGCAAATAGAATAGATTTTGGTCATCCATGGCAAAATGTCTAACTTAACTTCTAATAAATCAGTTAGATTTAAATTCTTCTTAGCTATTCCAAATAGAGGTTTTAAAAGTTTGATAATATTTTAATTATAATATATGGTAACCTTTTCTCGCTTTGATTACAAAACCCCATTAGCCGTATGCCTCCTCTTCCCTTCTCTATTCTCCTTTTTAATTTAAAACTTTCTCTATCCTCATCCGGGCATTTCTCCTCTCCAACTTAATTCCTTATATTAAAAAAAAATCTGCATGGCAGCCTACATCACCTTTTTGATAATTTTTCTGATTGATTTTTCCCTTTTTAATGGAAAAGGGGAAATTATAGTTAGTTTTTCTAAGTTATTTGATGAATTAATAGATAAATGATGCAGTCAAAATGTGTTGGGTTTTGGTCTCTGCATTTCATAATTCTCGTGTAAACAATTGTTTGGACAGCAGGCAATTACTATGGCTGGACTGCTTCCTTTTAGGTAATTTTTTTTATTGTAATTTCTTGAACCATCATTTGATTTATTCACTAATGCAATTAAATAAAAAACTCAGAACACACTCATAATAAATAATTTGCTGTTCGAATAGAAAAATCTCTTTTAAAGACCTTCCCGAAAAAAAAAAGTATAACACATTCACCGCGGCATTAATAAAAAGACCTTCTCAGAAAAACTTATTATAAAGAAAAATTGAAATAACCTTATTCTTTAGAGTAAAACCCTCTTTTAATATTGGCCTTTTGTAAAGGGGGAAAAGGAAACTAGAATGGAGTTATTTCGAACAAGTTAGGGGCATTTTCGTAATCAAGCAACCTCAGTTCTACCGGGCGTTGCAACGTCACCGTCGTCCAAAGGTGTCAGGTGGAGCGACGAAGATCCGTCTCGAAATAATTCAAGGGCTAAATCACATAAAGTTCCCTACGGCAAGGGCGAAGAAGAGGAGAGAGAACCCAGGATCCTTGGAAATCCTAGCTCCCTTTCCCAAACTGTAGATCTCGACGACGATGGTCGGAACCCTAGCGGCCCTCCAAGATCATCTCAAGCTAGCGAGGGAGTACGCTCTCGAAGGCCTCTATGAGACCTCCATCATCTTTTTCGACGGTGCCATCGCTCAGATCAACAAGTAATTCCTTCCATCCCGCTCCCTCTCATCTCCTTGTATTCGATTCAAGAACGCGATCCTGATCCTCCGTTCTTCTATTCCTGCCTATTATTGCGATCAAACTTCCGAAAAGTTGCTAATTGAAATCTCGTTATTCTTTTTTGTAAGTTTCAAATCGGTTGAATCTGGCTTCTTGCCAAATTTGGTTCAAATGTAGCCAAGCCACCCGAGAAAAGGTAGCTTTTTTACTGCGAAGTCCAGCATCAGCTTCTTCTTGTTTCTTTTATGAAGGTTAGGGCCCTGGTAGGTGTAGGATTTTTCCATGGTCTTCGCTGTTGCCTGTGGCGCCCGAGAGGGATGTAATCAGTGGTTGTAAGACCTCTCTCTTGGAGCAGTTCATATGTGTCAGCGTTGCCGACTGGTCCAGAACTATTTCGTGAAGAATGGTCTCCAGCTTCATTTTCTCATTCGAGCACCATTCAGTCGAACATATTTGTTTGGAAAATTGAAATTGTAAATCCTTGGGGTTGAGTCTCGATATGCCATGCAAACAAGGGGAGAAGAGCATCATTGCTGACAATGTCGATACTGGTTGCTATGTGCATTTCTAGATATTGAGATCGAGAACCTTAACCATGACGTGGTACCTTCCACCAATTTTTTGACAAGTTCACTGTTGAGGCATGTCTCATCCTTTCTCTTTTCTCTTCTCTTTTTCTTTACTTTCTCGGATATTAGTTAGAAACACTGCCATGTGGTTTAACAGATGGAACTTGATATAAATCACTACTGCCCCAAAAAGTGTGTTGAGTTTTTTTCCTCCTCCCCTTGTATCTGCATGTTTTTGGATATTTTTGTATTTTAATTTCGTTTTTTCTTTTTTTGTAGAGAGGGTTGTATATTTTTGAGAGGTCACTAGATATATCATAATGATGAAATTGTAGAATTTTTATTAATATTATTATTTTTCCGTTTTTGATGGTTTGAGTTCGACATGGAAAAGGGTAGTGTTGACCTTTAAGGTGACTATATGAGATGCCAAAGGGTTGATTTCAGTCAGTTTCAATTTATTCCTTCTCACTTTAGAAGTGCTTGTGTGCTGTTGGAAGAAGTGGGTCGGGCATCTAGAAGTTTCCAGGTTTAAATTTCTGTATTTAGGCTCTCTTTTTTTTGTACATTTGGCCTACTGTTATTTGGTAGCATCAGGATTCAACTTATATATGTGGAGGACGAAACAATAGCTCATTTGCTACTCAGTTCTCTTTCCTTGGCCAATTTGGCAGGGACTGTCAAGTTCCATTCTCCGATGGTGAGAAATATGGTAACCACAGACTGCTTTATGAAAATAAGTTGTCTGGGAGGATGAGGCAGGCCAAGATCTTCATGTTGCGAGTGGAAGTTTTTGTATAGCTTGTATCGACCCTAATAGAAGGTTCGGTGTGCGTTTTGGGTTGAGTGCATTGTCAGTAGCAACAGAGCAGTCTAGTGGGGGAACCCTCTTGTATCTCTTTCCTATCATTGATCTGAATGAAAGATTCTTGCTTGGAAAAAAATAAAAAGCTACATTCCAATGCTTAGCACTTAAATAGAATGCTATCTCTGCTTACAGGCATCTCAGCACTCTGGATGATGCCATCATTCGTTCAAAATGGATGAACTGCAAGAAAGCCATTTTTGAGGAAATAGACATTGTCAAACAGTTGGATGCTGAGTTAAGGGCTTTCAAGGAAATTCCAGGGTCCAACCGGTCCTTTTCGCCTCCTATACCTACAAAATCTTTTGTTTTCCAACCATTAGATGAATATCCAACTTCCTCATGTGCCCCTATGGATGATCCTGATGTTTGGAGACCACCTAGCCGAGATCCACAGGGCAGAAGATCCACGAGAGCTGGGCAAGCAGGTATGAGAAAATCCTCCCAAGATGCAACATGGGCACATGGTTCATCTAGGGCTGGAACAGTCAGACGTGGGGCAAAGTCAAATGCCAATAAAAGTAGTTCGGGTGTCAGATCATCAGCATCATCTGGACTGTCGGGGAAGAAAGGCAAATCAAGCTCTAGCAAGGCAGATTCACAGGTAAATTTTGTAAATTTAACCATTCACATATGCAGTATTCTTAATAACATGGTTGCCTTGTTTGAGCAACTGCTTTCCCCTTATGCTTGTCATTTTCTTTCATCGATGAAAGTATATCATATGGCATCTTCCACTTTCTGACAAACACAAGGTGTTATGCTCATAACTTGTTTTGCGTTTCCAATGTGATTTTTTATAAATAACTTTGTTTGGACTCTGAAATTCTGGTTTAAACAGTACAGCAAAGCCTGCTGTCAAAATGAGCAATGGAGGTATCTGCAATCAACTCTAAGCCTAGACTCATGCATGCAATTTTTGTAAGGTTGATCATGAGATATTGAAGCAACTAAAACTCTACCTTTTAAAGGAACTGCAAACAAGGCCCTGCTATAGTAATTGTTCATCATTGCACACCATTGAGAAGAAGATGTAGCTTATCAATTGCATCCATTATATTAATCTTGTTCAACGGAAGAGAAATGACTCGGAAAAGTCTGTGACATTTTATATACTGATCAAATTTACAAAATGGTTTTAGGCATAAAGAGATAATAGAAGCAATAAGAAGATTTATTGAAGCCTACTGTCATTGTTTGGAGAATCGTCTTATTAGAACCTTTTGAAATGACGTACAAATTGTTCTTTTGTTTCATGACGCTGTCACTCTTCATAATTAACTTCAAAATCTATGGATAATTATCTCATTTATAACTGCTATTAGTTTTCATCGAAATTACCCTTTTCACCGTTATGATTTTGTTTGATGATATTGCTGTCATGAATATAGTACTGATAATATGTTTAGGCTTTCTTGGTTGCTGATATGCTTGTGGCATTCTAGAGTGGTGATGCAGAGGAAGGAAAGCCAAAAAGGGGACAATATGAAGGACCTGATACAGACTTGGCTGCAATGCTAGAAAGGGATGTCTTGGAGACTAGCCCTGGTGTAAGGTGGGATGATGTTGCAGGGCTCAGTGAAGCCAAAAGACTTTTAGAGGAAGCTGTTGTTCTTCCATTATGGATGCCCGAATATTTTCAGGTTCTTTTCAATGATTTTTTTTGTTTTTTAACATAAGTAGATAATTTCAGTCTTTTGACTAGCTAAAGGTTTCTATTGGTCCTATTGTAACAACCCAGGACCTCATCCAAAAAGGCTAGCCAAAGTATTTTTTTTAGATTCCTTAGTCCTGTATAAGTACTCAAAATCTTTTTGGAGAATAACTGATGTAAAACTAAATACATGCTCGCATAGGTCCTCATATGCTCCCCCCTATTTAAGCTTTGACGTTCTCGTCAGACTAAGGATCTAAATCCATTCAAATCTAATCACAAATACCACAATTGGTGCGTGGTCAATCTCAATGAGCCCATGCTGTAGTGTTCTCTAGTCCACATAGGCCATGGACTGGATCCGCTCTGATATTATTTGTAACAACCCAAGACCTAATCCAAAAAGACTAGTCGGAAGGTATTTTTTAGGTTCTTTAGTCCTGTAAAAGTACCCAAGATCTCTTCGACGAATAACCAATGTGGAACTAAACACACGCTCACATGGTCCTCACACCTATATCCTAAAAGGCTTAGTTATCATAAGCAGAATCGTCCAACAGAAAATAATCTGATATTAAAGAAGCTTAGAAGGTTGGTTGGCATGAAGGGTACCTTCTCCACTTCATAGTTTAAGCTCATAATTTGGAAACCCATTTCTAAACAATACCAAATATAAGTTTTTAGGCGAGAATCTGGCTAAACAATGAGAAACTGGCTAAGCAATTATTTAATTTCACTAAGGATCAGCCTTTTTGTATTATCTATACTTGGATATTAGTTAATGGGAAGTTGAATGAAGTCTTAAACAAATTATTATGTTCAAGGCCATATGTAATAATATCTGTTTTCCAGGGCATTCGTCGACCATGGAAAGGCGTTCTTATGTTTGGTCCACCTGGTACTGGAAAGACACTTTTGGCTAAGGCTGTAGCGACCGAATGTGGAACAACATTTTTCAATGTTTCTTCTGCTACATTGGCTTCCAAATGGCGTGGAGAGAGTGAGCGCATGGTTCGCTGCCTGTTTGATCTTGCTAGAGCTTATGCTCCAAGTACAATTTTCATTGATGAAATCGATTCTCTTTGCACTTCTCGGGGGTATGCCTACCTAGAAGTGTGTTCCTATCAATTTTACTATCTGGTGCTTGAATAATTTTCTCTTGCCAGGTCATTCTTTTTTAATGGTAATGGTTTATCTGGAGTGTTTTTATTGCATTATTGTTATCAAATGTTTGTGATAGGTAAGCATACCAGCGGACATGTATTTTATCAAATAAATGTTTAGTATACTGTAGGTCACTGAATTTATGAGGCAAGTACTCATTTAATCCAGTCTTTATTTATTCCATGAGCATGGCTATCTTGAATTGGTTAATTATTAGACTCATGAAAGAAAATGTGTGAGAGATCATATTCATTGCCCCTTGCTTCCTTTTTTGGTTTATAACCCTCCCATACGGTATTTCTCAAGTTTGACCCGGTGGTGACATACATTCATGAATTTCATCAATTTGATTTTGTTTTCACCAATATATGGTTATTTGCTGATTGTCAAATGTGTGATTTTGTTCAGAGCTTCAGGTGAGCATGAATCATCCAGAAGGGTGAAATCTGAACTTCTAGTGCAAGTGGATGGTGTCAACAACAGCTCTACTGGTGAAGATGGTCAACGCAAAATAGTGATGGTCTTGGCTGCTACAAACTTTCCATGGGACATAGATGAAGCACTTAGGTTAGAATTTATTTAACTCTAATAATATCAGTTTGCTGCTGCGGTGTTTAGCATTTGATTTTTTTTGGCAAGATCTTTCTACAGCTTCTCTTTTCGAGCTGTTTCAGATGGCCATCTTTTAGATCCCCAACCTTTCCTTTGTTCTGATGTTTTGCTGTTTATGCATTGCGATACAGGAGACGGCTGGAAAAAAGGATATACATACCTCTTCCCAATTTTGAGAGTCGAAAAGAGCTTATCAAGATTAATCTAAGAACCGTTGAGGTATGATCTGCAGCGGGATAATACTTTCAAGCTCTCAAATGCTTTTCTTACAACATCATTTAGAATTTTGACCGGAAAATTATATACATTGTGCTAAATCCTTGTCGTCTCCTTATAATTATTCTTGCTTGTGTATCTTTGATTCTCATGCGTACTATCAACAGGTAGCTCCAGATGTAGACATTGACAAAGTAGCTCGCCGAACTGAGGGTTATAGTGGAGACGATCTCACAAATGTCTGCCGAGATGCTTCGTTGAATGGCATGAGGCGAAAAATTGCAGGCAAGACAAGGGATGAGATCAAGAACATGTCCAAGGATGAGATCTCAAATGACCCTGTGGCCATGTGTGACTTTGATGAAGCTCTGAGCAAGGTCCAGAGAAGTGTTTCTGCTGCTGATATTGAGCGCCATGAGAAGTGGTTTGCAGAGTTTGGATCAGCGTAAACTCACGAATTTATGAGGAAGGTTGATTCATTTGTCAAAATTGATGGGTTTCTCTGCACGACTATATTTTTCTTAGAGCCTATGTCTTGCTACTTTGCTATCAATGCTTGGAAAAATAGGATGCCATTGTTTGGTCTTTATATTGTTGGGACTATGCTTGTGCCAATGTAAATTATTAAAACTGTTATGTTGAATGCTTCTTGCACTTGTTGTAATCCTAAGTGACTGAAGGTGCTTAAAACTATTCCACGTAGTCTTCTTATATATTATTCTCTGTATGAAACTATAAACAACTTATCCTACAAAATAACTCCGAGGCTCCTAGCAGCTTGGTGAGGAAATGGAAAATCAACACGCATGTTACAAATGTCAAACAACTTCATAGAAGACAGATGTCAGTACGGGATTGAGCAGACCTGGGGTGTTGTATCTTTCATGGGAAAGAAGGATTCATCTTGCTTCACACAAATCTACTGTTGGATTATTCACTAGTCATTTTGAGAGCTATGTTGGTGGGTGAATGATGGAGTTCAGAGTGCTTTGAGATCTGTGTGGCGGTTGATCCAATGGCGGATTCATACAAAGAAAGATGAATCCTTCTTTCATAAGATAGATACAACCCCTATCTGAGCAGGCCTCTTTGCAATCTTCAAATTTGAGCCATCAACCGCCCAACATCAGCACGTCTTCTAGCATCTTATTTAGCATGGTGCCATTTAGCCATTAAGGTAAAGCATATTTGATCATTATGTTTGTGATATTTGTTAGTCTATGAATTAAATATTATTATTACTCAACTTTTGAGAATTTTCTTTAATCTCTACAGGTTCTGAAAATTGCTGGCCGAATGAGTAGAATTTTGAATGTTTCCTAAATTTAGATTCCAGGATTTTTCAAGTTTTTGCTTATGTTCTTTAATTGGTTTTGAGATTGTGCTTTGTTTCATGAACAGGCATTGTGCACTTATATTTTATCTGTTTTACATAGATAATCTGATACACTAGCCTAGTTCTTAAAAAAAAATCTGTCAGGTGTCCAAAGGGCTCGTTCTACTCTCCATATTCCCCGTATCCCATCAAAAGGAAGAAAAAAAACCTAAAACCCCTAAAACCTAAAACTGCCAAAACTCTACTTCAGGAAGGCAATAAACCCGTGATTAGCTGGAGGGTCACTTGGTCACGATGATTAGTTGGATCCGTAGGGGCCCGAGTAGTCATGGAGGTGCTCATCCCTTGCTTCGCGATATTTGGATGATGGTGAGAGAGGGAGTTACATTACGGGCAATGCATGCCACTCAGGAGGTACCCTTTGGGCTGGGGAGGGAGAGATGCCCGGAACACTTCGGGTCCTTTCCTGTGATGGATGAAATGCCCGCTTTAGCGCAAAAAAAAAAAAAAAAAAGAAAAAAAAAAAAAAAAGAAGAAAAAGGCAATAAACCCCTAAAACCCATCTAACGGTCACGACAACCCCGTAAACTCATTAATTACACATTCCCTCGCCCCAACGGCTAGGGGAGACAATACAAAACAAAGTCTTATATAAGATTCACACCGTAGCTGGGACCCCTCAGCTCTGATTCCTTTTGTGGAAAACCCATCCTCCGCTCAAAACAGAGTAGCCCAGAGAATCGCAAAAAAAAAAGGAAAAAAAAGCAAAGGAGAACCAAAGCTGCCGACTTTTTCTCTCTTCGTCGCGTTCAAGTAGCCCCTCGACCCCAATCTCCATCTATGAAATCCCCGTCTTTCCCTTCTCTCTTTCTCTACAGAACAGAGTAATCCATAGAACAATAAAAAGAAAAGGAAATAAAAGAAAGAAAGCAGAACCGGAGCTCTGAACTTTTTCTCTCTTTAACGCCTTCGAGTCTCTCAGTCAAAGCCCTCTTTAACGCCTCCGGCCTTGCCCTCGATGAGGCGACGGAAATTGTCTCAATCTTAGCACCGCATGGCTGCAGGAGAATCTGGTTTGGATCCGGATTTTATCTATACGTCCAGATGGATTTCAATCCAGTCGCGTTTTCTACCTATGTCGAGATATCGCTTCGTTTATTTACTTGGAGTTATTGGCCATTACAAGATCAAACTATTGAATATTGATCAATATTTTCTAATCGATCATTTCGCCACCTTTAATTATAATAAACCAATTTATTTGGAGTTATTGGCCACTACAATATCGAAACATTGATCTTATCTCAAAAACACAATAAGATCAAAATATCGATCAATATTTTCTAATAGATCAATTACCACTTTAAAATTAACTTCTAAATGATCAATAGTTTTGAAATTATTATATTCATCGAGATTTCAGTATTATAGTTTCGTTCTATCAGTCGAAATTTTGGCATTATCTAGATCTTTATTTTTTCACCCCATAAATTTTCATCTCAGACAACATAAACTAGGATCATGATACATCTCTTTCTTGGCCACGCATCAAGACGGTTGGAGGGTATAGTTTTAAAATTCTTGGATCCAATCTAAATTGATTTGAGTTATTCTACCTAAAGCTCGAATCTAATCCAGCACACTTTGTCACACCGCGAGTTTAGGTTGGATCCAAATAATTGGAATAAGATTCAAATTTTTGTATGTACTTTTATGAAATTGAATTGGGTCTTGATGAGGTCGGACCAATTTTGTTATATCCATGCCTAACCTGATTGAGGAGTACATCTTCATCATGCCCTATATAAATCTTTTAAGTTCAGATACAGGTACAGATCAGGTCAAAGTAGCATTAGGTACACTAGTCAGATGTGAGTCTACCTAAACCACTTGCACACCCAAGCCTTGGAACGGTGTGTTATTGCCAACTCTAAATCACCATGCTCCTTCACCGGTCACCACAAACTTTCATTTCTTGCCTTTTAAAAATGAGTAATTGACAAAAATTACAAGTCCATTAGAAGGTATCATCCATCATCTTCCATGTGGAGCATTTGATTCAAATACAGGGATCCACCATTAACTAAACGATGATTATCGATATATCCATCTTTTATGGAGTTGAATTTTCAAGCAATATGAAAAAAGGTGAAAGGTAATGTGATCAATTATGTAGATGTATGTATGAATAGATTTAGCTACACTTAAATAGATTTTTCCACTTGGTCTGGTCAAATCTATATTTAACAATAAGGGTTCCACATTGATGATTTTAGCTGTTGAATATGACCTACTACCTCAAAATTGCTTTCACAAAAAAAAATTATATGATTTAAAGAGCTCTATATTATGCGTCTAAGTGATCATACACGCAATTTTTCGACTACTTGATACAAAAGCTAAAAGTCTCCATATCATATAATTTTTTGTTCATAAATAATTTAGAGATAACAGATCGCATCCAATGGTCTGGATTATCGATGTAAGACTCTCATCATCCAATTTAGACCTAATAAGATTTGAGTTAAAAACTAAAGTGTAGCATCTCTCTCTCTCTCTCTCTCTCTCTCACACACACACACACACACACACACACACACAGAGTCAAAACTATAGTAAAGCGTGTTAGGATACTAGATCCAAGCATCATCACCATTTAAATGGCACAGTCAGATTAGCAAAGCCGAACTATGGCAGCATCACAAGGTTACGGCTATACTACAGGTACCGGAAGCAGTCACCAAGTTGGACTTCGATAGATTCGGCTAGGGAGAAAGATTTTGGTTTAAAAACATGCAAGATGCAGTACTACCGATATAATATAATTATATGCTCAATTATGTAAAAACAAAGCAAGTGAGAGATGGAGATAAGAACAATAAGAGCCTATTTGGATATTCCTATAAAATTAAACTGAAAATCCTATAAAAATTGAGTTTGACCTATCTAGCATGTCTTCTAAACTATGTGCACCAATTATATCTAGTATTATAGAATGTTAAGGCCTAGCCCAACCTATGCCAACCGGACCTCTTCCACTCCATTCCTATAGTATGGGAGGAAAAAAAAGGATATCATTTTATTCTTCCTATGGCTCAATTCTGAAAAATTTCTATGAATACTGTGAATATAAACCGCAAGGTCCATGCGAATCCTGTTGGATTGCATACAATTACTCGTAGGCAAACCACTGTTAACTGGACAGTGGACCAAGAGCCTTAGCTGGGCGCCTAACCCACTTGTGGACTCTTAACATCTGCATCACATAATCAGGTCGAAAGCAGCAAGTCAGCATTCCCTCCTTTCTCTCAAGGAAAAATATGGCGCTCTCAGATTGCTGCTCGTTAAATGTGCATTTGATTCATGATGAATGCACTGATGTATTTTTCCTTTCTACCCTTTTCTTTTCCCTCAGACGCAAACGATCCATCAAGAACTGGGAGACGAACTTTTGTAAGAGCAACAGTTCATTTTATGGTCGGGAATGCCAATTTTGGGTTCAAGCAACTGAGAATGTTGAACCCATCAGCTGTGTCCCCACTTCCCAGTTCTGTCGAGATTCTACTAAATTACCATCCCATCAGCACCACATGAAAAACTCTTCTATGTGGAACTCGGATTCAATACTTTTCTTGAATCCTAGCAATCCTGGAATAGATAAGGCAGATATAAGAATAGATCTACACCATCTGAGATAACAGGAATGAAGCAGACCGACCAATGGAATGAAAGTCAAGGGGCTTCTATGAACTTAATGTAATCAGACATGGAACCTGCATGTCGGATAAGCTGTGAAATTTATTTATAAAATATTTGGAACTCCTAAAACCAATCACGACAGGAGAATTCGTTAGCTAGCTAAATTGATCCAGGCCACTCCCACTATTATTATCTGATTGTGTAAAAACAAAGCGGTTGCACAAGTTGAGGTCTTAAGTCAAAGGAATTATAGAGTAGGCCAAGAGTTGATGCTGTCGAAGGATGCTTACTTTTTATAACTCTATATATGAAACTTGGAGACTCTGCACGGACCTGCAGTGCTAATAAACATGTATGAGCGAATATCAATCAGATCTACCTGTTTGGTAAAACAGAGCAGCCAAAGCAGCAGCAGCGGCAGCCATCACTAAAAAAGTATAACATGCAGAATATTTGTGATGCAATAATGGACTTGACTGATGTTAGAAATCCAGACACGAGGTCGCAGTCACCAAGGGCTGAAAACAGTTCTTATCCTATCTGGACCGCACCACAATCAAAAACAGGCCCCAGCAGAAAGTAGATATTGCCCAGAGCCCTGCAGCTTTTGTAACAGATACAAACAGCAGCTGAAATCCTGCTTGAAAAGGAGGTTATTTCCAGAGTTTAACAAACTTGTCATGACTTGCTGAAGCCACCGATCCAGTTACATTTGATACTGCCAAGGCCGCAATCAAACCTTCATGCGCTGGAAGAGTCATGGTCTTGTTCTCAGGCATGTCCCAAAGTTCCAATGACTACAGTGCCCATAATACCAGTAAATAAAATGTCCAAGAGAAAAAGTTCAAGAAATATGTTCAGTTAATACGATAAGAGCAGGATAATTTGAAGCTTTCCAAAACGGTAGTAATTGCGGGAGCAGGGCACTGCACCTCATCTTTTTTTCTTTTTTTTGTGCAAATATAAGCATCAATCATATTGATACAATGCAGATGTGTCTAAGTTGCTTCGTTGTACAATTCAGACTAGTAATGGAGATAAACAAGAAAAAAGTGCTTTCGTGGGCAATTCTTGCTATTCTTGGCGGCCTTTTAATCCTACTGTCATGACGAGTGAATTCGAGTTATATACCTAAGTTGTTCAATATAAAACATCAGTTTTCACTTAATTTTAGAATTCAAATCTTTTAAAACTAATATTAATTTGGAGGAAACAAGCAACAACAGCCTTAACAGGCCCATCTTATTATGAACATTGTCCTTAACATATTACTATGGTACTCAAAAGTTGGTCATCACAGATTCAACAATTCCAGAATAGTGGAGCTATAGCTTCCCACAGCTAAGGGTTGGCAATCGAGAACACACGCAGGCATCACTAAAAACTAATAATTAAAAGATTAGAAAACCGGGACTCCACTAGTAGTGCTAAATGTAATAAAAAAACTAACAAATTTGGTTCTCACTAAATGCATAACAAGGCACGAATTTTGTGCCAAACATGAACATTGTGATATGATATACTTGCTCATGTAACATTTGATCATGTATAGGTCTTGACTCTCTCAAGGCATCACTAAAAACTAATAATTAAGATTTGGAGGAAGCACTTCCCTCAAGGCAAGAGGTGAGCCAAACCACCAATAAGCTCGTTCTAGGAAAATGTTTCTTGCCATGCTCCCCAAATGAATTGGGTATGAATTGTTCTATTCTTATTACCAACATTGTTACAGACCTAATAGAGCTTGGCATTCTTGAAACATTTTCTGTTAGATGGCATTGCTTGTTTCTTATCTGCCACAATTATCTGATAGATTATCATGGGGAATTTTCAATTTCGGAAAATGAGTCTTTTCTTGACAGATATAGTCCATTTTAGACTCTGCAAGATTGTATATTTGTACATGAACACATTTAGCTAAATCATGCATGCTGGTAATGATTGCATACCTTATACAAGTTGAAGCCTTATCCCGGCTATTCGGAGTTAACTTAGTGGATTCTCATTCACCAAAGTATTCCTATTTAGGACCATCCCTAATGTAATCTCAACCTCTTCCATATCTTTTTTTCCTCAAAACCTCCATATAACCTAACATCTTCCGCTTCTACAACCTTTTAATGGAAATTGAAGCCGTCTTCTTATAGGAGCCCCCTCAAATCTTTCTTGCACATGCCCATACCATCTCAATCAATTCTCCATCACTTTATCCTTAATTTGTGCAACTCGAACAACTTCTTTAAAACACCCAGTTCTCAATATATACTTCTGGTTTTATTGCATATCCATTTTAATATTTTTATTTTCTCTATACTTCATTTATTTTCTTGAACCTTCTTTATTACCTAATATTCGGAGCAATACAACATTGCAGACCTTATTGTTGTTCTATGAAATTCCTTTTAAGCCACCAAGATATGCATGGATCACATAATACACCAAAAACACCTCTCCACTTCATCCAACCAGCTCTAATCCTATTACATATATCTTCATTTATTGCTCCATTTTGTGCAATATAGTCCAAATAACGAATCCTATCACTTTGCAATGTCTTTGCCCAGCAGTTAATTGAGAACTCGTTTTCATCTCTATTTTCACCAAAATTTCATTCTGTGTACTGTCTTTATTCAGTAGATTTCTAAGCTTTTGTGCTCTAAAGCTTTCTTCCATATATCTAATTTAGCATGCATCTACTTCTCAAAGCACAACGCTATATTATTGGCAAATAGCATACAGTGAAGCACATCTTCCTGAATATTAGTAAAAAAAATCATCTATAATTAGTCTAAAAGATATGGATGAAGTGCCAATCTTTGGGGCAATCCTATTGTCACTAGAAATACATTCTATGATTTCAATGTATTGTTTATGAACACCCTTCAATCTTAAAGGCCACTAAATTATCTTTCAAGGTAACTTATCATTAAGCTTTTTCCAAGTCAATAAAGAAAATATAGTCTTTCCCTTTGCTTAATTTTTTTTAATCAATTATCTAAGCAAGAAGGGAGCCTCTATCATTGTCCTTTAGTCGAAAATTTAAATCGGTTCACTGAGATTGTTGTACTATTTCTTGGTTTTTGTTTGATTACACTTTTCCACAACTAAATAAAGTGACTCAAGTTTAACTCCCTTACTGTCAGAGCAATTCTATACATCATCTTTATTCTTATAAATACGCACCATAAATACTTCTCCAATCCTCTATTATCTTCATGGTTTTCAAAATTTCATTGAATGAGTTAGCAAGGCAAATCAACCCGATATCTCCCATAACTTGCCAAATCTTATTAGATATTTCATATGGCCCTGATACAGATTGATGGAAATGTGAAAATGTTGTCACTGCAGTCAATGCAATAAAAGCTACAACAGTCCAATAAAATCCAGAATGAACCATTTCTCAAAAAAAAAAAACTGAAAAAAAAAAGCAAGTCTTTATGAAAATGAAAGTAAGGTAGATTTTTTATTATAGCACACATCAAATTATTTCCAAAAAAAGCTTGCATATGCAAACTAACTCATTAGACAATTATAGTCTTAGATCATAGGCTAGAAGAACACCTTGAATAAAACCATCAAGGCGTGAAAAAAAAAAAGCATTCACATGAGTAGTCTACAGCCACCAAATAATCAGAATCATAATGCTGCACAGAAATTTACCTAGTTCATACTAATTCAAATCAGTGTGCCTATTTGTTTAAAGTTACGAAAATTGATAGAAAATGTTTGTGGAAATCAATTGCAAATAAGTAGAGGACTTGCCTGGTAACAGCCGATAACAAGCAAAGATGGATAAGTGGGGTGGAAAACGCATGAATGGAACTTGTTTCCATTGCAACTCAGCTCATGCACACATTCACCTTCACTTCCTGAACCAAGCGACCACACCCTGACCGAGTCTTCACTAACAGAAGCCAGAAGATCACCCAAAGGATTCCAGCACAGAGAATCAACATGGTTCCTGTGTCCCTATAGTTTGGCAATGTTGTCAAATTGAAAATTATCAGTTCCGTGTTCAAATAAATCAAGTGTAATACATAAAGAAGGCAAGAATAACCACAACCCAAGTTGGACATATTCAGAACATAATGATCAGTAGTCATGAACGCCACAGGCATAAATGAATTTCACATTCACGTTGGAGTATCACTGATGCAAATTACACATTGATAATCACATAAAATTATATGGCTTAGAGTTATATATGAAAGGATTAGGACATAACTGAAGCAACAGCTTATATTAACTAATTGTTGACACCATAAATGCAGCAGTTATTTTTTGATAGCTGGCAATAATCTCAAGAAATTTACTTATAAGAAAGCTGATAAAGAATACAATAGTGCATGCCTCTGCCTTTCCCTCCAAACAAAGATGTTGGCAAAATATAGCAATAACAACTAATCAAGAGATAAGTACATAACAGTGTACTACATCAATGTTAACTGCTATAAATACAAAATATCCAAGAAATAAAGCAAGTAGATGTCATAAAAGGTTGTATTACACCAACGTACAGATTCTATCATACAAATATGTTCGTGGGAATATCAGGCATCTTTCAAGGTTTAGAAGCATAAATTTACTGTTTGTGGTTTTGCATGGAAACTGTTATAATCCTGGCAGATAGATCGAGAGTACATTAACAAGAGGAGATTCTTGACTTTGTTCACTGAAACTGTGAACTATTCTTGGAACCAGAATTCTGGTCATGACAATGGTAGTTTTCCAGATATTATTAAGACTAAACTGCGAAGATCTCTCGAATCTTATCGAGGCTTCAGAGTGGGTCAGCCCGAATTCCATAGTCTTTTATTCTCCCTATGGGATCGAGCTGGCCCACTCCAAAGCCACTCCTGGATATTTATGAATATAGGCCTAGCTCAACTTATAATCATATGATTTTGCTGCATGCACTAGCCCAACCCACGAAGAATCCCATAGGATCTTCAACCCAATCATCCAAACAGGCCCTAAATGACTTCAAAGAAAATAAAGTGAAAAAATACAGATAATGTTGAAAATGAAAAACCAATTTCATAAAGCAAAATACTATATTTGCAAATAGATCAGAATAGCAATTCTAAATAAAAGAGACATTGGATATATGATCTCATGTAATGCAAACTACTTTTCAAAAGGCTTGATGCAGTGCTTCCTCTTCATGCTCCAGGCTTGTTAATCAGAAGGACCACAACTAACCTCTAGTGTTTGCCTGCAAGCCTGGGTCTCCACATCTAGTATGGATATGCTGTTGTCAGCAGCAGCTGCAAGATATCTTCCCTGGCAAGGTTGAAATCTCATTTGGTTTGTTCCACCCTGCAAGCACCCAAAATTAGCACATGATTGAATTTTTCATGAAAAACAACCAAAATATTGCAATAAAAATGACTGGTATTGTGAAAGAAGTTAGTAAGTTATAACACTATTTCATACCTTAAAAACTCTAACACAGCTACCATTGTTAATGCTCCAATAACGTATTTCTCCATCACCATCACAAGAGCATATGAGATCATCTTTATTTGGGTGGAAGTCCAAAGACATAACCGATGCTGAATGGCCCGTAAAAGTACGAAGTGAATATCCTGGCTGTATATTGGGTTCACTTAGTCAAATAATGTCTAAAATAGGTGATTCAACTAAGCAACACCAGCTGATAAGAGAAAAGGTAATCTACATTATACATATGCATTTATAAATTAGAAGTTCACTAGTGTGAAAAATATTCAATAGCACAACTGGTTTCTTCTGCTCTTTGGTCAAAAGTGTATGAAAGCCACGCATCCTTGGGGATGACTCATCAGGATTTGAATTTTACACTAAAAAGATTCTTCAGGAAATATAAATACTATAGCAGACTGTGAAACTGATGATTATAGGTTCACAAGAATATGTTAAATGGAAAGATAATATGCTAAAATTTGCCAGCAGGTAAAATGAAGGTGAAGTTTGTCAAACACAAGGCATTTACATATATGGTGGCTCAAAACCAACGAACTTTCTTTAAACCTATTAGTGCTTTACTAATAAACATCCAAGGAAACAGTATTTGGTAAGCCAGCCTCGAAATTGACTATGGCAATATTAACCATGGGTTCATATGCTTTATCATAAATAGCTTTGGAACTAGCAAAAGATATACAGACTATATGGATATTTGCAAAACAGTTACCTGCTTCTCAATGTTCATCAATAAGGATTAGATTCCTGTGCTTTACCGCCAAAGCCGACCAGTAATCCTGAAGATATACTCTTTACTAGCCTTCCTGATCACTTACAAGCCTAAGATAAGCTTCTCAATCAATATAGTATCAGATCTGTAACCAGACCTAAAAATATTCCTGCAGAGTTCTGCACATAGACGATAATTTACACATCTTTTCCTATACACCCTAAAACCATCAATCTTGTATTATCTTAAATTTAAGTCAAGAAGTCTTCTTTTGTAGTTTTTCACCTCTTTAATGCCTGCTGATTGAACTGCCAATCCTATTTAAGATACCTAGTTTTCACCTCTTTGAAATCAGAATTCTGTTACAGATATCAGATTCTTGTCCAGAAATATGTAAACAGGCCATGAAATCCATATCTCTTCCCTGTAAAATCTAATCCATAATCTCATAGCTATCTTCAAGGTGTTAAGTGACATTCTAAGTCCTCTCATCTAGTCTTTTCCGCTCAAATGCCAGCTGAGCAAACTGTCAACATGCAGTCTTCCAGACAGCAAGCATACAAGGAAGATAGGTCCCATCCCCTTCACAACCCTAACCTCCATATATACACTATAAATAAAACCAAGCCTTATGTATCACATCATAAAGTTCCTCACATCATTAGGTGCACAGAAAGCACTTTAAACCTATCAGTTAGAATTAAAATTTTTGTGGGCCGCTGTTCCACATGAGACTAGTCAAAATAAATAAATAGATAAAAATCATTAAAAAAGGGCTCCGGAAACAAGACATAGGTCTTGGCATATTTGGTCATTTGGTTTGAAAAGACTATGCAAGATTGATTCAATTTGAGCACGTAATACTTATTATTTGATCAATAATAGAAAGAACACTTATAATTCATCAGCTTCTATTAGAATTTCAAATAAATCTTGCAGTTAAAAAATAAGTAGATAGCATGCACATAATATTGCTTGCTTCTTTTATTTTTTAAATCTAAATAGAGTTAGCAATACAAATCTTCTTCACTAATTACTCTCAGCTATTTATGAAGTCTTTGCAAGCTCTGCCAGATCCTTTCTCACACCCTTTCTTCTTTCTTTACCCTCTGTAGGTGCAAATCCTAACCTCCTACAATATATTTATTCCTTCTCCATCCTACCTAGTTTTCCCATGTACCTAACTTTCACTTTTCATTTATGCATCATTCACATTGTTTACTTGGACCCTCTTTAATGCCCATCATTTTTGAACCATACATGTTATGAGCCTTATCTTGGTTTGATAATTTTTTAGAGACACCAAGGCTTGCATTGATTACATAATAATCCAAATGCACCTCCTGTTTTAGGTACTCAGGTTTAATTCTATCTAATAACCATCCAATTATGAATTTTCTTGGATAAAAAAATCACAAACATGCTTGGTGTCTAGACTCATTTTTATTTCCATAAGGCTACAATTTATACACCAAATGTTCCATCTTTTATTCTAAAGTTCTTTAGATAATTAACCTCATTTTTTAAAACTTTTCCAGCTTTCCAATCAATCAATTGCGCATCTTGTCAACAAATCATATACAAACAACAAAAGACAAGGACATCTTACCAAAAGACATTCAACTATGACAAGTGTAAAGAGACAGACTTGGTACTGGCCAACGACCGTGGTATGAGTATGAATAGAATTTCACTTGTCCAATTACTACTACTTATGATCCTCACTACCTCAGTATATGTCTCAACAAGCTCAATATACCATTATCTACACCCCGCTTCCTAAAAGTCCATCAAAAAACCTCTTTCCATACTTTATCATGTGCTTCTTTCGAGTTGACAAAGATCATGTGTAGATTCTATAATTTCAATGTACCCATCAAATGCTTAAGCAAGAAAACTACTGTATCTAACTTCCTTGCAAAAATCCAATGGGTTCCTTGAAATTGTCTTAAGGCTCCAAGCCTCCAACTGCAGCCGAGCAAAAAACACTATGTACAACAAAATCATCAAATGGCAATAAAATTGAGGCTCTTTCAAATTTTAGCATGTTGAAATCTTCCAATGATGAATATAGTGGACTATAAATAAATGCAACTTCAGTTCATTAAGCTATGGTTCTCAAAAGTAAAATCACTAAGCTATGATGCATGTCTTTAATCAGGATATAAGGCTTCTATACAGCTCTGCCACATACCAAATAAAAGTGTTAACATGTGGATGACCTGTACTATAACACCATTCAACACCTGAAACAACAGTTGTAACAGAAGCACATTTACTGAAGGAACAGATGTTTTGTGGAGTCTAACTATTCCTTATATATCTTAATGATACCACATAAACCAGAACAGGTAGAATCCACAACAAGCAGGCAGCAACATGTACATGGCAGATTGAAAGATGTAACAAAAATAGGCAATAAAACTAAAGCATAAATTAGCGAGTATTGTTTTCCTAAGTCAAATGGATAGATTTCTAAACAAAGAGAGTGGGAATGTTATAAAATAAGCATGAAACAAGGGCATTAACTACTCACATTATCAGCATCCCAAACCCTCACAGTTTTGTCAAAAGAAGACGTAGCCAGGCGTGGCATGCTTGGGCTAAATCGAACATCAGTAATCAGCAAAGTGTGTTCTTCCAAAGTCGATTTTGGCTTTAGAGTTTCAGTGTACCACAAAACAGCCTGCATTAAAAAAATCATTCAACGACGTGGCCAAACCATCAACTTTATATAAGAATTTCTCAAGCAACACTAAGGACTCGTTTGGTTCGCGGGTAAAGAAGGGGGAAAGTGTGATCAACGGGAAAGTAACGAGATGCCACTTGTTTAGTTGGAGTTTTCAAAGGAGAGAGATGGAAAAGTTGTATTTCCATAGGAATATGATTCCCACATTTCATAAAAAAGTCTTTTCCATGTGAAACATGGAAAAGTTATTTTCCTATGAGGCGAAAATCACTCAATCTTTATTTTTTTGCCAAAAAAGGCCCTTCAGCATTAAAGAGGCATTAAATTAAAGACCTAATTTTTATTAAGGGTGTAATAGGAATTACACATAACTTTTTCAGAAAAGTGGATGGTCAACCAAACATAAGCACTCTAGAAATCTGTCACTTTTCCATGTTTAACCAAACATGCCAAATGTACATTCCCAGGCATTCTCTTCCTATAAATCTTCTACCCAGGAATCATATTCGTAGGAGAGAAAATGCTTCCAGTGAACCAAACGAGAGCCCTAAGAGATATCCCATCCAGATAAGTGACAATTTTTTACTGAAATAGAGCATTTTCTATTTGGTTCTGACCTTCTTATCATGGCCTCCAGTTGCTAGCAGTTTTCCATCAGAGGAGAAGTGGCAACAAACGACTTTATTTGTACTCGCTTGGGATGATCCGATCTCAGTAAATGTAAACCCTGACAGTGCAGTTCTGATAACATTAAACATAAAGTGAACCGAAGAAGATGAAAACCTTTTTTACCCATCTTTTCTTTTTATAGTAGCAGAGCAAAAGCATCTCATTTAAACAATGAACCAACATAAAAGGCAGCACCTTTGCTGACATCCAAACAGCGACCAACTGTATCTCTTGGATCTGTGTCATCATGAGATAAAAAAGACTCGACATTATCACCCAAAGATCCATCCTCCACAAACCGATCCATGTCAGCCTGCAATTCAATATCTTTATCATCCCACTGCCAAAATGAAGTGCTAATGAGTGTCTGTGCAAGTAAAGATGATGTGTTAACTTTCACTAATTTACAACCCAAGTTCCAGGGCACTTACTAACTGGTTTGTTGGCGATGTTAGAGTTCCAGTTCCTTCAGAACCAAAGACGATCAATGGCTTAGATGACCCACCCTTTTGTTGCAATTGTGGCATTGATATCGCATCTCCTGGTGTGTGAGTAGATGGTGTTGAGGGTGCCGAGCTTGGAGAGGGTCCAGCAGTGTTTGCAGTTCCGGAACTGTTGGCAGGACCTGAGGATGAGACAGGCTGCTTTCGCTTACGCCCACCTTGAGTTTTTGAAGCCTGAAAATCCACAAAAAAGATCGTGTTCCAAACCTTAATGAGCATGTAAACCAAATTAACTCTAAATTGTCCATAACCAAGAGGTACAGCTTAATGATGTTTTTTCCACTGATTCTGGGCACAAGAACAACAGCCATAGAAAAACAGGAGTTATTCGGTATTATTCTAAGATAAACTTACAGTAGCATATTCGCCGACAATTCTTAAATTAACATCCTAGTTTCCCAACTCGATTCATTTTGTCGTATTTCTTATCCAAATTTCCAGAAAAAATCAGCCAGAGCAAATCATTGTTGTTGCTGTCAAAGAAATGGGCTCCAAATTTATAAATTTAATCTCCATTACTGTTCTCATAGGGCAATCAGAAAATATTTACATTCAGCACCATACTAGCAAATGTTCTACAAACTGTAAAACAATCCACTTGTTTTTTCAAAAAGGATTGAAGCCCCCAATGTTCTGCAAGACAATGGACGGTGGTTAGCTCTATAAATGTGTACAAATAGCATCATATCACTGACCCAGTATATCCAAAAGTAGACCATATAAGTTTAAGAAACTTCCATATTCTCCAAATTATAGATTATCTTCGATATAGATGTCAGATAAGTTACTACAATTAGTTATAAACATGGTAAAAATGCTATAGTTGAAGTTTACAAGAAGCAGGTGTAAAGTGAGATGCTTACATTTAGAGCCTAAATGAGGTGTCTGCATTTTCTTACCATTAAATCAGGTTGTTAGTAGAAAAAATCAAAAAGAAAAGCAGAAATGTTGTTATCCTGTTGCAAGGGCTGTGGGGCTCTTACATAAATCAAAGGAGGAAGTTGACAAACTATAACCTTAATTACAATAAATGCACCCCTGCATACTAAGATGAGGAGTAAGGCATGTACACTGAACAAAAGCTGCTATTTGAGATGCCGTCTTATACCATAATCTATAAGGTTTTATCTGAAGTATTCGTATAAACCAGGAAATGTTTCAATTTTCTACGCACCTTCTTAGACTATGATTACATCATTAGTGAAGGTAACAGAACCCTGGCAACAAAATTGCTCTGCAAGTCACATTTGAGATGCCACTGCATGAAAAGAAAAGACAAACCTGATCAGTTCCTCTAAAGGAGCTTGACATGCTTCCGTCCACTGTTACATTGCCAGTACTGAGCTTTTCTTGTTTAGGAAGAAGGTAATTTGAATTTTGTGACTGCAAACTTGAAATAGCATGCTGTTGAAGCTGCTGCTGTTGGCTACCACTTCGCTGCTGCTGCTGCTGTTGCAACTGAGCTATTTTCTACTAAACGAAGATAAGAAGATAAGATAGCAGAAGGCAATCCTTGCAAACAGAAGATCATAAAACAAAACATAGCTATAAGTCTATTTCTTCGGAACCAATAATATGCAGTTATACAACCATTGGGAGTGGCAGCTGCTGCTATGTAACTAACATTATGCTTTTTGTCAGTAACAAACATCACTAATACAACAAACAATAACACAACAGCATGTAGCAGATATATGCAGATCTGATATGTAATTAAAAGCTTTTGCAATAGATCGTCAATTTTCATTTCCCATTTTCATAATAAGCCAAGATGATAATTTGAGGCATCAGGGCAGTCCATACAGCCTGCAAGCACTGGTGGCCAATGGCAAAGAAGAGCAATAGCAACCAGCTAATTGCAGGACAAAAACAGTCTTTGATTGCCCAACAGGGGAATGGAAAATACACATTATAACATAGTTGACAAATATGCCCATGATAATTATTGCAAAAGTTTATGTCAAGTAGCGGCAAGATGAAACAACACCAACAACAAGAAAAAAAACTTGCATTTCAACAATAAAATTCATTTATTGGCTGAAACAACTTAATTATGCAGTTATACAACCATCAGGAATGGAAGGTACTGCTTTGTAATTTACATCATGCTTTTTGTCGGAAACAAATATCACTTAGAACACACAATAACACAACAGTATGCAGTAGACATATGCAGGTCTGATATGCAATCAAAAGCTTTTGCAACAAATCATCGATTTACATTTTCCACTATCATAATAGCTCATTATGATAATTTTAGGCATCAGGGCAGTCTACATAGCCTGTAAGCATTGGTGGCCAATGACAAAGAATAGTGATCGCAACCATCTTTTGCAGGACAAAAACAGTCTTGATTGCCAAACAGGGGATCGTAACATACACATTATAACATAGTTGACAAATATGCTCATTATGATTACTGCAAGAGTTTATGTCCAGTTGTAGCAGCAAGATGAAACAAGACCCAAAAAACTTTCATTTCAACAACAAAGTTCAATTACTACCTAACACATCTTCATCATGATATTTGCAGATAATTGTCAGGAACTCTTGAAATTTATCATAAGAACTGTTTCATGATTATACCTTTTCTATCCACAAAAATAAGAAATTATATAAAGCTTTCAACAAGTAGAAGCACCAAGATAAGAAAAGGATTAGAGGTGCACCTTAATTAGCATATCTGTATCAGCACGAGGTATAACAGGGCATGAAGTTTGCGTTGGAGATCCAACATTTGGAATGACATCAACATTGTTTGATTGACCATCCTTCCCAAGAAGCATGTTCCTATTGTTCAGAAGCATCCTTAGCCTTCTGCTGTCAACATCACCAGCTGATGGGGATGTCAAATTCTGCTGTGCTTGAAAAAGTAGCTGTTGTTGGTGTGGACTTAGAAACTGAAGTTGATGAAATTGTTGTGGGGATTGCATAAATGATTTTTGTTGTTGCAGAATTCCTGAACGGAGCTGGTCAAGTCCCTGAAAAAAGTAAAAAAAAAATAACAAAAGATGTACAAACAAGGCACGTTGCTAAGTAAGGAACAGACATGAAAGTTTGCATACGTGCAAAGGGTTTGGATACAGAAATCAGATGCAAAAGTGATAGTTGAATTTGAGACAGCATAAAACTCGCAACAACATATTCGCAGTTTAAAAGGTAATAAATATCTAATGACTTTAGGAATGGTACCAAGCTGTAAGAAAAACAAAAGGATGTAACAGAAGTATTTTTTTCATCGAATAAAAGTTAGTGGTTCTGGATGCACTGCGAAAGAGAAACATGTATAGGAGAAACCCGAGCTACTAAAGGAAGTGAAATGATGTCTAACAAAAATTAGTCTATCAATGACAAGCTGCTATAGAGAAACTGCAGGACTCAGTTTCTTTTTTTCTTTATTTCTTTTTTTTTTGAGGTGAGGATAGGAACCCAAAAACATCACGACTGCCATTTTCAGAATAATGTTTAAATACTATGGAGCTTATTAGGGAGGTGCTAAAGTGTCAATTATAAAAATCCAAAACAATAAACATCGGTAGTCAGAAAATTGTGTTTTAAGGATGTATAAATCTTTCGATCACAAGGATTGGAATTTTGGAAGACAAAATCATAGAATTTGATCAAGGGATAAAACTGCTAACTATAAGCCAATGAGGAAAACATAATGAAAAGGCAGTGATTATCCACAATAATTACCATGGTAAGATGAAAGCAAAGGTAAATGGTGCCAAAAAGTTTGCAAATAACTGGTTTTGTGAATGTGTATTGTCTCATAAATGCAGGCTGCATCCAGGATTTGTTTAAATTTGTCACATACAAAGAAAAAACCCTGTGGTTTGTATTGTTTGGTATGTACAGTTTGGGAATATGCTGTTTACATATTCAGCCAGATAAGGGGCTAAATTGGTGTCACACCAAACTCTAGAAAACTGGATAAAAGAACCTAGTAAGCATGGGGAATGCAATGTCAATTGATGTTCAACAAAAAATGAAACATATTCACAATTGACGGACAAGAAGTCAAGCACTACCGTAAAGAGAGTACTTTCGTTACCTTCAACATCTATTTAAGAGATAAAAAAAAAAGAAGGGGAGACAAATTAACACATTTATAATGAAATTAGAATAAGACAGATGATGATGCAGAAAGATGATACTGGGATGTTGTGTGTGACATCTAGGTGACTTGCATTGCATGCATTATAGAGGTCGAAAATGATGAAGGTGGAAATGCAAAACATGAATAAAGCACAAATGAAATTCACAAATCTAAGTTTTACAAGTCATGAAGACAAAACTTACTGTGAGAGGCCATCCTTTCAAAGTCAAGTTGTTCCCTGTTTGATTTGATCCTGCCATGATTGCGATTACTGAGTTTATATAGCTTAAGAACAACTACTTCAGTTAATCTTAGAAATATTTTTTATATATTATAGTAAAGAAGGAAGGGTAAGCCATTGATAGGACCACAACTGAGCAATATATCAAACTCAAGTGATAGTGATCATAGGCGATCAAGGCTGTAGCTTCATGGAGCAAATAAAATATGATAAGAGCACACACAGAGCTATAATCAAAACGATATAACTAGAAAGCAAATTACCTACCAAATCTTAATTGAAACAAAATATTGAAAGCAGTACACAAATCGTGAAAATATGTTAGGATGTGCACAAACATGGTAATATGCATTTTCAGTTAAAAGTTCCAAATATGTAAACAAATTAAAATGAACTAAAAAGTTCATAACAGCAACTACCTGGAATTCCAATTTGCGATCCATCAGGACCTGCAGCCCTAGGGTTCAAAGCAGGATTCATCTCAGTCTTGATGTCCTGTCAAAATTTCAGTTACACCAGCAACAACAAAAACAAAAAACAGTAATCGCATTGCTTACTAAAAACTAACCTGTGTTGCTCCAGGAAGTTGCTGATTCCTAACCTGAACCTGCTGCAAAGTCCCTGATAAGCTACCAGCTGAACCATGAAAAACTTGCCTGAAATGAAAACATGATCAAATGGCAGATCTAGCATAGTTGTTTGAGATGTTTCGCCCATCTGACAACTCTACGCAAATGCAAACTATAGATGCACAAAGGCACCATAACCATGATGATTAGAGAAAATAACATTAGCTGCAATCTGTGACATATTTAAACTTCATTAAATCTTAATAATCATTGAGTATCATGCAAGTTTTAGGACATATACCCTGAAGGCTGTCCAGATGTTGCAGCTGATTTTAACAATGATGCATGGCTTGGATCCACTAGCTGACCCACATTTTCACCAAATCTTTGCTGCAAACAAATTGCCCAGATGGCGAAGGATCAGTTGATAAGCAAGTAAATACTATGTAAGCAAAAACAATACATGTCAGCATAGAATTACCTTTGAAGAGGTTTCATCTAAAGGGTCCCTTTGAAGTGGAAACTTCAATCGTTCCTCATACATTTTTGTTGCCAAGGCATTAGCAATTCCAGAACTCTGCCGCATTAAAGAGTCACTGCCAACAAGCCCATTCACAGTGCCATTTAGAAGATGAGCTCCCTCTCTACATTGCTGTTGCTGCTGCTGCTGCTGCTGCTGCTGCTGCTGCTGCTGTTGCTGCTGCTGCTGCTGCCGCCTCTGTAAAAGTTGTTGCATTTGAATTTGTTGATGTTGTTGCTGCTGTTGAGGTGGTGCCTGCTGCTGCTCCCTTGCTTTTGTATGTTGAGTCTGCCGTCGTAAAAGGCAATGGATGTTAACGGCCAAAAATTAGTAGGCTGCAGCTGCCAAATCAACTTGAACTTTAAAAGAAGCATGTCTATAACATGCATAACAATATCAGCATACCTTAGAAATTGCAATTCTCTTGTGACAGGGAGCATCTTTTGCATGGTAACATTTACATAACACATCACCATCACATGCTCAGTTTTCTTTTCAAAATGAATAAAAACATATGGAAAAGGATATGAAGCAGCCATGCAAGCACAAGCATTTGAACCAGACAAATATCATTTATCACACTCCTGATCTGGAATAAAAATGATAATTTACTGCATACAAGAAAGCCTATTGCAGTAAATGGTACTAGGTAAACCATTACAGAAGACAGCACTCGGTAGAAAATGCAGAAAGGGGTCCAAACAAAGAGAAATTACTGCCTACATGCCTAGAATGAAATCGATAAAAGATGATGCATTTCAAGCAATTAGAATTTCTACTGTGGTGTTATGAAGCCAAATCAGCCATTCTACAAAGTTAAATACATATTCAATATCTGATATGTTACATGTGTAAAAAACGGCCTTCATGCTGCCTGAAAGACAATACTGTCACAGATCAGAATGTGTAGATAACAAAACAAGTTCAATTTCAGAACTAATCAGCTGAAGTAGATACACAATACGATGCCAAAGAGTGCTTCATGTAACTTTTTTCCCTAGATAAGGGACTAACAACTTGCAGCATATAAATGCACAATCTTGCCCAAGAAAAGGAGAACGGAGAACAAAACAAAAAAGGAGAATAAAAGGAGAATGGAGAATAAATGCACAATCTTACAGCATATAGATGCACAATCTTGCCCAAAAAAGGAGAATGGAGAATAAAATCGATGTTTTTTTAAACAAAAATGAAAATAATATTATGAACGGCCATAAAAACTTGCCTCAATGTATGACGATGCGACAACAGAATGCTTTTCATTTGTCCGTGCAATGAATATATCCCAAAAAACAGACCACCACTCAAAAAGAAAACCACCAGGAGCATCAATTGCTGAAAATTAGGTAATCAAAGTATTCAAATAATATCAATTTAATAAAAAGAAAATCCAAGCATAAAAAAGTACCAACAATCTCCATGGCTTCCGGAAATTTCTCTGCAACTTACCGACCGGATCAGAAGATACCTTCCCTTCAGCTTGGAAGGCCTTTGCAGTTGCCTGCAGATTTCTCTTCACTAAATAATCATAAATATACACATCCAGCCTGTTTTGAGCATTCCATAGAAGATTACAGCATCAGTCAAAGAGTAAGAAATTTCTAATAGAGGGGGAGAGACGTGCCAAGTGCATAGAAACGAAGAAAGCTTACAATTGAGCCAGAAGAACAAATCTTCCGGAGAGGAAAAACAGAGAAAAATGAAAACTTTATTTCTTGAGCTAAAACTCGGCAATAGAGTAAATGGGAAATAAAAAGTAAGGACGGGGGAAAAAATAACAAGAACATCAACGAAAAGATGTAGCAGAAGAAAAGGAAGAATATTTTTAATTCTCCATTACTTGATGCAAGAGCTGCAAAGATTCCATCAAATAAAAATTTCAGCACTTGCAATCCACGATAAAAGAAATACAAGAATCCAGTAAGGACCATGCAGAAAATTGAATCTAAACGAAAAAAAGAGGGCAAAAAAGCACAAGGAACAAAGAAAAAGATTTCTAATAAACAAGAAAATATTTTGTTAAAACAGCATCAAATCTCCTAAACACTGACCCTGAGCAAGAAAACACACTGAAACTCACAAAAATCGGTTCTTGAAATAGAAATAACAAAAAGATCAAAAAAATCAAAAAAATCGGCCAAAGATGGAAAATCCTGGAACAAAATGGGCGGCTAGCAGCTCAAACGCATCAAAACCCTAGCGGACACAACCCTACAATAACGGCTACCAAATACACAAGAAGAACCCACCAGGAAACAGCGATCAAAATATGAAAACTAGATAACCGACAAAATCGAATGATAAAGAAGACAAGACCCTACAAAAATCCGAAACGAAACAGAGATTTCAAACAAGCAAGGCTTCAAAGGGTTACATTTTAACCCTACGATAACGGCTACCAAATACGCAAGAAGAACCCACCAGGAAACAGCGATCAAAATATGAAAAACTAGATAACCGACAAAATCGAATGATAAAGAAGACAAAACCCTCCAAAAATCCGAAACGAAACAGAGATTTCAAACAAGCAAGGCATCAAAAGCTTACATTTTATCGGCTTCCCAGTTGGTCTGCGACATGATTCCGGCCAATCCAAAACCGACCAAATCCTCTCTCCTCCGCTGCGTCTCTCCCTCTTCCCCAAACTCTCACTCTTCGAGCCGAGAGACTTCAGAGAATCCGAACTTAATCTTCTTCCCCCTCCTCGAATCGGATTCCATCAAGAAAGCACGAGCATCGCCTTTCTTTGTCCCCCACCCTTTTTTCGTCTTCTCGTAACTCCCAGCCGCAGCTCTATTCCTTCTTTTATCCAAAACAGAGGTCAGGAGAGAGAACAGAGGAAACCGTCGAGAAAAAATTAAAAAAAAAAACTCTCAGCGACTGGGTAGACAGCCGTACCCTATTTATATTAGGGCTAAAAATCTTGAGAATAAATGAATAAAAATAAAATACGTCTCGATATTTTCGCTTCTGTAAGTCGACGACGATGGTTACCGATGAATACCCTTTTTATCGTCTCCAGCCTCCCCTTAAAATTTATATGCGGGTTAAGAATTGTAGTCCAAGGTATCCTGGTTCCTGTCCGATCATTAATCCCCATTCCGATTTCTATAAATAGAATAAAGTACAAAATAATATTAGATTAAAGATAAATTATACTTAGATCCAATAGTACGAAAAACCTAAAATTACTTTAAAAATAACCAAAATAATCCTTAAAAAAACTTTCTAGCATTTATATATTTATTATACTTATACTCAATATTTTATAAAAACTTATACTTACACCCATTTAAATTGACAATGCTAGTAAAACCGTTTATTTACCTCTCTAAAAAAATAAGATTTTTCGTTCGCTTTTTAGACTCTCGAAACTCTTCAAATTATTCCATCTTCCAAAGTCTTTTTCTCTTTAAGATTAAGCAGCTATAGGTTATTTTCCGCTTTACCACCCCACCACGAATGTCTCTTTCCGACAAGCGACCAGCAAAAAACTTCTTTTTTAACTGACATTTGACGACGAACATCCTTTTCGACCAGCTCCATCCTTTCTGATCAGATTTTTTTCTCGTTTTTTGCCCCACCACATCATAAAAACCAAAGATGTTGACGTGTTATTTGTTGATTTTGAACTCTACTTTTTCAATATTGTAAACATAATTTCTTAATATTATCATTAGAATGAGGATTCCTATATCTACATATGGAGCTATAATATCTCTGATAGCCTGTCATCAAAAGGATTCAAATCAATACATACGTGAAAACTTTTTGTTTGGAGGGTGCATCAATTGCAGTTCTATTGTCTAGTTTGAACCATGGATAGGCTGGCTCAAGCAACAAAATTCTTGATGTTAATTCTCTGCAGCAGAAAATTTTAGAGGCATTCACTTGTTTGAGAGAACTAGATTGCTTTTTTCTTTAACACATGACTCTTTTCTGCTAAATTATCAAGATTAAGCTCATATCCATGGCATCTCATGGTTGTTTTTCTCTCTAGATGGATGTTATATCACTTAAAACTAGTTTGGTCATTTTTAATTTTTTTTCTGATGTTGCATTTAGTCTTATTTAAGTTAATGGTTTAGCTAACATTTTTGTTAGGTTATGGGTTAAAGGATTGGATAAAAACAAACCTCAGTGGGATAGAAGTAAATTTTTCAAACTACTGGATGTAAGTATAATATATCCATAATTTTAGGAGCTTTTATGAAGGAGTAATTTTGACTTTTTATATGAGCAAAATAGATTCACTGATGCCGTTAATTTAGTGGTAAATATAAGTTTTAGGAACTGGTAGATATAAGTATAATAAATGTAAATTTCAATAGGAACTTTTGTGATATACTCTTATCTCAATTCTCTCATGTTGGCTCTACTTTGGACGTATATATAAGAGATCAGCACCATCTCAATTCTCTCATGTTGGCTCTACTTTGGACGTATATATAAGAGATCAGCACCATCTCAAATTCTCAATTCTCTCACGTTGGCTCTACTTTGTCCAAAACCCACTCCCTTGGCCCAAAATCAACACACCGAGCGCGAGAAACTGGCTTCACCACATGGGCGGACGGGATTCGTTTGAGATGGCAATTTCAACAGTAAATCATGCATCCGTACAGTGGTTTCTATGCGACAGCTCCCTCAGGCATTGCCTTGCCGAGGCGAGACTACATTATATATTTATTGCCCGTGGATCGGTCCGAAGGGGTCCACGGCATTGACCGTCTGATTCACAAATACGGACAGCATCGAACGGGATCGTGGTTGTATCCTTCACCTCCTTTCGCGCCCATCCACCGTTGAATCGCTAACCGCACAGCTCTCAAAGCGCTCCAAACCCGATCATTTCATCCATCTGTACAAACTCAAAGCAAGCAGTGGATGATCCAACTGTGGATGGACGCGAAGGAAGGTGAAGGATACGATATAATCCCATTGAACAGAGGCGTGTTTTTCAGGTCGTACAATCACCAAATCGGACGGTCTTGATCAAGTACAGAGTTGATGATTGTATGTAAGACTTGCAAACTTTTTTCAAGTTTTCTTTTGTCAATCAGTAAATAGATTGACAAATTAAATACTGCAAGAAAGCAGTTTTTGGACGTCGATTTGGCTGCTGCAGCTATCGCGATAGCCTTGTTGGAGACATCAAGGGAAAGGCCTCATTTTGTTCTAAAATATCGGAATCGCCCTTGCTTTGAGTCGGCGCCCTGGATTCCTTCCAGCTTTCCGTTCCCGGCCATTTACGAGGTTATTATGGTCACTTTGATATGTTTTGCCAACGAATCTATCCTTATCTCGCCAGCTCAATCCATGCTGTCTGATCTTGATCAGACGGTTGTCGGCGATTTAGAGCTGGAAAAAAAATAGACTAAAATGGTTCTCTGTTCCCATAATCAGCCGTCTGATCTAGATCATACGGTGGAGACGGGTGCGATATCGAACTCGCGAAGCGGTCATCGACGCAAGGTTGATCTTGTCGTTTAGAGGAACAAAGGTGTCAGTCCTTGCCGGGGAACGAGGTTTTCTTGATTGCGCAGCCCACGTCCCCTTCTTAAAATGACAAGAGAGCTCCCTACAGACAGGCCGGGCAAGGCTACAAAATAGGGGTAATTTCGTCATTGAGACGCTATCGTTACGTAAATAAGTGGCCAGAGACGCGTTGCCAAGGATCGGGCCGAGGGAACGTTCTCCGTCGTTCGATCTTTTGATCAACATCTTAAATGATTGGAGAAGCATCTGGGAGGAAGTCCAGTGACTGGACGGACGATAATGCACGGGAGCTTGACCTACGTACCACGGGAGCTAATCCTACTTACCACCGCATGGAAGAGCCTACGCGGGCTCAGATCGGTCGTTCCCTCTGCCAGATAAATCCATCTAGCCGTCCATCACCGACGGGAAGTTTTCTGTGCGCATGGACGTTTTCTGTGCGCATAGAAAAATGCTGTGCGTACTCTAACCGTATCCCGAGCTGTTTTTATAAACTGTTAAGAATAAAATAGATATTCTTTCGTGAACCATGTATTCCGAGTATCGCGTATAAGAACTCGGTTAGGTGCTAATTCCAGCTAATGCCAAGGGATACGCCAAGCATTAGTCATAAAATAATCTTGTGGTGCTTCGGATATGGAATATCGGAAACGACCAAAGAGTACTTTGGGGTATGCTCTTATCCAGTTATCATTCTCTCAATTTCCAACGGTTTGCTGGATTGGCTGCTTCTTCCTGCGAAGCTACATCCACTCGCATTTATCCTGGCTGGCTGCATGCAATTACCCCACAGTTATAAGCAGGGATAATCTTATATTTTTTTTTAAAATATGCACATCCATTATTATGTATGTCATGAAAGTATACTAGGTCAACAGAATTTTAGTTCAAACATTGCAAGATACATAGAATTTTTTTGCACGAATACCCTCCTAAATATCAAATTTTGCATGAATACCCTTCCAAAATTAATATTTGCATGTATACACTCGTAAAACGCTTGTTCTGCTATTTTATTTTTTTATATTCTTATTTTTGCATATGTACTCACGTCATCTAAGGTCGTTAAAAAATTAACGATTTTAAATTAAAATAAATAGAATATTCTTAATGGATAAATGTGCAAAAGAAAACATTTATAAGATGATCGCGATAGAGGACAAAAAGTAATTTCAAAATTTTATTTTATTTTTAATTAAAATAAATATGGTTTTTATTAACGGTGTTAGAAGAATCATTATATTAGGAGCATTTGTACAAAAATACTGTTTTATGAAAGTACATAAATAAATATAAATTTTAAGAGCGCATTTACGCAAATTTAAATTTTTAGACGAATACTTATGTAAAAAACCCAAATACATATTATTAATAAACTATAAATTGAAAAGTATATGATGGAGTCATCCTATCGATCACCTTGTAATTTCAAGGACTTATATCGTTCGAAGACATAAACTATATTTAATTTTGTGGCATATGTATGAGTGTGTTTCCAACCAGGACAATTATGCTTATTACTTGTCGACAGCTAGGTTGAAAATTGCCTTGATTAATTGATTAAACTAAGTTTATTAAACCCACCAGTATTAACTTGGAAATTTAAAACTTGGTGTTGCCAGATTGGTTCACTACATAGACGGATTGTTGATGTCAATTAAGCCTTGCTTACTGCAACAACTTTCGCATCAGTTTGGTGATCTGGACGGTGATTTATAGCTTTTCCCTTTGGAGTATTATGTAGTCGGGGAGAACTGCTTAAGACTATGGGTTGAAAGGGAATAAATTAACTTGTTCAAACTACAAGAGATCTTCATTTTCTGCTCTCTCTCTCTCTCTCTCTCTATGTTGACACATTGTTTTGAGAGAGAGAGAGAGAGTAGAGAAAGGGATATGCTAAGGGTACAGAAAAGGAAGATCCTTTTTTTTCTTTTTCTTGGCTGACATGCCGTGACATGTGGCACTATACAACTATCTATAAAGAGAGCTTGATGACCCTAGAAGGAGATTTCATTATGGTAATCGATTAGATTCGGGACGCTGAGCGACATGTAGATGATCATCTTTTTCTTAGCGATATACGGTGGATGGTGAGAGACTGTGAATCCTCTTAGGTTACTCATGTGTACCGGAAGACAAATGAAAATGCCTTAATCTCCCAAATCCAATTTCTAGCTCTTCCTGCATCATTCAAATCCCATTTCACCATATTTACTTTTATAAAAATAATTTTCCAAAGTTACCCTCTATTTAATTAATTTTTCAAAACTACATCTTTGTTTAATTAATTTTCAATTTTGATTTCGATTCCAATCACGAATGAAATGTGTGAGAGAATATAGCCATTCTGATTTTCATTCCAACCCATTTAAATTTCAGTTATCAACCAAACACTCCCTAAGTAAAATTATATTTATGTACACACACACACATATATATATATATATATGTAGACATACATACAACATGCACACGCATGTTCGTATGTATGCGCTAGCAATTGAGCTCATGCAATGCATGTTTCGAGGAAGAGAGAAGAAAACAAATGATAAAAGTTCAATTATTCTAGTTGTGAAATCAAAGAATCTAATCTATTTTGGAGTCAAATTGAACTGAGAGATAGGATGCAATTTGTTTGATAGTTTTAGGAAGAATGTCCAATTTGATTGAAAAAGAAGAAAAAGTGGATGTCATATTTAATGGTGTGAGTGGGGAATATTTTTAAGATAATTAGGAGAGGTATTATTAGTACAAAAATAACAAGCAAAATAAAAAAAATATTTTTTTATTTTATTTTAAACTGACATATACATGTATTCGTGCAGGCATATATAGATAGAAACATATATACATATATACATACATAAATACATAGATATATATAGAAAGAGAGAATAAGATAGACTTGGCTATACTTGAATATGTCTCTATTAAAATTAAGACTGGATAGAACGATAGAGATCTTACGTCGATGATTTGAGTTATTGGATGTGACCTACTATTTCTCAATTATCTATATTTGGAAAATTATGCAATCTGAAATTTTTTAGTCCGTGCATCAAGCAGTCAAATATATATATATATATATATATATATATATTACTTCATATTATTTAAACGATCTTTTTGATGTATTGACTGCGGGTATCTAAATCATAGGATTTTTTTTTATGTGCTGGTACTTTAGATTCTAACTCACTAAAGCACTGGGCAATAGAAAAATTTCAAAGAGCAATCCTAGTTATTGGCAGTACAGCCCCTACCCAACTGTACTGCAACAAAAGTCTCGTACTGCAATTCCGGATTCCAGTAGCGACCCCACGCAAAACCCCACATAAATCTCTTTCAGCTCTTCTTTTCCCTGTTGCTTCTGGGATTTATATGAAATTGGTATGAAGCCTCCACTCAAGCTAGCGATGGAAGAATGATATCGCGTCCCAGCGGAATCAATCTCTTATTCACCCTTTTCAATCGGACTCACATATCATGTGCACAAGGTATTAGAGAAAGAAGTGAAAAATAAGTACCGTAAAACGGCTACATGCCTAAAGCGAATAGCAGCTACTTTTGTACTGAAAGGAAGCACCCCCAACCGGCGGAGCCCGTTTGTAAGCTACAAGCCCGTTGGATCTCCGACCAGTCGACGGCCGGGGGAGATTCTCCGGCATGATATTCTCCAGAGAATTCACATGCCAGGGAGGACACCTCCTCCTGTCACTCCACCTCGCCACCTTTCCTTCCGATACCTCCATGACCTTCAGATGATCTCCAGCAGGGACTCTGCGCCCGTCGCCGCCCGCAAAGCCGGCGGCACTCGAGCCAATTATGATGCATGCTGCGGTTGCGACGCACCGGCTTCCCCAGCTTGCTTCTTTGCTCGCAGGCCTGAACAGGTTTTAAGGACATTAACAAACCGCGTATATATATATATAATTTATAGAGATCTAGAGAGAGCTGGCAAGGCATCGGCTGTGACGGTGGTGCATGGTATTAAACCAGGCATATTCCAGAGTGCAGGAAATTAAATTGGAGCTCACCATGGGGTAAGAGGGGTTTTGTTCGATGGCGAGGGGCGTGGAGGAGGAGGTGAGGAAGAGGAAGAGGGGGGTCTGAGGCAGGAGCTGATAGAAATCGCCATGTCCGCTCTTTGTTAATTTAGTGAAGTTTGATGTTTTTGGTTGGGGGGGGGGGGGTGTGTTTTGGGTTTAAATAGAGAGAGAGAGAGAGAGTGATGATTACATGATGATTAATTGATTGCATACATACAGCTTGGAGAGAAGGGAGGGGGCTTGCGCGTAGTTGGTCAGATCACGGCTGTTGATGAGGACACGGACGGTGGACTTTAGTGGTTTTCCGGGGAAAAAAAAGGAAAAGGGCGGATTTTAGCAGAGAAAGTTCTCTGCTTGCCGTCTGGAGTTACCAATAGCGTGCGGACTTTGGGCGACGCGTTGAATGTGGTGGAACCCACAGGCGAGATATTTGTGCGCGTGACTCGTGCACGAGATTGTGCCTTTGGGCGGGCTTTCAGCAGCCGTTCGATTGCGATCGGATGGTGCTAGGTGGCACCGTATAAACGCTTCTCGATGTGAGATGACCAGGTCAGGGTATCGCATATCACGGCTCCATTGATGGGGAGTGGGGAGTAGAGCCCGCTGGAAACTTGGATGCACGTTTTTATCGTACTCTTGGTAGTGGTCCTCCGCCCTGGAAGATGGGAAGTCAAGCAGCCAATTTTTTGGCGTCAGGTATTGGAAGCCAGATCACCGCACTTTCAGGCCCTATTGGAAGGGCTAAAATATAATTATTAAATAATTAATTTTTTATAAAAATTCTACTATCAATAGTTTTTCTTTCAAAAACTCTACTGCCAATAGCTTTTCAAGCAGAACCTTAGAGCGCTTGTTATATAGAAATTAGATTTATTTTTTTAACTTTTTTTGTTAAATAGAGAAGACTAGAAGATAATTAGGATTGTAGATTAGATGGAAACTTTTTTTGATTCCGGCCAAATCTGATTTAATATTCAAATCATGATATTAGACTTGGATGTAACATATCATCGATTGGATTAGACCTATAAAAACTATTTTAAACTCAGCAAAGTATTTGGGACGTATTGAGGTCAAGCTAAAATGTTAGGATTCAAGCTAGATCGGGTCAACTCGGGTTTATCGTCCGAAGCATGTATCTAGTTATGTTTTTTTAACCAAAATATATAAATTAATAACTAAATATAAAAATAAAAAATAAGTAAAATTTAAAAGTGGGAAATTTAATTTAATTTTTTATTAAAAAAATTTACTTTCATCCCATCAATTGATCACTCTTAACTTTAGAAACTATATATATATACACACACACACACACAAAGAGAGAAGTGTTTCCCAAAATAAACAATGAAATACATTTTTTAAATATAATTAGTGAAAGTAGATGTGGGGAGATGTAGTTGTTGAAAATAAAAAAGGAGAATTAGTTAGAGGCTTCATTCAATGAAGTAAAGAGTTTAGACTGAAGAAGAAGGCTTATGTGAGTTGGGTCTTTGCATTGGGCCAGATTGGGTTCCAATCAGACGAGTCTTATTTTTTGTTGATCCAAAGTAGGCACATATGACATATGGGCCAGGCCCGATTGAGTCTAGTTGAACACTACATGATCCCAACCCGAGTTGAAATTTAAGTAAGGTCCAATTTTTGAACCGGACCCAACCAATGGGTCTTCAAATACAAAAAGGGCCGGGTCTAATCGAGTCAAGACCGAGCCGAGTTATAGGCCGTTCCAATCCATTTGTAGGCTTATCCATAATGCGGTAATAGACTTCAACATAGGGTTTTCCCTGCTTTGGATATCCTTACCCTCCAAATCCTAGTAAACAAGAGATTTGAATTCAAGTTATTTAGCTCAATCATCAAAGACACTTTGCTCCACGAGCTGGCACCTTCATTGCATGGTACATAGCACATTATGGTCCTAGGATAGTACAAAACTGAGATTTAAATTTAATTAGACCTGTTTTTTGAAAAAAAAGAAAAAAAAATAGAGCCAGACTTGAATTACTTTAAGTTCTAAAATTCTAATAATAACAATTGTCGTCTGCCTGTAACTATCCCCATGCTAGGTTTGTTCGATAATAAAATTATGGGCTATTACGATGGTCATTAATATATGTAATAACTAATAGTGGAATAATCAATTCATGGTGGAGAGATTATGATGCTACATTCAATCAAAATGAATACGTTTTTCATTCCCTAACATATCGATTTTAAGTAAAAAAATTCTTTGGAAGAATGACGGTAATGTCAAACAACAATTTTCATTCATATTATATGACGGTCGTTAAAATGGGATGACACTTATGTAAAAATCAATTATCTATATAAAAAGATAGAAGGCCTTTAATGTTATTATCATAGATATTATAACACTATAATGGCTATTAATTCAATATTTGACTGTTTTAACGATGCAGACTTCCATACTAAGCTGTATCACTAAGTTGAAGCCTGGCTAATGGCTGTATTGATTTGCGAGCAGTCAGATGGTACTAAATTATGCAGTCTATACATTATTAATAATACCCAAGTTTTATAAGTAATAATATCATCCTAAATTTGATAAGATCAGATTAGTTGATGTGAAGAACTTTCATGCAGCATATATCTTCAAGATGGCCTATATGGAACATCACTTTTCTTGATTTCCAACATTTCTCAGTACTCCAGATATCAGGGATTAATTAGATCAAACTTGACATTAGGGACTACTGTGCGAACTTTCCCAATCCAGCTAGTACACAGTGGATGGGCAGGTTGTTTGAGGCTGAGAAAGAAGCTTATAAGCATCTTTGAGATTAATAATTTTGCACCTGCGTCCCTTGCTCCGGCAAAGTTGATCCATCCAGTTTCCTCTAGGAATGAGGAATATCCAAGTGATATTGAGAATCTCGCTTGGCAGGATTCCAGCGAGCTGAGGAATATCCAACTCATCGGACGGCATAATGGAAATCGATCGGCTACCATAGCAGCTCTGCAATCTACAGCTTCCATATTGAGAAGCAATGGGATCTTATTTAATGGTGTATTCTCTATTCAAGGATGAGCCTAGAATTGGATGGTTTTTTAAGCTCAATATTCTCCACAAAATCGTCACCAAAGTTCTTGCTGTTAGATTAGCCAAATTTGTTGGAGGATGAATCTCAATCGGCACTTGTTAAAGGGAGGTGCATCATTGACAATTTATGCTGCGCCCATAAAATGGTGGCTTTTTGTAAGAGAATCAAACTCAAGGGGGTTGTATGTAAGAATGGCTTTTGATGAGGTGAATTGGAGCTCTCTCTTGGCAGTTCTTCGAGGAAGAATATTCTTAGATAAGTGGGCGAGCTGGATCGAAGCATTACCTTCTTCTGCATCTATTGGTGCCCCAGCGAATGGTTCACCGAGCAAATGGATTAAGTGTCGATAGGGACTCAGACAAGGAGAACCCCTATCTCAGGCTCTCTTTATCTTGGTGATTGATGTTCTATCCTGAGTCTTGAAGCAAGCGGGCTAGCTCCATTGGTCAAAATTGAAAAAATGGGTTCCACTCTGGCTTCTCGAAACCTTACGAGTCTTTCAAAAAGAAAATCTTAGCGGCAATCAAGGCAGTTCACTTGGCTTTCGAACAAGCTTCGGGGCTAAAAACAAATTTCCAAAAAAGTTCGCCGATTTGCATGAACAAGGAAAGAGAGGAGGCTACTTTGCTGGCTTGTCCACCTTGATGAATTGCGAAAAATTGGTCATTTCCTTTTACCTATTTGGGTTTGCCGCTTAGCGATCGAAAGCTTCCGAAGCATTATTGGATGCCCCTCATTGAGATGGTCTCCTCTAGGCTCGCCGCTTGGAAAGATAAACTCCTTAGCATCAGGGTCGTCTTACTTTTGATTGATGCAGTGCTATCAGCGATACCATCTTATTACGTATCGGTCTTCTAGCTTCCACATTGGGTGGTCAACAGAATTGATCAACTTCGATGAGCCTTTTTGTGGAAAGGTGAGGACCCTATGAGCGGTTTCCATTGTTTGGTTAGCTGGGATGGTATTTGCAGAGATAAAAAAGGTGATGGCCTGGGTATTAAAAATCTTGGTGACATGAACCAAGTTCTTTGGCCGAGTGGGCTTGGAAACTAATCAGAGGTCCTCATGCCTGCCATGCAAGGAGGAAATGTGGAATCAGGGTGAAAGAATCATTCGTGAGAATTTCTTCGGTTTGCTCTGTATCTTGTAATCACCTATGTCATTCTTTAACGAATGCTAGGGAGAGCTTCCTGGCTTCATTTTCCATCAACCCAAATTAAAAAAAAAAATAAATGGAGGAGGTCATGAATGCATGCTTGCAACTGATTTTGTTTTCCCTGAAAAAGGTCATGATTTTGTTGTTGCAAGAGCAATGATGCAGATCGGGCATAGCAAGGATCCTAGTCTTTTGATCCTCACTTGCTACGTGCCTCGACCATTTATCTTTCCCCTCTGTTTGTGTCGGGCTGCTGGATTTGCCAGCCTTTGCTCTGCTGCTGTGCAGGGGAACGGAGATCTCTCGGATAAATGTGGCCTGTGCCCTTCGGGACTGGATGAAGGACCGGGATGAAATGTGGCCTGTGCCCTTCGGGACTGGATGAAGGACCGGGATGAAATGTGGCCTGTGCCCTTCGGGACCGGGATGTCGTCAGGCCTCTGAGCACCGAGCCTGAGGTGATGAGGATGAGGCTGGCTGCATGAGGAGCGTGAGTTCCTGCTCGTAAGCAGCGACAAATTAGGATGTATTCTTGTAGTCGGAACGAAACTGGCGGCAGCAATCACATGTTGCAAGGATCCAGTTAATCAAGTCCTCGAGAGGAAGAATGGCGACAATCTTCTTATTGGTTGTAGGGATCGAGGGTTTGAATTAGAGAGGAGCTTTTTGCGAGAGAGAGAGAGAGAGAGAGCTCGTTGGGTAACTTGGATAAATCTGACAAAAGGAGCTTTATTTGCAATATCTAGCTGCCAACACATGAACTCTAGCTTTGTGCTTTGTCAGGTAGATGGTTAATTTCTCTTCTTTTTTTTTTCTTTTTTTTGAGTGTATGATAGAAAATCTAGAAAGAGGTGTTTGCTATATATTCTGAATAACATCCAGCCATGATCATTCTGAAGAACAAAAGCGGTCATGATCCCATCTAGTGAAGAACCTGGATAGGAAGGCATATGTTATGATGTGTTGGCTATCTTTCTTAAGATGCTGGAGGTCTTTGCGATGATATAGGCACAGATGCTATTCTTTCATTGTTTATACAGTTATACTGTCGCAACCTAAGACTAGATTAGTTGGAAATTATTATTTGAGTTTTTTTTTTTGACCCCGCATAAGCATCCAAAAACTACTTAGAAATTCTCACATAAATTTTATAATTTAAGAGTTAAAGCTGTCTTCAGCCATTCAGTTGTGTGTTTTCCTTTTGGATGCTGGTGGTGTGCACTTTGTTCGGATGTCCTCCAACTGTTAAGGGACCATAAAATATTTGACTATTATTGAACGAATGATTGTTTACTTAGCCCATGATGGGTTTTATTCTTCCAAAAACAAATATCACAAGCATCCTATCGAGACCTTTACTCGTCCAACTCATAGTTTATTGAAGGCTTTTGTTTTTTTGATGGTCCCCTGACCATTTTTAAGAAGTAAGTGACATCCAAGCATCATGCTCCCCCACTGATTTTAGCTCGGCAGTATATTGTTCGCCAGCCGCCGCCGACCCTTATTTTCCCGTCAATTGCATCAGTCTTCGCCTTCTCCCTTGTTGATTTGATAGCACATTTCTCGTAGAATTTTCCAAGTTATTTCTTTTCGGAGCGAGTTGACATAAGAGTCAAAGCTGCGTCATAAATGAGGCCCAACTTGATGGGTATGGAAGTTAATGCATAAGGTCGCACGTATGTCCGCTTCTAGATATATAGCCTTCCTCTGGTTACTCCTCAGGAGCCCTATTTTCGGCCTCAACAGGGATCTAGATTCCTCAAGGTCTCTGTTTCATGTCTTTGATTACTCCGAATTGGTCCCCGCTGTCTTGAACCCTGCTTTCCACAGCAGAAGGGTGGGTCATGGCCATTTAAACGAGGGTGTTGCCTTATGATCTGTCATCGACCGTGGAAAGGGCACTAGCGTGGCACATGGCTAAGGGGCTGTCCAATCCCTTCTCTGTGGCATTTACCTTTTTCTTGTCCCCCGCTCAGAGTGGAATCAAAGGAGCCATTGATTAGGGGTTCTTTTTCTTGTTCCGCATCTTTGGTAGTTCTTGGAGAATAATGCTTCCAGTCTTGAAAATTTTCCAGCTCTTCCCGTTAAAGGAAAGAGTCTTGATTATCTGCTCTATTTTTTAGTAATTCTTTGGGCGTTTCCTATCTCCACTGGTTAAATATGATAGAAATAATTGGGCATCTCAAGCATGCCAGCAAAAATAATTGGTGGATGCCTAACATTTTGTTATATATTGTGTGATTAGTTATATTGCCGTTAAATTATGAGCCGAAGATGGTTGTCGCTAAGCATGCCTTTAGGTTGGTGAGAACCAAAGAGAATAAGGTTGAATGAGAATAAGATGAGTACGAATTGGTAGTCGTTGAGGCCAACCTGCAAGAAATTCACTTACCACAAAGTTTCTGGTGGAAGATCTTCTAATACTTAAGTCAGAATATTAAAACAACAGTATGGAAGAAAAAAATAATAGAGAGAAGTTGACAACGTGACAACCGTTCCGTGCGAGCAGCACGTGGCGACAATCGCGGCGCTCGTGCTCTAACCGCAACCTTGATTTAACTGTCCGTTTTTATTACTTTCGAGCAAAGCGGCATCTCGATTTTCATCTAGATCGTTCATCTCGGCTAAGATAGAAGTCGAGAGGGTCGATTCAGGCCTGTGGTCGAGACGTACTATGTTTTTCCCATCAAATTTTATCCTCATGTTTTAGGATTGCCTATATATAAATTCTTATTAATGGGATGTTCCATCTGTATCTTTTAACCTATTGACCATGGGCGACCGTATAACAAGTCTTAGAACAGCATGGATTAGCTTGGTAGTCATGTTGAGGCCTAGATTTGTCGTGACAACCTATATGCAATAAGGAAATCACAAACGACGTAATTTACGGCATTAGTCTTAAATCCCGCTGCAGAATATATATGTCTTTTGATAAATTTATCGTTTAGTGATTGCTAATTTGCATTCCTCTAGATAAGAAGATACAAGGACAAAAGGAGTGCAAACAAAAACCATATACGGTGGCATTTGAACTAGGTGACTCGGTAAGACTCCACTGCAGTGGAAGGAATTGTTAGAAAGGAGCAACCCAGGATGAACGAATGATTGCTTCCACATGGAGAGCCATAAAGGATCGACCCAGCTGGCATCATGCATCATGGAAGTATTTATGCTACTTTACAACATTTTGTATCCATTACGATAGTAAACTCCTAGCTGCCAACGAATGGGCTTTTTAGCCATATAAAATTGAAGCATCGAACGATTTAGGAGTTTTTTTATAAAATAAAATTCAGCGCGTGGTTAGAGAGGCCGGCAACATCATGCCCCTCAAAATGATCAATCTTTAACGTACATATATACCTTCATCGATTCGCTTACATGGCGGCCCGCCAGGGGTACACCGAGCTAACGGTAAACTTTCATTTGGCTACCAAACTCCCTCGATCACAGCCATGAGTTGAGACAGCGACGGTGATGGGCTCCACACGGTAGCAGCAATGCACTGCAGCATTCACGGACCACTGTGCTTCGTTCCACTCACTCGCGGTGGAATTAATTTATCAAAGCGATTCCCGGCATTGGAAACCCCTTCAACCCCTCCCCCCCCCTCTCCTAACAAAAAGCACGGCTCTTTATTTTTTTTCCTCCCCCACTCTCGTGATTCCCTTTCCTCTCCCCTCTCCCTCTCTCTCTCTCTCTCTCTCTCCCCCTCCCTCCCTCCGACACCTAACCTCTTCGATCTCCCAACCTCCTCTCCTAATGGTACTATTATGTCTTCCCCAAATCGCGGTCTTTCGGTGTGAAAAACCGCCTTTTCTAGTTCACCATTGAGCTCCTCGCTCGCCTCCGGCCGCCTCCTTGTTCTCGCTCTCCCAATGGGGCTTCCAGTTCTCTTGTCGTTGGTATGCTTCATCGCCATGGCCGGAGTGGGGAGGGGGGAGCCGACGCAGGACAGGGCGGCTCTTCTGGCCTTCATCTCCCGGGTCCGCCACGAGCCGCGCGTCCAGTGGAACGCCAACGTCTCCGCCTGCAGCTGGGTCGGCGTCACCTGCGACCCCGGCAACACCTCGGTGGTGGAGCTCCGCCTCCCGGGAGTCGCCCTGGTGGGCACCATACCCGCCGGCACCCTCGGCCGCCTCGCCTCCCTCCGCGTCCTCTCCCTCCGCGCCAACCGCCTCTCGGGCCCCATCCCCGATGATATCGGCAACCTCACCATCCTTCGGAGCCTCTACCTCCAGGAAAACCAGTTCTCCGGCGGGATACCGCCGGCCGTGTCCAGGCTGGGCGGGCTCCGCCGCCTCGACCTCTCCGGGAACAACCTCACCGGCGAGATCCCCTTCGCGCTCAACAGCCTCACGCACCTCACCGGCCTCTTCCTCGAGCGCAACCGCCTCTCCGGCAGCCTCCCCAGCATCAGCATCAACTCCCTCGTCGACTTCAACGTGTCCTACAACAACCTCAACGGATCGATCCCCCAGACCCTCGATCGCTTTCCGGCGTCCTCCTTCGCCGGAAATCTAAACCTCTGCGGCGCTCCCCTCCCGCCGTGCACCCCATTCTTCCCCTCCCCCGCCCCATCCCCCGGAGGAAACCCGGCAGGGGGATCGAAATCGTCCAAGAGGCTGTCCACGGCGGCGATCATCGCGATCGCGGCGGGCGGCGGCGCGTTGCTGCTGCTAGTGCTTCTGCTGTTGCTGATCTGCTGGGCGTTCCGGCGGCGGAGGGAGCGGCGGCGGCGGAGGGAGAAGGCGGCGAAGGGGGTCGGAGCAGCGGCGGGGGCGGGGAGGTCGGGGGAGACGGGGATGACGTCGTCGTCCAAGGAAGAGATGCGGGGAGCGGGAGGGACGGTGGAGGGGGAGAGGAACCGGCTGGTATTCGTGGGAAGGGGCGGGGGTTACAGCTTCGACCTGGAGGATTTGCTGCGGGCGTCCGCGGAGGTACTGGGGAAGGGCAGCGTGGGGACGTCGTACAAGGCGGTGCTGGAGGAGGGGACGACGGTGGTGGTGAAGCGGCTCAAGGACGTGGTGGCCACGAAGCGGGAGTTCGAGCTCCACATGGAAACCCTGGGCAAGGTGGACCACCGCAATTTATTACCGCTTCGAGCCTACTATTATTCCAAGGACGAGAAGCTCCTCGTCTTCGACTACCTTCCCGCCGGCAGCCTCTCCTCCCTCCTTCACGGTCAGTGCATTCCCTCTCTCTCTCGATTTCTGTCTCTCAAAATAAAACTAATTAAAGATGATCATTACAAAGTAAGTTTAGTTAATAGAATATCATCGGTTCAAATGCGTTAAAAGGGTAAAAAATAAGAATTGGAACGGAGATTAGCGGGCTCGGTGACCCATTTTATTTAGGTAGAAATGGAGGATATTTTTGTTGTGGGAAAAGAAAAGGATGGTACGGCGGTAGGCAGTGGCTACCAGCAGAGGCTTGGGCGGTAAGCGTCCGGCTTGTGGAATTCTATACCCGAAACCGGCTCATCGCGTGTTCACAAAAAGAGAGAGAAAAAAAAAAGCGGTCGTTGTAGCGTTATAACAGCCGTTTTAGCAGTTAGACTCGATAACAATAGCAATTAGTGAAGGCCGTTTGCCATTCGCTAATTGGCTGAATGAAAAATATTTCTTTAAGGCAAATCTTCCAGCGGCGAACGCTAAATTGGTAATTGGAGCGAAAAATGCCGGTTATTGCTTGTTCTTAACCAGGACGCTCCAAAGGATACAAGTCGGTTCCGCATAGTAGGATGGATGGGTCCGGTTTGGTTGATAGATACAGCTGTCCGTAGGTGCGACGAAGGAGCAAAAAAAAAAAAAAAAGGAGTGCTGGTCGAGGTGCCATGTGGACAGTCAATTATCGGGGTCTTCGGTCAACAGTAGCAGTTGCGGAACTCGTTTTTATTCCAACGTGGCGCTTCTATCCGTCTCGCGCTCGCCAACCTTATATTATGTGCGGGAGAATGATCGGTGTGGGCCCCCTTTTCGAAAGAGACTTTTTGTCCGTCGCGTGGTTACATCCTCGGGTTACATTCTCTGTAACCACGCGCACCACTTATTCAGCCGTTCTTTAGATTTGTAATTACCACTCATTTTTTCACGCGCATACGCTCGCCTTGTAAGCTGCTGTGTAAGCGTCGAGTATGCTTTATGTGGACGCACCGTGCTTCCTGCTGTTTTCTTGTGTCTGGGTCAGCGATGTGATCACCCGTATTCCACTTGCATGGATTTCCCCCCTGGCCGTATGCTTTTGTTTTGTCTCTATAGATATATACTTCTCTTCAAATTTCTGACTATTTTCGGCCGATATGCCCTCTTTGGTCTTTACAATTTTAATGCTGGATCCGGCAGCTTTTGTTCGGCAGTCGCATGCTTGCCTTTTTACCTATTACTTTCTTTAACTTTGATCCATGACGTCTGCCTCTCTTGTTTGTTCTTTTTTCTTTATTGATTCCGTTTTTCTTTTGTTTACGCGTTCTCTCTCTCTCTCTCTCTCTCTCTCTCTCTCTCTCTCTCTTTCTTTTTACCGCCCCGGCAGACAAACGTCGACATCTTCTCTTAATCCTTACAAGTCAAATTTCCGCGTGGCGTCTCCGTCAGCGCCCGTCAATTGTCTTAATCAACAAGGATCTTCTCGCGTCAGACCCACACGATTGACGTGATACAGGAATAGTCCCCTTTAGGAAGAGAGTTGGGTGGCCTTCCGTAGTTGCAAGGCCTTTTTTTTTTTTTAGCAAGATCTTAATTGTCAACCTCTGGTTGGCCCTCATATCAAAATAATTCATTTTTATTCACTTTTGTCAGCAGTTTTATGTATCATCTATGCTCCCATAATAATAATTTCTGAATATCCAGATTGCGAAAAAAGAGAAAAAATAGTTTTTAACAATTGCTTACTTCTTTATGATTTTTTTTATAGTACGTATGATTCTTTTCAATTGTCTGGAGACGTGTTTTTTTTTTTTTTTTTTTTGAGGGAATCCTGGAGACGCGCTTTAACTAGCAAAAGTCACATCTTGAGTTTGAAATCAGGACCGCCTTTCAGGGACCCAAAAAAAAAGACGAAAAAAAGGGTGAAGGACGTGCACTAAATCGTGGCCTGGGCATTGGGATAAAGTTATTTACCAGGAAGAAAATAATTTTAGAAAGGTCCGAGGATCAAAAATAACTTAAATCGTTAATAAAGAATAACGAATTAATCATCTGAACAATTTTTTTTTAAAAAATTATTACTTCCCTCATATTTTGTATTTAATTTTTGACTTTGACTTTGACTAACTGCACGACAACAGGGAGCCGGGGATCCGGGCGGACGCCTCTGGACTGGGACAGCCGGATCCGCGTGGCACTGGCGGCCGGCCGCGGCCTTGCCCACCTGCACTCCGCTGCGCGGCTGGTCCATGGCAACGTCAAGGCCTCGAACGTGCTTCTGCCGCAGGACCTGGAGTCGGCGCTTCTCTCCGACTTCGGTCTCCAACCGCTCTTCGGCCCCTCCGCCCCGCCCAACCGCGTCGCCGGCTACCGCGCCCCCGAGGTCCTCGAGACCCGCCGCCCCACCTTCAAGTCCGACGTCTACAGCTACGGCGTCTTGTTGTTGGAATTGTTGACGGGGAAGGCGCCGAACCAGGCGTCGCTCGGGGAGGATGGGATCGATCTCCCGCGGTGGGTACAGTCGGTGGTGAGGGAGGAGTGGACGGCGGAGGTGTTCGACGTGGAGCTTATGCGTTACCCCAACATCGAGGAGGAAATGGTGCAGCTGCTCCAGATCGCCATGGCCTGCGTCGCCACCGTCCCCGACGCCCGCCCGGACATCCCCGAGGTCCTCCGCATGATGGAGGATCTCCTCAACCGGACGGAGGGAGACGACGCCCTCCGCGGTTCCTCTGACGACCCGTCCAAGGGTGGCTCCGCCGGGCCCACGCCGCCCGCCGCCGCCACCCCGTGACTACTATGATGGTGGATGGATTTGATGATGGCTGCCGATCCTTCTCTTCCCTCGCAAGGGGACGTCCGCAGAATATATAGAAGTCATCACCACCGAAAATAGAAAAATTGTGCATTTTCTGTACTCTCTCTGTTCCCAATTTTTTTTTACCCCGCTGGCTTCCTTTTTTTTTCCTTTTTATTTAATCCAAATTGATTCGTTTCGGGGGGTAATGGATGGGATTGGATTCCATGGCTTCTGGGAAGTGGAACCGGACCGTCAAGTTGAAAGTTTTTAGTTGGATTTAATTTGGATTCATTTTCTTTCTTCTGCTGCTCGTACTTTTATTGCCAGAGAATTTATTCTCTCTTCTTGACATCTTGTGGAGAGAGGTGTGCGCTGTGATGTCTCGGTTGCGTGTTTTTTTTTTAATTTTACTTCTACATCGAAGGGTATGCCAAAGAAATACAAAAGGGAACACACAGTCACACACCACACAGAAAGAGAGAGAGAGAGAGAGAGAGAGAGAGAGAGAGAGAGAGATCCCTATCATTCAACAGGTTGGGTTGTAAGATATAACTCATGAAATTAGTCTGTTATCTAATAGAGTTAGGAGAGAGAGAGAGAGAGAGAGAGAGAGAGATCCCTATCATTCAACAGGTTGGGTTGTAAGATATAACTCATGAAATTAGTCTGTTATCTAATAGAGTTAGGACTGGAATATTTTTGGATTCTTCTGATGCTGGCACAGGGAATTTTAACTCTCGTTGCTGGTAGAAGCTGAATTTTGAGTCCAACCTGATGAAGATAAAAATGTGATTGTGTTTTTAGAGTAGGTGCTTTACATGTTAAATTTGCCCATCTCAGGTCATATTAGGATACAACCGAGCGCATAAAATATTGGGCTGTCGTAAGGATTAGAAGATAAGTATCGCTGTAACTAAGATTTAATATTTAATGGTACATCTGCATCTGTATTTTGTATTTTAATAGAATTTATTGATCACGCCGGGACTGCAATATGGGATTCACACATCTTTCATCTTAATATGAATATTTTTTTATTTCATGGATGTATTTATATTTATATTATTTAATGCATTAATTTATCAAAAAAAAAAAAGAAGAAGAAAAGGCTACGAGATGTTAGGTTATGTAAAAGTAAACTCATGTATGATATGTAAGTACATGGCAGCTGGTGGTGGGCAGCAGCCTGTCAGCCTTTCGACGACCCGACTGAAGCTGGCACACCTATTCCCCCTGTATCATCGGTAATTCATCTAGTCCCGATTCCTATTCGCACCCCATGATGCGCTATGTTTGTCCAAATATCGGGCCGGTTTCTCCCATTGATGGTTTCTTTTAATTTAGAACATTATGGAAGGGAATTCATCCGCTTTAACTTTTTGAAGTGGGGGTGTGCCGACGACAGGCTGGCCAGCGGGGAGTCTTCTTTTTGTCGCGGTTCGTACCATCCTTTTTATATTAACTTTTTTTTTTTAAAATAGTTTATGGGTTTGCTGCTGGGAGTCTCACGCGAAACAGTGGAATGGGATATGGAATGCTGGGGGTCTCTCTTTTATGTCATTCGCACCTGCTACATACTTTAGAGGAGGTGATGCATGAGCAAGGGGGGCTGGAGGAATCGCATGCAGCCAGCGAGTGGTGCCGTGCTGATCTCTTTCTCGACCGCACCGTCTGATGATTAGCATTTTTCTGGCTGGTGGAATTCCTGATGACCTCTTGCATACAAGCAAGATGGTGCTATCGCTAAGCTAAATCTCAGCTCGTGCCTTCTCCTTTGGTTTCGCCGGCTTAGGACGGCTGCAGTAGCGAGGACGAGTCTCGGTCTCCAGGGCCAGGGCCAGGGCCAGGCCTGCGGGTCCAGGTGAGTGGGGCCTCATCGGCTCCCTCTCATCTCTGGAGCAGTATATATATTATAGTGCTCGCTCCAATAGTCCGCTTCTTTTCCCTGCAATCTCTCTCTCCACGAGTTGGCAAAGTACCATCAGTGGCGCGCGGTTCGGGCTGCCGCCCAGCGCTGTTCTAGCCCTTTTTCCTGGTCTCCCTGTCATATTTGCCCGTGAACCAGCCGGTCAGGTAGCCAACTGGATCGAGATAAGACCTAAGTTTGAATTTCACACGAACTTGACGCTCATGGTCAGATATGGATCTGACATAATTAAACCCATCTATGATTGGATGGAATGGATTAGATTCAGCTCAACAATAATTAGCCAACACCCAAACTTGGTGCTCGATCTTAGATGCAAAGCCAACTCAAGCCAAAAGTTCCCGACCTCATGCACTTGTAGCCTAAAGTGAGATAGAGAGGGACCAACCAGCTGCCAGCACCATGTAGACTGGGATTAATGGGCCATACTAAAATAAAACTAGTGCGGTCTGCTTTTACAAAATTTCAGCCCGATCGAGGTGTGCAGCTTTCTGAAAATAACCAAGCTAGCAACAATAATCATAAAAAAAATATTTTTTTTTAAAAAAAACTAGATCTTAATTTTTGTATCAACTTTGTCTTCAGCCACTCAACTCAATTTTTTATTTTATTGTGATTTATGCCCTGACAATGTCTCGAATTGAAATGATCGTGCTATACATAGGTAACTCATATACCAGTGTCTGAAGCAGCGTATAAGGAATTCCAGTTCCAAGCTGAATGCGATGCAGTAAAATAAGGTGAGGAATGATTTGTGAAGGAAAAGGGAAGAATTCGTCAAACATATACAGTAGTGCTGGCCCCCAATTGTCATTGCGAGGATCCAGTACACAATAACCAGAAATATCTTTCGACTGTTTCAAAGTTGACAGCCCTCCAACATAAAATTTTTACGATGTTATACATTTACCTGCGCAAATGCATATGCGAAAGCGTGAATACATTCCTGCAGCTTTCTCACCATAGAGTACTCTCCGTTCAGCATCCAAAATAAGTTGCGCGGCTTGAGAATTCTGCTCTCCAATAAACATGACTGCAGGATATTATTGATCCAATGGAGTTGAAGAGATCCTGCCTCGTGCTCCTGCAAATTTTACGGTCTTGTAGAGGTGCTTTTCATCATTACCAAATTAAAATCATCAATGTGCTCTGTTGTATCCTAGAGCTAGGATTCTTGAGAGTCATGGGCATGAGTAACTTGCTTGTGATAAGACAATGCGCATGAAAATTAAGAAATTTAATAGCTAGCAACAAATGAATGTTTAATTATACAGGTGTTACGATAGAATGATATCTTGCGATTCTAATGATTTCTTCCTTCCTTACTTGGGCTGCTTCTTGTTGATGTTGTATTGTATCTGAAATCCAGTTTTAAGTCTCGACATCATTTAAGTTCTACAATAATAGTTGAAAAAACGTATGGTGCCAAAAAAAAAAGAGTACAAGACCACAAAAAAACTTATTGTGAGTTGTCCTGTTCAAGTTTCTTTCTTCTTTGCTCTTCAACTTTGTTCGTTCTTTGCCGACCAAGTCTTGCAAGTACTTATCTGGATGTTTTCCAAAACCACCGACTCCAGTCTGCATGGCTTGGCAGTCTGATCTGAATCCTTTCTCCGAAACATCACGGTCGATCGTAGGAAGCCTTCATCATCTTCTTTGGAAGTTGGGCATTTTTATGGAGAACCCAAATAGGAAAGCAACCGCTGCTACACTCCCAAGAAGTTGTGTCTGAACCCAAAGTAACTCCCGACGAAATCAGCCACGACCACACCGGTGTCAAGTTTATCCCGTACATCTCCAAACTGGGAAGCAGCCAAGCCGTACAGGGTCCATGAAACAGGGCATATCCAATAATACCATCTCCACCAAACAGGAATTCTCTGTAAAATGAAGCAGCAACTTTAGTGGATATACTTTTATGAAAGACCTAGCAACCATCGAGATCTCGGAGTCGGAACTTACAGGTCATGGAACAATAAATCCACAGAAAAGATTTCATATCGAATAGAAGGCAAAGGAAACTATTGAAGCAATGTTGTGGTTGGGGTCAAGCCTACTGCCATCATTCCATAAAATGTGAAGTACACCAATGCGAAGTACGTACATGAAGAACATGTACTAGAAGAATTTAGCTGCCGTCCATTCAAACCCAATCATTGCATACACTATTATACCATAAATCAAAGACTGCATCAAGATATATGGAATGCCGATCGCAACCTGCAGTTCGGAAATGGTGGTTAGAGCCAAAGAGGCGGAAAGCGGCACCTGGTATGATCCAGCTTTTATCACACATGTGAAAAAAAAAAACGGTTTTTTACTTCAATTTTTAGAACCTCTCGATGGAGAAGCTCGAAAGGAGGATAGGTAAGGTAAGGTGATGTAAAGTAAGCATCTGTCCAAATGCATACGGCAAGGTTGATTACATTCCAGCGGCTCTCTCTCTATAAAATACGGTTCGTTCGATAGCTACAACTGGCTGAACGGACGAAGAACATTGTAACCCAACGAAGAGAATGGCAGCATTCATGGAACCCATTGCATTAAACAAATCCTGCTGCCTATCCCTGCAATATAAAATAGTACGTATAGGCACACTGAGATCATTCTAGATCGAAAATAGAGTTAAAAAGCTTGGGGTAAGTGTAGTCAGCATCTACCTTTTAGTGCCAAGGTCCCAGAAAGTAGTCCCCAACAACAAGGCTATAATTGCCGTGAAGAAGAACCTCCTTGATTCCTTTATCAAATTCTTGCTCCTCCTGAAATGGAAGATGCAGATACAAGTAAAGACATGCTAGCTACATCTATTAGGAAGAAAAGGTCCGAAGCAAAAAAGTTACTCACATACAGTTTAGATATTTTGTATACTTCGCTGAGCCTGAAATCAAGACCTAGTTTCTCTTCTTGGGCCAATGTAGTCGCTTCCAGCATCCATGTGGCAGGATTGTGACCATTCTTTATCTTGCCGACACCATCAATCCCCTTGATAAAATAAACCAAAAGACATTGTTAGTTGTTCTGTTGAGCTGAATCTTGCAAGGTAGTAAATCTTTCTTTTTTTTTCTTCTGTGTCTCGCCTCAAAATAATTGATAAGATATTAAGATGGCAAGCATGGCGCCCTAGCGGACCTACATACATCTCTTCTCCTCCTCGCTTCATCAGGAAGAGCGGCAATCAAATATAAAATGTATTAAAGTTGTGTCTCATTGTACTTCAGTTCGCATATACAAACAAAAAACCAATCAATCATAGCTTTCCTTCATCTCATCAAAGGCTTCAAATATATCGATGCTCCACGGCAATCGTCAGCCTCTTTCGTTGCGCGGTCGATAGTCCATTCACTCCAGGTAATCCAACAACCGTATCCCTCAATGATGTCAGCTCTACAAGTTCCATGACCTCTTCAACGAACATCTGTGATCGATAGTTTCAGTAGTCGTTCCATGCATTAATGAACTGAAAAGGAATGTAACTATTAGGCTTTCATTTATGTAACAAACCTTTCTAGTTTCCTGCACAGGTAAGCTCTATCTCTGGAACATCTGTTCTTATTATCTTCGGAAAAAGCCCAAAGACGAATATATCGCATGCAGAACTTAGCATCTGTGGGATCCAACTTGGTCGGTAGATGGGACTTCCACACACTAACATAGGGGCCAGATCTTTGTTCTAGTTTTGTTCCAAATGTAATAATGATGACATGATCATTTTTAACCCTTATCAGAGGCCTGAGTGGAAGCCGTATTGGTGTCTGTATGTCTCTGGAATCTTGAGTTGCTAAACACATATATGACAGTAACAGTTTAATGCTGATGAGCATTGCTCTCTTCATATGGCATCCCGAATGCATGTAAATATATTTCTAAGTTATCCTACTTTCCAATGTGGCGAATTTCGCTCCTGAATCCTGTTCAACCCTCCTCATAGTAGCCAAAATAGTCCACATTAAATCTATTTGATCCTTTTGGATCGAACAGGCTCTTCTCATCTTGCAATCCAAGGTTCTAGTTGTCGAATTCTTTATGCTCTCCCTTAGCTAGAGTCAGCATGCCCCTCCTCACTCGACCGTAAGTCGGCAATCTCTCAAGAGCGGCCCACTTCAGAGCCTCCTCCTCATCTTTGTCCCGCGAAGGCAATGAAAAGATCTCATCTTCATGCCTCCAACGTGAATTGTTGCCTCCATGGAAGCCACCGGAAAATTATCCAACGCTGACTTATTCCTTCCGGCAGCCAGAAGAAAAGCAAAACCAAGGGAATGTAATGGCTTCCTTCTACTTTTCTTTTAAGCCAACAATCCTCAAAAACTCAAACAAAACTCGGAGAATCTTTGGGATTATGAGGCCTAATCTTTGGGATTATGAGGCCTATAATTAAGGACTTAAAGAAGGAATAAATTAAAAGGATTAGCTTTTAAGTGGATGAGAGGGGAAATGGTTTATATAGATCTAGGCAAGCACGGAGGAGAGATTGGTGGCTTTGATATGTTTGGAGGTTGAACACAGGAGAACTTTTGTGAGATTTGAGTCTCTTGATCACAAAGCTAGGCGTCCTAGAATTTCCTCAACAACCATTTCCAAGCCAACTCTTCTCTTAGAACATAATGCCCTTTTGCCCTTTTATTTTGGCGCCGTTGCAGATATCGTGCTCATTATTTTTTATCATATTATTTTTGACTAAAAGCTAGAATGAAATCCACACGAATGAGACTTGCATTAACTAATTTGAATGCATCATCAAGCTTCCTTCTGAAAAGAAGAAGAAGAAGATAAATTAGACTAAATGAATCCACTCTGGAAAAATTAATGGATTAATCTCGTAGTGCCGTGCCAAAACAATTGATTGCCAAAACATAATGGAAACAAACTTGTCATAAGAAAAAAGAAAATAGAAGGATAAGCCAAATCCAAAAGATTATAATTCAAAAAAAAAAATCTAGTACAACAAAAGATACACATTAATAACGGATCGATTTAAAAGCAAATCAACAAAGAAAGAAAGATTAACAACGTTCTAAACAATTATTAAATCAAATAAAAACGTAAAAATGAATTTATTAGATAATAGATTTTGTAAGTGCATGATCTTTTTTAATGTTAGTTACTTAGTTATTCTAAAAAGAAGTCATCAAGAATTATAAACTGGTTTACTTAACTTAGGCTATACAGCTGTTGGGGATTGAATCTTGCAACCCGTGGGTTTCGAATTTTGTGTGGGAATGATTTGACCTTTTCATGTATTGATTAGGTATTTAATGATTAAAAGATCAATTTAAAATTGTGAGAAAAGGATTGGAAAAGTTTGACCTATATCACATCTTTCCTGAAGAAATATAGATATTTAGTCGGCTAATACACTAATTTATATCAGCTACAGCTAGAGATAAAAGCCTAAGATTTTTATATTTTGTGATACTTGTAAGTGCTTGAAATTGATAGAGATCGATATCTTATTTTTTCCCCAACCCATCCATGATTTTTTTTTCTCCCCAGTCAATACACCCATCCGTACCGAGTTGCAAAGCATTACCACTGTTGGTGGAAAAATGGACCACCCCACAAATGTAATTATAGCACCCAAATCCATCAGCAAGCTCGAGCTCATCCTAAGTGATGGAGCTCTTCCGCTCTCGAGCTCATCCTAAGTAATCGGGTTCTTCCGCTCTCGAGCTCATCCTAAGTGATCGGGCTCTTCCGCTCTCGAGCTCATCCTAAGTGATCGGGCTCTTCCGCTCTCGAGCTCATAGACCAGAGAGCCGAGACCAGAGAGCCGAGACCAGAGGGCCGAGACCAGAGAGCCGAGACCAGCAGGCCGAGCCCATGCCTTAGCCAAATATCCAATTTCCACCTAACCCTCTAAGGGACCTGACAACTCCACTATAACCTGCCACTATCTCCAAGCCATCAAGGCATAAGATCTTCGCAGGTATTCGGCACGACCTGCCATTAATGCACGAGACTCTTTCAAGTCTCCGATGCACTCAGTCATTTAATGAACACGGCCCAAGACGATCTCCGGATCACTGAACCATCAGAACGTATGGCTCTCCCTGACCGCCGGTTCATTCGGTAATAAATGCACTTACCATCCACGGACCCCAGGCCCACCACAGCCGGCGGTTCAACCACTCCAACAGGTCCGATCGACCGTGACAACTCCCTGATTCCGGTCTGATCCGGTCCCGTTCTCCATTACGCCATTAATGGGCCAAATCGTGCCCAATTATTACAAAAACAGGACAAACCTCCTGTCACCTCCCAGGTAACAAAAATCCTCCTATAAAAGAAAACCTGGGGGGAAAAGGGAGGGAGGACAACAAAAAACGGAAACAAAAACAGATCCCCGGGACTGAACCCTCCGGGAAGCACAGACGCAATTGAGGACATCATCCTCTTCGTCTTCTTTATCTTATCCAAATGTTCTTGCTGTCTTCTCCATATACTCTCTTCCCTGCTCTCTCCACATACTTGCCCCCTCTGACTTAGGCATCGGAGGGCCGGCGCCGGGGAGCCCGGCCACCGGTTTTCCTTGCAGGACTTGCACACCCCCCCGCAGCGGAGGACGCAGCCGGCCGGCGCACCGCCGTCCGCCCCCTGTAGCAGCGGAGCTCCTCCTTCCCCGGCTTCGCGGCGGCCTCCGGGTCCAATTTCCAGCAACAACCACCAATGAGGCACAATTGCTTGTGTGCGTCTACGACTATCATACCTGCTTAATAAATTAAGTGCATGCCCTGGACTTCATCAAATTATCCTGCCCTTACCCAAAGGCCAAAAAAAAGTCCAGTCATCCTTTCAAATTGTCCTTCACTTACCCAAAGGCGAAAATAAAAAAATCCAGTCATCCACGGCGGAGGGGCAACCAACGCCGTCGAGCGCTCTGATCTGGGTTCAACACCAGTTCCTCCATAACCCGACTTCTCACAGGTTCAGTGCATGAGTGATCTCATTTTCTTGTTTGGATCCTGAATCAATCCAATTGTTGACCCAAGGGATTATTTGGGTCGGATCGTATGGATACGATCTAGTTCCAATATAAAAAATTGGATCTTGATCGGGTCTGAATCGTTCATAGTAGTAATGACTCCTAATGGTTAATGACTGAGAGAAGTATTGAAGTTAGCAGATCTACCCGACCATTTAAAGATTGGTATACCAAATTTGGATCAGGTCGATTAATTAGATCAAAAGATCCAAATTAAATCTTGATAACAATCAGATCAAAACAAACCCGATCAAATTAGAGCCCAATAAATCTAGGCTCGATCTAGAATGTGGAATGGTTCAAATTTAGAACCTGACCCGATCCTATAAATCCTTAAATTAGGTTTGGACATAAATATCCGCAAACTGGTTGAATTGGATCATGAGTTAATTCAATCCATTTGCAGCAGTAATTCACAGTTTAATTAATCTCACCTATTTTTCATCAAACAATCTTACAAGGCTAAAGAAACTTGAAATAACATAATGTTGTCAAACAAAACAGAACAATTCCCCTTTTTTTCCTCCGAAATTTAGAAGGGCCTCTCTGTTGTTCTCTCTGTCCTGTTTCTTTCCAACGTCTGGTTGCTCATGTTGTTTCAAATTACCTCTACTGCAGTCCACCTCTTTTCCGTCGTCCGACCCACCATCAAGCTTTTCCGTCATGAGCATCAATACCTTCCTCTCTATTGCCCCTGGAAACCGTTCTATCCTCGGCCCCGAACAAGCGGTGTAGTGATGCTGGTTGACTCGGCAATCGGCCACTCTGGTTGAGCTCGATGGAGACTGGCGGTGGAAGGCCGACTCGGCAATCGACGCATTTACCTTGAAGATCTCCAAAAAAGTTGGTTGTATAGGCGGAAAAAAATATTTATTTCATAAAATTTGGATACGTGGATGGGCTAGAATATCCTGCACGCATGCAGATCACATCCTGTCTGTGATCGTCTGGAAGTTCGAACCTGATTGCGCGCTTTTGAACGCGTCAGATGGTGGCTCTCGACCGCTTGGGCAGCGGCGGCGCGGTGAATTTTAATTGGACGGTCTTTGTGGGCGGCCCTAGGGCACGTCACTCCCGACGATAAAAGGACCCAACGTGGGATTAGGAAAAGGGAAGAGAGATGCGCAGGCCGAAATTTAAAGATAAAAAACGGAAAGAATACGAGTCGTTCTATTTTTTATTCACCGTCCGATCAAAAATAGGTGAAGTGGGATGCATCCACCAATGCCCCGCGAGGATCCGAACCCGACTTCTCATTCTCTCTCCCCAATCAGTGCACCCATCCATTCATTTCGCTCCATCCAAATTAATACCCTTATCACATCCCTCTTCCCCCTCCGCCATCAATGGCTGGCACAGGGGAAGACCGCCAAGAGCAAGGCAGTAGTACTCCTCTCCTCCTCAGACACCGCGCCGGCGGCCGATCCCTCTGCTTCCTCTCCGCCGTCGCCTCCAGCTTCCGGCTGAAAACGACGGTGTGGGCGGAGCTGGGCGGCTCCGTGGGAGACCTCGGCACCTACATTCCCATCGTGCTCGCCCTGTCCCTCGTCAACGGCCTCGACCTGGGCACCACCCTCGTCTTCACCGCCCTCTACAACGCTGCCACCGGCCTCCTCTTCGGCATCCCCATGCCCGTCCAGCCCATGAAGTCCATCGCCGCCGTCGCCATCTCCGAGTCCTCCACACCCCTCTCCATCCCGGAGATCATGGCCGCCGGGCTCTCCACCGCCGTCGTCCTCTTCCTCCTAGGCGCCACCGGCCTAATGTCCTTCCTCTACCGCTTCATCCCCGTCCCCGTCGTCCGCGGGGTCCAGCTCTCCCAGGGCCTCTCCTTCGCCTTCTCCGCCATCAAGTACATCCGCCACGACCAGGACTTCGCGGCCGCCAAGTCCGGCGGCCCCCGCCCCTGGCTCGGCCTCGACGGCCTCCTCCTCGCCCTCTCCACCCTCCTCTTCGTCATCCTCGTCACCGGCTCCGGCGGGGACGAGGAGGACCGGGATCGACAACGGCAATTCGAATCCCCGCCTCACAGCTCCGCCCATCGCCCTCATGGCCGCCGCTGGAAGAGGTCGTGCATCCCTTCCTCGAGGATCCCCGCCGCGCTATTGGTATTCTTGTTAGGGCTGGCCCTCTGCTTCGTTCGAGACCCATCCATCATCGGAGACCTCCGATTCGGGCCTTCGAAGCTCCAGATCGTGAGGATGACGTGGAACGACTGGAAGGTGGGATTCTTGCGGGCGGCGATCCCGCAGATCCCCCTCTCGGTGCTCAACTCGGTGATCGCCGTGTGCAAGCTCTCCGCCGACCTCTTCCCGGAGCGGGAGGTGTCCGCGGCGGCGGTGTCGGTGAGCGTGGGGCTGATGAATCTGGTGGGGTGCTGGTTCGGGGCGATGCCGGTCTGCCACGGCGCCGGCGGGCTGGCCGGGCAGTACCGGTTCGGCGGCCGGAGCGGAGCGTCGGTCCTGTTCCTAGCCGTGGGGAAGCTGGCGCTGGGGCTGGCCTTCGGGAGCTCGTTCGTCAGGATCCTGGGCGAGTTCCCCATCGGGATCCTCGGGGTGCTGCTGCTCTTCTCCGGGATCGAGCTGGCCATGGCGTCGAGGGACATGGGCACCAAGGAGGAGTCCTTCGTCATGCTCGTCTGCGCGGCCGTCTCCCTGACGGGGTCCAGCGCCGCGCTCGGGTTCGGCTGCGGGATTCTGCTCTACCTTCTCCTCAGGCTCAGGGAGCTCGACTGCTATACTCTCGCTCTCGCAAATCGTGGTGGTGGTGTCGCTGCTCAGATCGGGGAGCAAGCTGGGGTCTAGTTTGCATGTTTCAATCGCCGGTTACAAGAACAGGAGAAAAGGCTCGGCCATCAATCTTGATTTGTCCTGTTATTTCTATAATAGCGGTGGTTATGGTTGATCGGAATCAGTATGTTCCCCGGCCGTCTCCGTCTCCGTCTCAAAAATAGGCGCTGTGATGAAGTTACATGCGCTGCCACTTGTATGTCCGTTCCAAACCAAGTCTATGACCCTTTTTCGTAAGCCGGATCATCACTTTCCGATCCCCCCCAATCCAGCACGAACTATGGACGTCGTATATTCGATCAAATTCATTAGCCGGTCCTCTTTCACATGCATCTTTCCTCAACCATGTTGTATATTGTATTTGTTTTCTGAATTAGGACCATGCAGCACAAAATGAGGCATTGCTATTTAGTTTATTAGATCTAACGTATTTGTTCTTCACGTTCCGTCTCGCTACAAGAAATCGCCAAACTAGAATTTTGTGGATGCAAGGCCTCGACATGGCCCCGAGTTCGAGGCCCGCCCGATCGAGCCAACTTCAGAATGGGCTTTGGGTCTTGAATGCATCATTGATCTTTGGGCCGGAGTTCAGCCAACGCTTCGCCCAACTGGAAGTCCGAGCCCAAGGAACAGAAACCATAGTCCGAGGAGCAGAAAGCTGGTGAACATCTTGAGGTCATTGCACTTCCGCTTCCGGCTTGTTTGGCCAGGCAGTCGATTCTTCTATTTTGTTTTCTGTCTGCTTCTCCAAATCATTGAAGCTACTACTAGCAGTTCAATCTATCAATGTCTAAGTAATTAAGTATGAAATGGAAAATAAGTTTCATATCAGATCCAATACTTTACCGTAGATTTTGTTTTTCAATAAAAAAAAATCGTCTCTTTCTTCCATTACTACACTTAATTGTTACATTTCATATGTTTGATAAAACAGATGTTGTTAGAGGTATGCGTTCCGCTTATGACTTACCTGCTGTCTCGTTAAGGCCATCTGCTTGTCTTCACCAAATTTTCTAGCATGAAGACCCCATTCTATGCTTTTGCAGGTTTTTTTTTTTTTTTCAATAGCTATAATGTTCTTCAAATTATTATAAAATTCTTGAATTTTCTTTATTTTTCTATTGACCAAATAATTTTTGAACTATTCTCCAAAAATGGACTGAAAGGTATGCAATCATTCTTGAATTATACATGAATTTGATGATTCTCGTGAATTACAAATTATTCTCGAAAAATGAACTAGTTTATGAGTTACAAATTAACATTGCTATCAGTGGTGTTTTTTTTGCCATCATTTTGTTAATTTTATCTCTCTTATATTTATTATCAAGTAAATATATTCAAAAATATTTTAGAAAGAATATAATTTTTTGTTTATTTTTTAAATTTTTGCTATCTGAAATCTTTCTGATGGTTTGATGAATTTTGGGGTTTTCCTTGAATTCCAAATCATCACATCGAGTCGCATCGTTCCCAAAAAAAAAAACTTGTTCCCGTTAATGCTCCATGAAACCAAACATGTTAATGGTAACTCTGAGCATTGATTCCAGCATGGATGTGAAAATTTCACATCGGTTCAATGGGCGGCGTCATGGAAGATGAGTTCCCATGAGTTTAGATGGTCCTCCTCATATGAAGTAACGCCCACGGAAACATCAGGATTGTGACTGGTACGACTCCATCTATTATCATCCTCCTCATTTGAACTTGTCGCCGCTAGAATCCGAACCGCAGAATCGGGTCGGTAGACAACCGAGGTGAAGTGGTGAGGTTGGTTGATCTCGGAGCTGTAAACTTTGGCCGGAGAGCGGAGTGCTGATGATATGATTTTGCTTAAGCTCGAGTTGAAGTTCATTTGGTGACTCCCGGCCAACTTGAAATCAGAAAAAAAAAAGTCCATTTGCTAGAGTTTGTCCAATTAAGAATTCTCCGGTGCTTAAGTCAACAGAATTTTAAGAAAATAGTGAAAAGTTTGGAGAAAGAGGCAATATTTCTAGAGAAAGAAAGAGGAGAGAATCATACCGAGGATCTTCCATTTGTCCCCCTGCATAGAAGGGGTTGGTGTCTATTGCCAAGAGTGATGGGATGTGTTCAAACTACTCGGTAACGACTGCCAGGTCACGTACATTGGTAAAAATTGATGGGATCGTGCTGTAATGGCTAACAAGCTATAGTGGGTTATAACTGTTGTCGAGATCGTAGTCATATTCTTAATAAACATTAACTGCCTTTAAATGAATTTAAATGGAAGACACATGACACTTCTTTGTTGCTAAAACATCACTCCGCTAACCTTAAGATCAAGTACTTCGGATAATATCTAGGTCAGATACTTCAGTCGACACCAAGATTAGGTCAACAAATATACACCATATCAAAATTTATGAAGTACTCGACCATCATTACCATAAAATTAGCGTAGTGATGTTTTTTCAAGCCATCCCGGTGCTTTGTAAATTCTCCAGTGGTGGTGGTCGAACCAACACCAGATCCTCTCATCACGTGTTTGTTTCTCTTTCCGTGACACATGAAAAGGGAAATGGCCCTTTCTAGCCCAAGGCTTTAAATAACAGTTGTAATGTTACCATGGCTTCAAAAAATTGTTGCTACTTCATATATATATATATATATATATATATATATATATATATATATATATATGTTGGTGGAAAAATGGACCAATTATAGCACCCAAATCCATCAGCAAGCTCGAGCTCATCCTAAGTGATCGGGCTCTTCCGCTCTCGAGCTCATCCTAAGTGATCGAGCTCTTCCGCTCTCGAGCTCATCCTAAGTGATCGGGCTCTTCCGCTCTCGAGCTCATAGACCAGAGAGCCGAGACCAGAGAGCCGAGACCAGAAGGCCGAGACCAGAGAGCCGAGACCAGAAGGCCGAGACCAGAGAGCCGAGACTAGAAGGCCGAGACCAGAAGGCCGAGCACAGCAGGCCGAGCCCATGCCTTAGCCAAATATCCAATTTCCACCTAACCCTCTAAGGGACCTGACAACTCCACTATAACCTGCCACTATCTCCAAGCCATCAAGGCATAAGATCTTCGCAGGTATTCGGCACGACCTGCCATTAATGCACGAGACTCTCTCAAGTCTCCGATGCACTCAGTCATTTAATGAACACGGCCCAAGACGATCTCCGGATCACTGAACCATCAGAACGTATGGCTCTCCCTGACCGCCGGTTCATTCGGTAATAAATGCACTTACCATCCACGGACCCCAGGCCCACCACAGCCGGTGGTTCAACCACTCCAACAGGTCCGATCGACCGTGACAACTCCCTGATTCCGGTCTGATCCGGTCCCGTTCTCCACTACGCCATAAATGGGCCAAATCGTGCCCAATTATTACAGACAGGGACAAATCCCCCGGTTACCTCCCAGGTAACGTAATTCCCTCCTATAAAAGGGAACCTGGGAGAACCAAAGGAGGGGGGAGGGAACAGAAACTTGAAACAGATCCCCGGGACCGAAAGCCCGAGAGAACCCTCCTAGGCCGGGAAGCACAGACACAATTGAGGACATCATCCTCTTCGTCTTCTTTATCTTATCCAAATGTTCTTGCTGTCTTCTCCATATACTCTCTTCCCTGCTCTCTCCACATACTTGCCCCCTCTGACTTAGGCATCGGAGGGCCGGCGCCGGGGAGCCCGGCCACCGGTTTTCCTTGTAGGACTTGCGCACCCCACAGTGGAGGACGCCACCAGCCGGCGCACCGTCGACCACCCTTCCAGCGGCGGAGCTCTGCCCCTCCAGGAGGACGCCACCAGCCGGCGCTCCGTCGACCACCTTTCTCGCCGTCGATCGCTGCCCCCGCGGCGGAAGCCCCTCCTTCCCCGGCTTCGCGGCGGCCCCCGGGTCCAATTTCCAGCAACAGTTGGCGCTAGAGGAAGGGACCGAGTTCGCTGCCATGAAGCTAAGAAGCAAAGGGGCTTCCAATGCCTCTCGACGTCCTCCACCTAGCCCGGAGCGTTCCGTTCGAAACCCATCACCTCCGACCGAGTCAGTTCATCAAGTTCGGCCGGAGCAGTTCGATGCCCTGGTACAACAGGTGCAGGCCCTGGCTACCGCTGTCAAAAGCCTGCAGCCCAGGAGCATCCCAACAGCACCGCCTCCTCCGGCTCCAGTTCAACCGGAGCCTCCCACAAGCGGACTTCACCTTCGAGGTCAGGACTCCCAAGTCCAGGCCTCCCTTTGGAGAGAGCACCCAGCCGGAGGCCACGGAGGCTGGCCACAGCCTTCGGAAGCTGAATCGGTTCCAGGACAACCTGCGCTCGAACGAACCGCTGCAGCGATCCTCCAGAACGATGAACTCGACCGGAAGGTCGAGAGGCTGGAACGTCAAATCCAGGCACTCCACGGGAGGAAGTCAGGACATAATGGCGACTTCGAGTTCAATACGAAGTCCCCCTTCTCCCAGCAAATTGATGACGAACTAGTCCCGCCGCGGTTCAAGATGCCCCAGGTGGAGCCTTACAACGGCAGTTCCGACCCCCTCGACCACCTGGAGAGTTATCGGGTCTTAATGGCCCTACAAGGAGCCTCGGAGGCCATGATGTGCAAAGCCTTTCCAGCAACGCTCCGAGGACCGGCCCGGCTTTGGTTCACCGGGCTGAAGCCGAGTACTGTCCCCTCCTTTGAGCAGCTCGGCAGGCAGTTTGCCAGTAATTTTGCCGCTAGCCAGCCCCAGCGGCGGACGTCGGACTCCCTCCTTGACATCAAACAAAAGGAGGGAGAGTCCTTCAAGGAGTACTTGGATCGGTTTACCGCCGCAACATGGGAAGTCCGGGAGCTAGACCAGTCAATCGCCATGTCGGCACTAAAGACTGGAGCCCGGTCTTACAGGTTCCTCTTCTCTATCGAGAAGAACTTCCCTGCGGACCTCACCGAAATGTTGGCTCGAGCTCGCAAGTACGCCAAGGCTGAGGAAGCCATGGCCTCTCGGCGGGAGGAAGCCGAACAACCTGCCAAGATGCAGAAGAAGCACCAGGAGCACTCCCAACCAAGTAGCAGATTCCCCTGGCATGAGAAAGAGCCTCCTTGGCCCAAGAGCCTAGCTCGCCCGGGGTCTCCCCTCCAAAAATTTCAGACGTACACTCCTCTCACATCCACCCGAGCAGAAATCCTCATGGAGATTGAGGGTCGGGGCTACCTCCGACCTCCATTGAGAATGCGTCCGACAGAGTCGCGGAAGCACTCGAAAAAGTACTGCCGCTTCCACCGAGATCGCGGCCATGATACGGAGGATTGTTACGAGCTTCGTGATGAGATCGAGGCACTTGTCCACCGAGGTCGGTTGAGTTATTTTGTCCGTGATCATGCCTACAGGAGAGAGCCCGAGGAACAAAATCCAGTGCCGCATAAGGAGCAGAATGACAACTGACCTCTCACGGGCATCATCAATACCATCAGAGGGCGGGCAACTAGAGGCACCAGAAGCTCCGAGCTCGGAAAAAAGAGCTTCCTCAAAGCATCCGTGCACTGTGAAAGTCACATCTCCTTTTCTGATGAAGACCAAAAGGGTGTTGAGCCCTCTTTATGACGACGCTGTAGCTATTTCCCTCATCATTGCAAGGCTTTAAAAAAAGGATTTTAGTACATAATGAAAGCTCGGCTGATGCCTTATTTTGTATGCCTTCCAAAGGATGAGCGCTCCTCTGGCTAGATTCATAGGAGATTCTACCCCAAGAAAGTACTATGAAGCTAAATCCCTTCATGGTCCAGAAGGCTGCCGAGCTCAGAAGGCCGAGCTCCGAAGGCCGCCGAGCTCCGAAGGCCGCCGAGCTCAGAAGGCCGAGCACCAAAGGCCGCCGAGCTCAGAAGGCTGCCAAGCTCCGAAGCCCGAGCTCAGAAGCCCGAATGCAGAACACCTCCCCCAGAAAATCGAGCCAAAGAAAGCTAGTGCCAAGCTAAGTCCTAAGGGACTTCGAAGCTCGGAAGCCATCAAAATATCTCCAAAAGGTACAGGACGCCACTTTGGCTTCAAATAATTTCAATATTTTATCTATTTCCAGGTCGGAGAATCCAAAAAACGACCAAACGTCGCCCCGAATAGGGCGCACGATCGCTAAACGGACGAAGTCCGTCTCCTGTATGCGTCTCCAATGATGCTCTGGCTAAGCTCGGGACGCCGATTCGACGACACTTCGACGCCATTCGACGACACTTCGACGACATCCAACGCCATCCGACGCCATTCGACGCCACTTCGACGCCATTCGACGCCATTCGACGACACTTCGACGCCATTCGACGCCTTTCAACGCCATTCGACGCCTTTCAACGCCATTCGACGCCTCCTACGACAACACGCCCCGATCTGAGTGGGGGCACCCTGCTGAGTCGACCACAACCCAAAGAAGGCCGCTGAGTCGACCTGAAGCACTTAACTCCAACTGCATGAGAGGTACCCATTTACTTAATGTTTCTACATTAATGTCTCTACATTGTCTATCCTATTCTTGGATTTCTCTGCCGACGTCCCCAAAGAACGGATTCCGAGCAGAAAAAGCGTCTTCAGTCGCCTTGAGTAGCGGTCCTCTCTGACCGGACGAGCTCGGCTCGTGCTCCATCGACTATTGAGTAGCGGTCCTCTCTGACCGGACGAGCTCGGCTCGTGCTCCATCGACTATTGAGTAGCGGTCCTCTCTGACCGGACGAGCTCGGCTCGTGCTCCATCGACTATGAGTAGCGGTCCTCTCTGACCCGACGAGCTCGGCTCGTGCTCCATCGGTTATGAGTAGCGGTCCTCTCTGACCGGACGAGCTCGGCTCGTGCTCCATCGACTATTGAGTAGCGGTCCTCTCTGACCGGACGAGCTCGGCTCGTGCTCCATCGACTATGAGTAGCGGTCCTCTCTGACCGGACGAGCTCGGCTCGTGCTCCATCGGTTATGAGTAGCGGTCCTCTCTGACCGGACGAGCTCGGCTCGTGCTCCTACCCCGGCCTCGGCCGGGATGCCTCGAGACGTCGAGATTCCCCGATTTGCTGGGATGCCCCGATACGTTGGGATGTGGTCTTTATTGGCCAAACGAGCTCGGCTCGTTCTCCATCGTCTTCAGCCAACGAGCTTAGCCCGCTCTTCTATTTTTGGATTTCTCTGCCGACGTCCCCAAAGAACGGAGTCCGAGCAGAGAAGCGTCTTCAGTCGCTTCGGCGTAAGGACGCACACGGTACAAGGTACCCATTCATTTAATGTCTTTACATTATTTTATTCTTGGACTTTTCTCTGCCGACGTCCCCAAAGAACGGAGTCCGAGCAGAGAAGCGTCTTCAGTCGCCTCGGCACAAGGACGCACACGGTACAAGGTACCCATTCATTTAATGTCTTTACATTCTCATTTATCTTTACTTGGATTCTTCTCTGCCGACGTCCCCAAAGAACGGACTCCGAGCAGAAAAAGCGTCTTCAGTCGCCTTGAGTAGCGGTCCTCTCTGACCGGACAAGCTCGGCTCGTGCTCCTACCCCGGCCTCGGCCGGGATGCCTCGAGACGTCGAGATGCCCCGATTTGCTGGGATGCCCCGATACGTTGGGATGTGGTCTTTATTGGCCAAACGAGCTCGGCTCGTTCTCCATCGTCTTCAGCCAACGAGCTCAGCCCGCTCTTCTATTTTTGGATTTCTCTGCCGACGTCCCCAAAGAACGGAGTCCGAGCAGAGAAGCGTCTTCAGTCGCTTCGGCGTAAGGACGCACACGGTACAAGGTACCCATTCATTTAATGTCTTTACATTATTTTATTCTTGGACTTTTCTCTGCCGACGTCCCCAAAGAACGGAGTCCGAGCAGAGAAGCGTCTTCAGTCGCCTCGGCACAAGGACGCACACGGTACAAGGTACCCATTCATTTAATGTCTTTACATTCTCATTTATCTTTACTTGGATTCTTCTCTGCCGACGTCCCCAAAGAACGGACTCCGAGCAGAAAAAGCGTCTTCAGTCGCCTTGGTGTAGGAACGCTCACAGCACCAGGACGATCGATGACTGAACTACTTCCTTCGCCCGAGCCAAAAAGCAGCTCGGACTCGGAAGTCGGGGGGTAGTGTTGGTGGAAAAATGGACCACCCCACAAATGTAATTATAGCACCCAAATCCATCAGCAAGCTCGAGCTCATCCTAAGTGATCGGGCTCTTCCGCTCTCGAGCTCATCCTAAGTGATCGAGCTCTTCCGCTCTCGAGCTCATCCTAAGTGATCGGGCTCTTCCGCTCTCGAGCTCATAGACCAGAGAGCCGAGACCAGAGAGCCGAGACCAGAAGGCCGAGACCAGAGAGCCGAGACCAGAGAGCCGAGACCAGAAGGCCGAGACCAGAGAGCCGAGACCAGAGAGCCGAGACCAGAAGGCCGAGCACAGCAGGCCGAGCCCATGCCTTAGCCAAATATCCAATTTCCACCTAACCCTCTAAGGGACCTGACAACTCCACTATAACCTGCCACTATCTCCAAGCCATAAAGGCATAAGATCTTCGCAGGTATTCGGCACGACCTGCCATTAATGCACGAGACTCTCTCAAGTCTCCGATGCACTCAGTCATTTAATGAACACGGCCCAAGACGATCTCCGGATCACTGAACCATCAGAACGTATGGCTCTCCCTGACCGCCGGTTCATTCGGTAATAAATGCACTTACCATCCACGGACCCCAGGCCCACCACAGCCGGTGGTTCAACCACTCCAACAAGTCCGATCGACCGTGACAACTCCCTGATTCCGGTCTGATTCGGTCCCGTTCTCCACTACGCCATAAATGGGCCAAATCGTGCCCAATTATTACAGACAAGGACAAATCCCCCGGTTACCTCCCAGGTAACGTAATCCCCTCCTATAAAAGGGAACCTGGGAGAACCAAAGGGGGGGAGGGAACAGAAACGGAAACAGATCCCCGGGACCGAAAGCCCGAGAGAACCCTCCTAGGCCGGGAAGCACAGACACAATTGAGGACATCATCCTCTTCGTCTTCTTTATCTTATCCAAATGTTCTTGCTGTCTTCTCCATATACTCTCTTCCCTGCTCTCTCCACATACTTGCCCCCTCTGACTTAGGCATCGGAGGGCCGGCGCCGGGGAGCCCGGCCACCGGTTTTCCTTGTAGGACTTGCGCACCCCACAGTGGAGGACGCCACCAGCCGGCGCACCGTCGACCACCCTTCCAGCGGCGGAGCTCTGCCCCTCCAGGAGGACGCCACCAGCCGGCGCTCCGTCGACCACCTTTCCCGCCGTCGATCGCCGCCCCCGCGGCGGAAGCCCCTCCTTCCTCGGCTTCGTGGCGGCCCCCGGGTCCAATTTCCAGCAACAATATATATATATATATATATATATATATATATATATATATATATATATATATATATATATATATATATATATATATATATATATATATATATATATGTATGTATGGTTTACAGGGCAATTTAACCAAGAGAGATTAGCTGAAGCAACTTTTCCTTTTCGTTTCCCTCTTCTTTCTTTTTTTTTTTTTTGATGATGAAAGTAAGCAGCTAGTATTTGATATTTTTACTGTTTATCTGAATAAAATGGTATATTTTAAAATCTTAATATTTACATTGGGCTAATGGTATAATATCTGTTCAATAAGCCTTAACTTCAGCAAAGTCTATCAACTTAATTTTCACTCGAGGTCGCAATTTTGATTGCCTTGTTGCTTTCGGTCATGGTGATCAATGCTGGCGGTTTCAGGTCATCATTTTTTTTTCAAACAAACTCGGCGATAACGGCACGGCTCATGGCGCACGATCACGACGGTGGCGCGATGATCCCGCAGGCCGGTTTGCTCTTGTAGCTGACATTTTTAATCTCGTCCGTACGATTGCTGCAGTCTCAGAAGGAAGGATTATTTCGAATAAACGGCTCTGATCGACCCATCCGGGGAACGAAGGAAGGATTGCGGGACCGCCCGTCAGATTCCCGATCCCCTTGCGCATGTGGCTCGTCCAACCTGTCACGAGAACTGTGGCACGTGAGAGCTGCGGCACCAGTGCCCTGCTTTCCTTTACGGGTGGGCCATTTTCCCCACGCTCCTTATCGCACGCCCTCCTTTGCCTCCGACCGCCTGATGAGCATCAGAAGGCCGTCCACAACGTCCACTCTACCCGTCACGGATAAGAAAATCAGGGCACCAAACTCACATGTCGCATCCCATGGTGGAAAGTAGAAGATGGCACGTGGCACATAAAAAACAAGCTGAAATTATTAAGGACATAATGTAATTAAGGGATTTCTTGAGTTTCTAAACTTCAAAAATGGGAGATACAAATTTATAAAAAAATTATAGTTAAATTTCAGGAGAAACATTTAATATCAAGCATACACCTTCCACCGATCTAATGCGGTTGGTTTCAATCTCTTCTGTGAAAAAAGCAATTTATCTCAACCATTGGTATATATTTTAAATTAAAGCTTTCCTCCAAGATTCAATCTCTGCTGGTAGCATTAATTTGCCGATTATTAGCAGTAGCATTACTGCTGCCGCTGCTGGGATGCATCGACTGAAAATTATTACTATTATTATATATCGTTGCCACTGATTGTAATACTGTTATTAGTAGTAGAGGCCATGCTAGTGTTGAAGAGTTGGATATCCGGCGGTGGCGCCACGTCATCATCGGCCCGCCAGGCGGAGGCGGAGATGAGGGGACGGTTGTGCCACCCGAGCGTCAAGCAGCCGTCCACCTCTTCGACGCAGTACCCCTCGCCGGAGAAGAGTGTCAGCAGCATGCTGGCCTGCTTGAAGGCGTTGGACCCGAGGTGGACCGCCCTGAGACTGGCCCTGCCCAGCCGTGCCCGCCACCGCGCCAGCGGTTCATGGCGCTCCACTCGGGCCGCCCCCTCGCAGCACACTATGTTGCAGATCTCCCGCTGGAGGTACACCTCCGCCACCGCCTGCTGCTGTTGGTGGTGGTGGTGGCGGGCGGCACCTCTCCCGGTCTCCAGAGAGTCGAACATGGTGGAGTAGTAGAAGAGCGCCTCCGTAAAGCGGTCCAGGAAGGCCGGCCTGTTGTGGTCCGCTTCCTGCTCCACCACCGTCACGATCCTGGGCCGAAGCCCCACGATCCAGCCCAGCACCGAGTCGATCGGCGCGGCAGCATCGTCGCCCGGGTCGCCAAGGAGGCGGTGGAGCTGCAGGACCGAGTTGACGGCCACGGCCTCGCCGGGGACGACCTGCAGCATCCACGGCCGCACGTCGTCTATCCGGGACGCGGCGACCCCGCGGAAGGCGAACCGGACCCGGACGGAGCGGGCGAGCTCGGCCAGGCGGAGGCCGACCTCGCGGAGGGCGTCCCGGCCGTCTGGGGAGGGTGGCCCGATCCCGGTGAGACGGAGGAAGGGGGGCCCACCGGCGCGGAGAGCCAGCGCCTGGATCAGTGCCGGCCACTGGAGGCCGTGCATCAGATTGAAATCGATGACGTGGACGCGGTTGTAGCCGTCGAATGCCTCCAAGATTGCCTGATTGGCCATGAAGTGGGCGAACTTGAGGTAGGGGGAGACCTCATAGAAATGGTGGTAGAGGATCTCCTGCTCCGCCGCCGATCCGGCGACGGAGACAGAGGAGGAGGAGGAGGAGGAGCAGGGCGAATAGATCCGCCAACACAGGGCGTCGACAAAGTACCCGGCGACCTTCCCGATTCCCACACCAGTGTTCACACGTGTGAGCACGACCCGCATCTCCTCGATGATGTTCCAAGCTAAGCCGGAGTCGCCGCGCTGGACGGCGTCGGCGCAGCTCACGAGGAGGTGAACCAAACGGATGGCAGAGCCCTCCTCCTCTCGCTGCCGGGTGGAAGCGACGACGGCCGTCTGATGCTGCCGGTAGGGAAGGGGAGAGCACGTGGGATCCGGCCACGTCTCCACGACCGGGGCGGCGGGAGGGGGCCTCGGCGGCGGAAGAGATGGGGATAGCTCGGAAAGGATGGAGTCGACCCAGGCGGTAAGGTCGGAGGGGTTGTAGTGGACGGCCTCGGCGAAGGCGAGGTGGTCGTCGGGTGCTCCCCCGATGGCCGACTCCAGCCGCTCCAGGCTATGCGCTACGTGAAGCAGATCCGACGACCGGACGCGGTAGCCGGCGCCCGCAAGGAGGCCGTCGATCTCTGAGGCAGAGCACTGTGGGGCGGAGTCGGCGGCGGCCCACCCGGTCGTTGCCGTGCCCGATCCGAACGGGTACGGTCCCATCCCCTCACGCTCCCCGCAGGCGCGCTCCGGCAAAAGAACAGAGAAAGAGAAAAGTGAAGGGAGCTGGAGATCCCCCTCGCCCTCCATCTTATTTTTAGAGACAGACCGGGAGTGACGTCAGCATGTGTGACTGTACACGTGGCGGGTTCTCTAGATTTTGGCTGCGTCTTTTCTTTCTCATGATGAATTAGAATTTAGATCGCCTCGTGAGATATTCTCGTGATAGCGACGTTGCTGGGACCGTTACGAACTTCTTTTTTTTTTTTTTTCCTAAGACATTTTCTTTGTTCTTTCATGCGAGTACAAAAACCCAAAGGGAAGGGGGAAAACCCCGAAGAGAAGGAAAAAAAAAAACCCGAAGAGAACGATACTCGTCCGTCGTCACCCCATCTACGGCTTCCGATCCCTCACGCTCTCCTGTCCGTGGGGCCCCGTTAGGGAGGTGCACACGTGGGTTCTTTTTAATGTGGACGTAGAACTTCTGTATCTTTTAAATCCTAAATTCACTCCATCCGAACGCCCAAATTTGCACCCATCTGGTGCCACGTGGGCCCTAAATGATTGACTACTCGGAGTTTATCAGAAGGAGTTGTACAAGTGCTTCGTAGAGTTCTAGCCAGGAAAATGTCACATAAAAAGGTTTTTCCGTTAATAACAATTTAATATCTAACTAATTCATATATATTAAATCAAATTTCACAAGTTACACTAATCTTCTCAATTTTTATCAGTAACGTTAATCATCCCAGTTTTCTTGTCTAACGGAAATCTTCTTTTCATAATCTTCTTTTCATATGCATCGCTGGGGGTGGAAATCCTTTCCTCTCGAGGGCCCTTTTGTGGGACAAAACTGTAAGGGGGGTCTTGAATTTAGTTCCACATCGGCGTAGCGAAAAGGTTCCGTACCTTAAATGGGGGATGGAAATCCTTTCCTCTCGAGGGCCCTTTTGTGGGACAAAACCGTGAGGAGGGCTCCGGGTACGCTCGACCCCCAAAGCGGACAATACCTCGGGAGTAACGCGGTCCTCTTTCTCTGCTAGCTTAATGTGGGCTAGGCTGTTGTGTGAGGCTCTGGCAGAATGCCGTCCCCGCAACAGATGGCGCGCCAGGAAGGGACGCCTCCTCTCTCCATTGACTACCCTCCAGGACTGTGGGGGCCCGTTGGGGTAAAACCTGGCCGAAACCTTTCCGCTGGGGGGCTATGTTGTGGGGGGGGAGGGGGCCTTGAATTTAGTCCCACATCGGCTAGTAGCGGAAAGGTTCCGTGCCTTAAATGGGGGGTGGAAATTCTTTCCTCTCGAGGGCCCTTTTATGGGACAAAACCGTGAGGAGGGCTCCGGGTACGCTCGACCCCCCAAAGCGGACAATACGTCGGGAGGAACGCGGTCCTCTTTCTCTGCTAATGAAATTGAAATGAGCAATCGAACACCAGAATCTCGTGCACACAAGCACTTGTAAGACTTGTTCGTGGCCGGTATGGTTAGCTTTTAGCAATTAGTGTATCTAGCCATGTTTCAGGGACCCAACTGGATGTAAGCGCAGTGGTCAGTTAAATTTAGCAATCAATTCCTCGTTAGTTCAAACTCGAACTCCCATTCTCCAACCATGACAATCTAGGATATGCAGGATAGATGTAATTGGATGGGCCTCATGAAAGGATTCGCGATCAATGGAGCCTCGCATGCTATGTGGAGCAGCGCATTTCAGGGAGCCATATGTGACCCATTGAGTCATGGCTGTCGCAAAAATCATGAATGGCCATCATTAAATTACTCGCCCTATCTTGTTTGGGTCTGAATTCTTAAACCCACACAAATATGCAATTTCGTAAACTCTAAACGCTTAATGTCATCTTGGTAATATGTAGCCAAAAAAAATGCCATCTCGGTAATCATACGAACAAAAGCCTTATCTGCCCTGGAGATCGCTTCCACAGTTTGAAATGGTCATTGACGTGACGTTACGATTTTTAACGGTGGGTAGAAGGCATCCACCGCTTGCTCCTCTGGAGATTATTGTTGAGTGCGTACCATATCAATCATGGCGATATATCTTATTAGGACGGAAACAGAGCATGCGATGGAAACGAAAAAGGTTGGCGATTAGTGTTGATGAACTTTTGGCACAAACTATGAACATTTTCTATGATCAAGTATATATTTATATATAACATGCTCGCTCTCCGGCCGTGGAGAGAATTTTAAATTTCAAGATACCATTAGAAGCTCAATACATACACGTATTGTTTTGTGAAGTAATTCGAATTTCAAATCATTCATTTGCTTCAACCGCTCGATATGGGAGCATCAACTCCGTTCCTTTAGATTTTTGAAGAGCGGAAGAAATTGTTGGAATTTTATAAAAAAGCCTTGGGAGGTAGAATGCAGGCCAATTTCATACCACCTGGTGGAGTGGCACAAGATCTGCCTCTTGGTTTATGTCGAGATATTAATTCTTTCACACAATAATTTACTTCTCGTATCGATGAATTAGAAGGAATGTCAACTGCCAGCCGTATCTAAAACCAACAATTAGTGGATATTGGTACCGTCACTGCATAGCAAGCAATGATGTAATGTTAAAAGGTCATGTGACATGAAGATATTGATAGCAATATGGGGAAGTTCGCATCAAGCAACAACGATTTATATGTTGTCAATGAATATTTTGTGTGAAGCCTCTTGGAGATGATGTACCCGAGGCTAGGATGAGCTGAAGGGGGACAATACGAGCGAATGTGTGTAAGCCGAGACAAAGATTCCTATTCTAGGCGGGATGGGCTATCTACCTTCGAATGGTGTTGGTTCGTAGGACCATGAACGAATTTGTCTCAGGCCTCTAGGCACATCAGATTTGCATGAGTTCACCGGGGTACCTTGGAGCACCATATATGTGTGTATGCATGTACACATTCACTCATAGGACAACTCAAATTTCTACATCTGTAGATTTTCATGTTTCCATCATTTTTAAATAGACACATGGATGCTTGCATACATACATCCACATAAAACATACATGTTGCTGGAAATTGGACCCGGGGGCCGCGGCGAAGCCGGGGAAGGAGGGGCTCCGCCGCAGGGACGGTGGATGACTGTGCGCCGGCTACTGGCGTTCTCCTGTAGGGCGGATCTCCGCCGCAGGAGCGGTGGTCGATGGCGCGCCGGCAGGTGGCGTCCTCCTGGGGGGCGTAAGTCCTGCAAGAAAAACCGGTGGCCGGGCTCCCCGGCACCGGCCCTCCGATGCTTAAGTCAGAGGGGGCAGATATGTGGAGAGAGTAAGGAAGAGAGTATATGGAGAAGACAGCAGGAATATTTTGATAAGATGAAGAAGATGAAGAGGGTGATATCCTCTATTGTGTCTGTGCTGTTTGCTTCTTTTCACCCGGTCCAGGAGGGTTCTGTCCGGGGGCCCCCCCATCCTTTTCCCCCCAGGTTTCCTTTTATAGAAGGATTTTTGTTACCTAGGAGGTGACAGGAGGTTTGTCCTCTTTTGTAATAATTGGGCACGATTTGGCCCATTAATGGCGTAGTAGAGAACGGGACCGAATCGGACCGGAATCAGGGAGTTGTCACGGTCGATCGGACCTGTTGGAGTGGTTGAACCGCCGGCTGTGGTGGGCCTGGGGTCCGTGGATGGTAAGTGCATTTATTACCGAATGAACTGGCGGTCAGGGAGAGCCATACGCTCTGATGGTTTATTGATCCGGAGATCGTCTTGGGCCGTGCTCATTAAATGACTGGGTGCATCGGAGACTTGAGGGAGTCTCATGCATTAATGGCAGGTCGTGCCGAATACCTGCAGAGATCTTATGCCTTGATGGCTTGGAGATAGTGGCAGGCTGTAGTAGAGTCGCGTGTATAGCCGCCGGACCTTTCGAGAAAGCTTGGCGGGGAGGAGTATTAGTTAAGGCATCGGAGCCGCCGGACCTTTTGAGAAAGCTTGGCGGGGAGGAGTATTAGTTAAGGCATCGGCTCAGCAAGGGTGCCGAGCCGAGCTGGTCGCCCAGAGGGGCGCCCTGTGGGGGGGTTGCTTCGAGTACTCCTGGTCGGCGCCCTTTGGGCGAACACCTTCTAGTCGAGCGCCTCTATTTGGCGCTGTCTCTAGTCAGCGCTTTCTAGTTGAGCGCTTCTCTGGTCGGCGTCCGCTGGTCGGCTCTTCCTATCCGAGCATCTCTACTTGGTTATTTTGATTGGGCGCCTCTTGGCGCTCTCTCTGGTCGGCGCCCTTTAGTCGAGCGTCTTCCTGGTCGGCATTCTTTGGCCGAGCGCCTTTCCGGTCGGCGTTCTCTAGTCGAGCGCCTCCGTGGCGGTATGACTTGGGGTTTTTCCCCCAACAATACATATATAGTTTGAATTAGATGGTGGGGGTCCGGGGATATGAACAGTTAGATGTAATCTATTATCTATAAATTATTTACACATAAAAAATTATGCGATTTAGCTGAAAGAATGGGTTGGGTTCGTGTTGATCCTGTGCCCTCGTCAGAAAGTTGGGGCCCCTGGAACCTTGGGAGCGAAAGGGAGGCATCTTTCAAGCCCAGGCCATCTGCACCGACGGGGCCCAGAGACCTTCGATTCCTATTCCGGTGTTTTACGCGATGCTGTCGGCAGAAACTGCGGGTCGAACACAAATCAAAACCTGCACACGTTCTACCGCACCATTCCGGTCCCTCTCGCATCCCAAGATCCAACCAAATTAATTTTTCCTTTTCCCGTCTATGCCGCGGGCTCTCAAGCCGCATTTATGTTGCTCCCCCGCCACCAACCCGCTATTACTTTTTCTCCACGCATTACAATCAAGACCCGGGGTTCTCCCCGCACCGGCCCCATAATAAATATTACATTAGGGCACCGCTATTGGTCCCTCTCCTGTGATTATTATATACTTGTCCATATACCTGCAAGAAATAGACAATGTTCTCTTCTTTTTTTCTTTCTTGATTTTTCCCGGACTCATATCACGAGCACTAAAAATAAGTCATACAACCGCACCTCGCTGCTTGCATCACTATTCAGTGAAACCACGCTGCTGGCAGGAAAGAAACTTCTTATTTACCTTCATTATGAACATATGTATGTGGTTATTATCAACTCTGCGTCATCCTTACGTCATTTTTACGGGATACAATTTTCTTGCGACCTTGCTTGCATATGGAACATGAAAAATGATATCCCAAGTTGGGACGCGTAGAGGTCCCGTCCAGGTCATTGGCAATTTGGCATCAGTTTTTGATCATGCTGATGCATTGAAAGTGCAGTTTAGTAGTGTTAACCATATTTAATTAGTTGGGCAAATTCCTTTATGAAAGTAATCATCAGCTGCTTTTGAATTAGTTGGGCATGCAGCACGTTTTGTTCGTTGTCTTTAGTAATTAACTATGTGCACACTACGGATATTATTTTGTACATCGTTTACATCTGTCTAAATTATATCTAGTTGAGAACTGGTAGTACTTGCTAGATTTCCCGAACTCCAAATGACATGCCTGGAAAATAGAAGATTCAAATCAGATATTAATGGATTCCCAATTGGATGCTTGGCACGTACAAAATCAATGTGCTGCAAACTACTTCATAGCCACTGCCTGCAACAAAATTCGGACCGCGAACTCGTCGGGCATTTGAAACGCTCCATCATAGAGTGCAAGTGTTGTGCTCCACGTTAGATGGGTAGCCCGTGATGGCATGGAGCAAAGTCCAGAGCTGACGTGGAAGGCCATAATCTAGAGAAGGTAGTGGAGAAGGCAATGCCGGCCATGTTAAGCCCTTTGGTTCCACAATCAGGCACGGGGACCCAAGTCCAGTGCTTCCCAAACCTATCATAGGAGAGCCATGCTATGTCCCACGACCCCTTACAGTTTGACATCAGCACCAACCTAACCACACCATCCCTCTCCACCAAACACCCCATCATCACCCCATATGGCTTCCTAATCCCCTCAACCACCTCCTCTGCAACCCTCGACACCAGCTCCCACTCCCTCCCATCTAAGCTCAGCCCCCACAACTCCACCCCCGTCACAACCCTCACCCTAACTCTCCCTCCCTCATCGATCGCCCTCGATCTAATCACCGCCACGCTCCCCTCGCCGTACACCTGCAGACGATCGCTTGTCATCGGGCCCAGGCCTCCCGGGAACCTGGGCCGGAACACCGCGGGCCCATCACCTCTCCCGCCGGCGCGTAGCAGCACGCTCTCGCTCCCGAAGTGGACCACGCTCAGCCATATCCTCCCCTCTCGCTCCACACGTGCCGGTTCCCCATCGCCCGATCTCGCCTCGCGGGAATGCCACGCGTCGGTTTCCGAGCAGTACTCGAAGACAAAGGGCCGGTTGCGGTCCATCTCCGCGAAGAGAAACCGGAAGCGGTCCGTGCCGGACGGGTCGGAGACCAGCTTCAAACCGGACCGCCGCCACGACGAGGTGCCGCGCGGACCGAGGGGACTCGCCGGGATCCGCCGCACGGAGCGGGTGGCGAGGTTGACGGCGACGAGCTCGCGGCGGCCGTTGGAGGCGAAGAGAAAGAGGTCGCCGGAGGCGGCGAGGAAGTAGAGGTCCTCCCCCGGGGGAACCTCCGGCGGCTTGAGGATCCCGGCGACCGGGATCTGGAACCAGCGGCCGGAGCGGGCGTTGAAGCCGCGGAGGACGGCGTCGCGCGGGGGGCGCTTCTTGAAGACGAAGACCCAGCCGCCGCCGGGGCCGGAGCGCTGGTCGTACAGGCGACGGAAATCGTCGGCTGCGATGAGGGAACCGAGGGCCTTGGAGACGGATTTGAGGCGGAGGACCTCCGGGAGGGCGAGGCGGCAGAAGATCTCGTGGAGGAGCTCCGACGGGAGGAGGCAGAACCCCACGGCGGTCGACGTCGGGCCGCGATCGCCGTCCATCGGGCTCCTCCGGCCAGATTTGGGGACAGCCGGCTCGGGGGGGTTAAGCGGGGGTTTATAGCGAGGGAAGACCGGTTGCGACACCAGAGAGGGGCGGGGCCACCCGCTGGTTTTCGGTAAAAACCAGCTGGGCCCCAGGTTTATTTGTTTAGATTTTAGCCCTTTACAATATATATTTTTTCCATCAGTCCCTATTTTCTTAAGATTGCTTAATTGTTTAATATTGCAGGTTAAGACACCACGTTATGAGCGTCTTATGACGATATCATAAGATTAACTAACTACTAGGTAAAACTTGCCCCCGGCCTTTCAAAAACCGGCGGTGCCGCCGTCCGCAGTTTGTCAAAACCATCGCATACCCAGAATATTATTTGAAGAAACGTCGGGAATGTAAGACTTGCAGGTCGGGGAGATTGAAAAAAAATTGCTATCTACAATACATTCTCTTCAATGAAATAAGGGCAAAAAAAAATCCTAATCCTTTTGACTGGTCAGCATGCTCTTAGGATCGATCCCAAATTGAAGGATTTGACTTTGGCAAATATTGAGGGGGTTTTCACACTTAGTTGGGATTTTTGTTGATCGAGCATTTACCTATGGTTTTAATGTTTTGCATGATTTGAGTTTGTGGATTAATATAGAGGTGACGTTTACACAACAGTGGACGGAAAAACGACCGCATAAGCGTGCAAAGGACACGTGCGCCTTCGTGCGTGCTATCACATAATAGGGTCGAGGTTTGAGGGGTCCATTAATTAGAGATGATGACTAAGCAAGCACGCGTGACTAAAGGGATTCCTACTACTTAAACGGATATGATCGTCAGTGGAAGGGAAAGAAATGCCCATCCTTAAATAAATTATTATAAGTTGCATCATGTAGGCCTATGGGATATTTCTTTTCAAAAGAAAGTAAAAACATCAATTTTTTCTTTTATTAAGATGGTCCTGTCATCATCCAATAAGCAATGGAAGAAAAGGACAATGTAATGATCCTAAGCTTATAGATTGATTATTCGAGACGCAAGTCAACCTGAAGATAAAAACATCATTTATTTATTTATTTATTTTTGTCTGGTTTTGTTGCAAGCATCGCTCCTACACTTCAGAGGGTCACGCCAAACAATACCTAACTTCTCCGCCGTGCGGCTTCAGCTGTTGTTCCTTCCTACCGTCTTGCATTTAAATATTATGCTTTATGTCCTAATTAGAGTCCAAAAATACATTAGCTCCTGTGGTGATGATAAAGAGACAGGGCAAACGAAATGACGGACGGACTTCTCTATTTCTTGTGTTCTCAGTGTTTGGATGAGAAAAGTTATGCTTCTTTTGTTATTGGAGCTAAAAAGAGTGCCAGCAATGAGAAAATGCATGAGTATCAACTTATAGTTTTCTGCCAACTTTTTTCTGTAATGCTCCGTAGCCAGCCGGCTCATAGAAAGATATATACATACCGATCTTAAGTCACCAAGGTAATTAACCTGCAGAATGAAATTAAGGTTTCTGAAAATAATCATGTCTAGAAAGAGATATGGCATGGTTTTCAAGATCAAATGGGATTCTTGTAGTCAAAATTCTGGTGTTGTCTGTAGATTTTTAGTGGCAAGCCGTTGATTGAATCAACGAAATGGAAAGAACCGAAAAAAAACAAAAAGGTGGGCAGCTGGCTTAAAGGAAACCAAACTCAGGAGCCAATTACAGTATCAGCATCCTACAATAATATAGACTTTTAACTGCAATATTATAGCCTTTCAACGGCAAAAAAGATATTGCTGAAAATATCATAATTAGCACTAAACATTTATGACAACAGGCTACCAGAAAACTAGAATGGCCTTTTGTCCACCACAACTAAAAATTTAGCTGCAAAAATTGCATTTGCCACCTTCGAAGACGAATATTTTTGAAGACAAAAAATTGTCACCACAAAGTAAAACTTTCCAGTGGCCTTTTTTTCCCCTCCACATTTATATGATTTTACCATAATACATGCAAGCTTAATTTGTAGCAACTTTTTCTTTTTGCCTCCATAAATCTATTGACAAAATTTGACTATTAATATAGTGGGAATTATAACTTACTGCGGTGATATGTAGCAGTAAATATAGCACTGTTAAAAGCTTTAAATTCATACTATAATTATTCTAATTTCTATAATAATATTATTTATTACATTATATTAAATAATAGAGGCAAGATTTGGTGCAATGAAAAAATTACTTCATTGTGATCAAGATATCACAAATTCAAAAACAAAAACAATCTCTTGGTGTATAAGGCAAGACTCGTGCTATTGACCCTATCCAGAACCAGCACCTCGTTCAAACACACTTCATTAATATACTCTAATAACAAACATTTCTTGAGACTAAATTGATTCACAGTCCATATAATCAAGCTTCACAATGTTTAGACATGTAGGAGCTTATTTTAGACTCAACAGCCGTATCCTATAAATAATTCTATCCTCATAGAAATCTTAGCCATGCTGAGAAGTCCATATTCGTATCTCAACCTGCTACTAAGATTCTAGGCAAAGCGGAACATGGCCCGCCATTCATCTTGAGCCATTGCTGCAGCCGTTTACTATTGATTTAGTATTACTCATCAAACACCAATACTCTCAAACGTCAAAATAAAGATTTCCTACACAAGAATACCCTAATCCAGAAGACAAGGAAATGTAACTTGATAAGTTCCTGTAGTCCAAACAAAATGGCAGCAATCCTCGGACATTCCATCCTATGACTAACAGTCCTCGAGTACATCATTCTTGTTTCTAGTCACTCCAGCAGACCTGCAGGCGGGCAGCACCACAACAAACCAAAACATAAGAATTGGAATTTTTAAAGTCGTTAACAGATTACAATAAAAACATAGTATATGATGTAATTATATGAGGCATTCTATAAGTGCCTGTCAGATTGACTTACTGTGCTGATAGTAGCATCAAGAGCAAATATTTAAACACAAAAAATTCAAAAAATCTGAACTCAAGGGGCACCTCTTTCTTATGGTGAATCTGTTATTCCAACTACCAGAAGGTCAGCACCGAAAGAAAAATGTTTTGGAGGATACCTCCATTTCTTATCCTAAAGTATCTGATAATCCACCAGATGTCCGCCTCTTTTCCCATTCCTCAAACATAACGAAAATGAATGACTATCCTCAGAAAAAGAAAACGAATGGTTATGTTATATAATTACCGCAAAAAGACAGATTAGCAATTAGTGCAAGTGACCATATATTGCTTCGTGACATCTAGATGATGATGAGGAATGGAGCTCCGTGATATTCTATTTTCTGACTTTATTGAGTGTATCCATGCCTGTATTGTATGGATTATCCGTCGTAGCACCAAAAAAAAATAATAAAAAAAAAACAACAATAACAACAACAATAACAAAAAAGGAGACAGATTAGCAATTGTTTATGTTCCAATTCTCATCCATACGGCTCGTGAGCACAAACCAAAAGCCTATGGTTCACCGGACCAGCAGGTAGGACCTTCACATGATCCGATGATGCATTGTGCCCATGCCGCTACAGAGATTAGAGCAACGCATCACATTAGAGCAAAGACAGCCCATTAAGCCTTCTAAGCGTAATAATCATGCCAACAAAGCCAGAAACAGCCACTCCTGTCTAGCTAAAGTATTTCATGAACAGGATGGCAATGGGCTAGCAGTCTCAAGAATACGTGTACACAGGCTCAAGTATACAAGTACATATGTACATACATACATATACGTGCGTCAGGGCTCTGAAAGTTCGATGTACAATTCAACTTCCAGATTGGCGAATCTTGCTCCCGAAGACTGCAGTCCATATTGAGTACGATGATACTCCTGGATCACCATAATTGTCATGCAGATTCTCGAACCTTATAATGAGTCGTTTCATAATAACTTGACGTTGTTGTTCCTTCCTCGTTCCAACATTAATAGAAAGAGCAATGTAATTTGGTTAGGTCAAAAAATATGCCAACCAACCTATTTATTAAATAGGTCGAAATTATAGAACCAACTTTGAACATTTTATTAAACAAGTAACTCAATCTGAGTTACAATGAGTTGAATCAAGTTAAATGAGTTAAAATGAATCAAACAAATTAAACATTGCCACCACTAGCTTTAATATATGTCAGATTAAGTCCAAACATATTCGACACCAATCCTCAAACTCCCCACGCTTTGTCTTGCTATTGTAGCCAATTATCTCCCTGGTGCAGTCCCTGAGAATTTCAGAAAAAAAATGTTGGATGCATTTCTTGAAACCAAATAGTAACTTTCCACCTACAGAAAACAGCCGTTTTCTTGCATGAGTTTATGCAGAAAGACAACAGTGCAGGAGGAGATATGAAAATATCCTTTTTCCAAGATGTCATCAGTCAGAGATGAGCCATTTGCATGGCTTGAGTTTGGTCATCGAGTGTAAGATGTGGACTATGAGGTGGATGTGCTCAAGAATTTTATTTTCCTGCCAATATTTACTGTCTTTCCTTGGAAACAACAAAATCGCCTGGCATTGGAACCTGTCAATCTCTGAGGTGAGTGGTTTTGCATAGCGGTGAATAGAATCTGAAGGCCTGCATGTCAGACTCACTATTTACAGGATTTGATGGTTGTTGACTGCTGGATCCTTTCTGCTGGCTCGCTCAGCCAAATTTGTATGGCACTTGAACCCGGGATCACTTACTAGTTCTATTATTTATTCTTTACCCTAAAATTTAGTGAAACAATGGTAACCAAGCAATAGAAGAGAACTGGTAAGTAACCATTACAGATGCCTCCTCTTCGAACTCTTTATAAAGAGTTATGAGCTTAAAAGGTTGCTATAATAACAGTTGCAAAAACAGGCAAATTGCACATTGACTGTCAATAAAGGAAACAGCAACAGTAGAATATTAGAACAAACCAGCTTATCAGCTAACCAAAAGGACGCAATTGCACACCTGCCTCTGTCATGTTATATTTATCTCTAATTAGAGAGGAGGTTGCGCTCCCAGTGGTAACCTTATAACCCTACGACCTTATGCCGTTTAGGACTTCCAGAGAATAAATTTATTGAATGCGAGGAGTGGAGCTTTCCGGAGAGCTGTCAAACTCAGCAGCTAACTTCGGTTCCAGAGCGGACCCATTTGATGTCTTTTCACTAGCCAAACTTTCATGAACAGAACCATTTTCAATTCTCTGCACCTTTATATTCCCTACTGATCCATCAGTGCCTTCCTCAGACATCCTGGTCGCTGATTCTTCTGCCTTTTCTTTCAACCTCTTTTCCTTCTCAAGTTCTTCCTTAGCCAATGGAGAGAACTGGGAATCCAAAGACTTTGCAGCACCTAACCATGCAAGAACAATTGCCAGCAATATTCCTCCAAGGTATGGAGTCGAGTTTGCAAGAGACCCAAATGTCAAAATCATAAATTGCTGGATCAGGGCACCTCCTGACTTTCCTAATGGGTTGCAAACAACATCAATGGCTGCCTTCCCTTTTACCTACAGTCAAGTCAAAGTACAGTATGAGCATACAAGTTAATTTGGTTTTCTAGAATATGGAATGTTCTACAACAATAAAAATTAGCTGCAACTTCCTTCTAATAGCAGTAATAATCAACAGACCTTATTTTAACTATCCTATATGTATTTGGTGAAAAGATGGTTTCTATACCTAATGAAAATACTAGTTAGATAAAATCTTTGTTCTTAATAAACAACCATGAAGGGAGTGCCAGTCTTTTTAAATATTGCATAACAATAGCAACAAAAATGCAATAGTCTGACGACTCAATCGTGTGCAAGAAATTCATCACACGATCGTCTAGAAACTCATTGAGTCGACTCGAAACTGGGCCAAGTCAACTTAACCCTGCAAGTTTTGCAGGTTTTCAAACTGACACAGTAGGAGACTCAGCTTGTGTAAAACTTAGATTTCGGATCAGTCTTGACACAGCTGACTCGCTAAGGTCCAAGTCATTTGACTCAATCGAGTCTTAAACACTAACTAACTATAGTCCATTTTAATACCATCTGTTTCCAAATTTTCACTCCAAGCAAACCATTGGAGGATGTTTTTTAGTATTGTTACGGGGGGTTCCCCGAATTTAGTCCCACATCGGCTAATCAGCGGAAAGGTCTGTGCCTTAAATGGGGGGCTCAATAACCTCTTCTCACCGAGGCGCCTTTTGAAGGGCAAACCCGTGAGGGGTGGAATGGGTGGTTCCACCCGGGGCGCCGTCAGAGCGCGGACCCCCGGGAGCGGTCACGATCCCCGATCCCCAAAGCGGACAATACCTCGGTGAGGACGCGGTCGCTTTCCCTGCTCGGCTGGTGTGCGGGCTGTGCTGGTGACGGGGTGCAAATCCCGCATCAGATGGCGCTAGAAGGAGGGCCTGGCCCTCCGCCTATCCAGCAAGGAGCCGACCCGGGCACAGGACCTTCCCGCTGGGGGGGCTGTGTTACGGGGGGTTCCCCGAATTTAGTCCCACATCGGCTAATCAGCGGAAAGGTCTGTGCCTTAAATGGGGGGCTCAATAACCTCTTCTCACCGAGGCGCCTTTTGAAGGGCAAACCCGTGAGGGGTGGAATGGGTGGTTCCACCCGGGGCGCCGTCAGAGCGCGGACCCCCGGGAGCGGTCACGATCCCCGATCCCCAAAGCGGACAATACCTCGGTGAGGACGCGGTCGCTTTCCCTGCTCGGCTGGTGTGCGGGCTGTGCTGGTGACGGGGTGCAAATCCCGCATCAAGTATGTTTAGTGTGAAAATATAATAAACCCCATCATTCTCGATTCTTTCACCCACCCTCACAACACCTTCTTCCCTATTCCCATCATGCGTTGAGAGGGTTCTGCTAGTTGCCCCCTCCTAGCACTTGACACTAACATGCAATTAGTTGTTGATAGCATGCCAAGTAGTCATTGTTGTCTCTTATTTTTTTTATCTTAATTATGAAATTAATATACACATTATATATTAACAATAAATTATATAGGGACCTGTACATAAGTATGTATATTCTGGATACTAAACTCAGCTAACTTTCGAGTCTAGTCAATTTTTTAGGTTTTTAAATTATGCGCCCCCACACATCCATGAATATGCATGTTGATTATGTAGTATAATACAAATAGGATAAATGAAGGTTTTACATGATAAGTATTATGTTGATTATGTTGCATTCACATGCATTTTGCAATCAAATAATAATAAGGGTACATGTCCATGTGCACATACATTGCATTAGCTAAATAAATAATGCATTAGTTTACAGATCCAGTCTTGTACCAAGAGGAGATCACATATATCGACTGCTGTATGCGGTAGACTAACACCCAATCTCAAGGCATGAAATTCTCTCATCCTAAATAAAAAGTAAACGTTTGATGGTGCATGAGTATTATGTATTCCTCAAACAAAAAAGGTATATGCATGTGTTTGTGGATCTATTTGTATGGTACTAGTTTTTGGTAAACATGCTGCATGTGTATTCGTGGTGGTCAAACAACCGAACATACTGGCATGCACCCCCAGTAATTCTGGCCTACCCACAAATGAGAACAGAGATGTATAAATGGGACTGTGGCTTTATTTACAATTTAGACAAGTCCTCACAACAATTGCTCGTACAAGTATGTTCTTATTTAAAGACACACTGGTGTACACCCTAGTAATTCTGGCCAACCCACAAATGAGAACAGAGATGCATGCAGGCAAGAGGTAAGCTTTCATTTTACATATCAAGGGGACTGTAGCTTTATTTAAAATTTAAACCACCCCTGGCCAACAGTTGCTCGTTGAAGCATGTTCTTATTTATTAAACAATTTCTCATGGTATAACAACGAAAATGTAGAATGATTATTATGCTTATGCAAATCCAGAAGTTCAAACATAAAGGCATACGGATGTTCATACACACAAGGGTAGCAGGGCAAACAAACCTTCATATCTTCATCCAAAGGGATATAAGCCATTTCCTTGCAAGGATCAAATAAACTGTACTTTGAGCTCTTACTGAAGATATTCTGTAATGCACCCACATAAACAGCTGCAATTAGAGGAGTCATACCCAGCTTCCCCAGTAAGGGAGCCAATGGCTCACCAAACAATAATAAAGAGAAGAATCCAACTCCTGTGAGCAGCAAAACTGTTGGAGTGATCATGGCTGCAACTCCCCACCCAAATTTTCTTAGAATAACCCGACCCAACAACATCATTGCGAAAGTTGCGATGCCAGTGGCAGTTGAAAAATCACCCATAAAAGATGAGTATTCATTTGGACTTGGAAACTGCCAAGTGAAGAAGAAAAAAGATAAGAAACAAATACAATAAAGATTAAAGATGTTTAGGTTTTAAACAATTGAAACACAAATAAAAAGACAAATTTTATATAAAAAAAAAGGGATGGTGAAGAAATAGCCCACCTGCGCTTTGAGCTTTGATTTCCATGTGACCTCAACAAGGTTAATACTGATACCATATGCAACCACCAAAGTGGCAAGATCCCTGACATATCTAGAAGAAAGCAAAAATTTCAAGCTCTCTCCCATACCTAGTTTTGGTTTTTCCTGAAAAATATATATGTTGAATTGTCAGAAGCAGAAAGAAGCAAGTAGAAAGATAAAAATGAAGAAGCAACCTTAACGACTACCTTCTTCTTGCGAATAGATCTTGGTACAGCGGGGTCATTAACAACAAAAGTGTTCGCTCCCCAATAGATAGCACAGATAAGAAGACCAAGAAGCACCACGATGCTCATCATTCCTTTTAGCGAAATTGCCCAACCATCAACCCCTGGACCCAAATTCTTCCGCAGGTTAGAGAAGTATTTTACCGTGCGTCCAGAAAAGATTAGAGCAACGTTAGCTCCAAGGCCAAACAGAGGATAGAATTCTTTTGCTTCCTCAACAGTTGTAATCTGAATCAAACAAAAAGCTGTGCTGGGTCAAAGCAAAGAAAATTTAAAGATGAATCATCATTTTTTGATAAGGAGAGTCAGGAATCAAATTATGGGGTTGGAAGAACGTAACAGGATAGTTCAGCTAAACAGCCATCATACGGTAAGTTCTAAATTCAACAGAAAGAATCAACCACCAACAAGACAAGAGTAGCAAAAAGAAACCACAAAAGGAATACGGGGACAATTTAAACAAAGACATCATCAATGGAATAGCAATTCATACATTAGCACCACCTAAACTTGATTAATAGAAAGAAGACATGTCCAAGATCAAACAAAAATTAACTTATACTTATGAACATTTGATTATGAAATCTAAATAATGGAAAGGATATTCTTCTACACCTTCCAGCAAGACCTTGAGTAGCACGCAAATAAGAAAGAAAAGAAAAAATAAGGCCCGCATATAGATGCCCAAAGACAATATGGAAGAACACATGATGACAAATCCAATTCACAAAATACGATTCTTAACTGATGAGACTTAATTACTGCAAGCGAATCAAGATCCAGAGATAACCAGTTATCATAAACAAAGTCAAATATCAAATTTCGCACAATAATTTTCGCACAGCTCACCTGATTGGCAAAACCCCAGAACAGAACCGAGATCACCACACTCCCCCACAGCTCCGCCATGACATAAAACAAGCAGAAGCTCCAAATCCTTAGGATCGCAACCGGCCCAAGGAAGCTCGGCCCGAGCGCAGCAAGCAGCTTGTCGGCCAGCGCGGTGGGATGGATGACATTCCTGAGAGGATACAAAACAAAGGCAAAGGCCCCAAAGAAGGCGATGAAGGGGAATATAACGGTGTAAAAAAGAGCCTCCTTGGACAGTGCATTCGAGAGCTTGGTGTAAAGGAGCATGAACCCCACCGCCAAGGGCAAGTTCACCCACGTCTTCAAGAAGGGTATAATCTCGGCGCTGCTCCCCTCGGCAGTCACCACCAGCACGTCCTTGGTGTCCCTCAGAATGGTATAGTTGAAAAGAATACAGAAGAACATGAGTCCCAGGGGAATAACCTTCTTCAGCGTCGAGATCTCCAAGCCCAAGAACTTGCGCCTCTCTCCGCTCCCGACTAAGCCGCCTCCATCGGTCGAAATCGCGGCTTCAGCTCGACAAATCTGGAGGTTCTTCGGTTTCTTGGAGAAGCCACGTCCCGCGCTCCGATATTCTGCAGGAAGGAGCGATTCTTCGGCTTCTGTGGGAGCAGAAAACCGGAGACCGCTGTCTTTACCAGCGAAGCCATGGGAGTGATGTACTCGGAGCGCCGCCGCCGCCGCCGCCGCCGAGGGAAAGGCGCCGGCTTTCTTGGTGTTTCTCCTGGAAAGATGGGTTCTTGCGGTCCAGAGGGGGTGGAGGTCTCTGGCTCGGGGTCCGGGGTTTAGGGGGAGAGAGATGAGGCCTTTGGCTCGAAGAACTCCCTCCATATCTCCGCAGCAGAAAGGCCGCCGCTTCACCTCCAAAGGAGAGAGGATCTGGAGATATGGAGGGAGAGCCGGAGAGGAAGGGAGCCGTACCTTTGTATCAGAGGAGGGCTAAAGCGGGAGAGTCTGGGGGTTTTCTTTTTCCTTTTTTCTTTTTTTCTTTTTTTCTTTTTTTAGGGGGGAAAATTACAGATGAGATTTTTACAAAGAAAAATTTAAAAAAAAAAATGATGAGATTGTTGGACGGGGGTTTGCGGATGGATGGCTTTCTATTGGCCGCAGATGCCGTTCCTTGGACCCCTAGATATGTGTTGTTTGCGGAAAGTGGTAAATCGGACGGCGCCCATATCCGAGATATTATGCGCCCTTGAAGAAAGGCTATCATATGCGAACGGATCGTATGCGGGCTGTGTGAATCTACCGTCCACCTCTCCCTCGAGTCAAATCACCGCCGCCCATGTGTTTCGCAAGTCCGAGAACCGCGATTCTGGAGGTATACCGCTAGGAAGTTGCGAGACATGCGAGAAGAAGCGGCTGCATGGATTTATTACTAATTATTAATAGTCCCACTAAAAATCTAGTTTTAGTTGCTTCTGCTGCCTTCTTTTTTTCTTTTTTCTTTTTTGGCTAAGACTGCTGGCTTCTTTTTGACCTATCTCAGTCTAGTCTAAGCCGGGGGGACACGGGGACTCTCTGTTTTGGACGGTCACCTAAAGCAGTGCGGCCTTGGTGGCGCGCATCGGTACGTGTTGATTGATGATCATCGAGGAGCGCACGACGTTACACCTGATGCAGCTGCTGGCTTTCTGCTGGTCGCGTATGGTGAGTGGAGTCAGAGACTTCTCACGTCCGCAAATCGGCGAGCCAAGCCAGGCTGTGCAAGGGTTAATTAGTTTCGACCGTCCAACGTCCTTACACCCACCCCAACTAAGAAATAGTCGACAAACTTGATGCGAAACAGCGTGTTGCTAGATTAGATTTCAGAACAAAGCAAGGCCTATTGATGTTAGCCCGAGTTTGCACTTTCGAGGCATTTTGTCATCCTGAAAAATTCACCCGGTATCAGGAAATCATTGGATTGCAAGCTCAAGCCACTCGCCCCTCCCTTTCATTCCCTGGTTCCTTCCCCCCTCTTTGACCTACTCTCACCGACGTTTCCTTCGGTTTAACTTCCTCCGGGCACTAGCCAGGGTCAGGGTTGGTGGCTGAATGGTCAAGACTGACTCTAGCAAGCAGCTGTGGAAACTTGAAGTTTCAAACCCGGCCATGTGTTGTAATTAGGTGGATAGCATTCTAAGGCAAGCGGAAATGCCTTTTCCTTCAACCGAAGACTGTATTTTCCAAGAGTAAATAAATGAATCTCAAACATCTTCTAATCCCACGCGCGCATGGTATACCGTAATAGCCATGCAATGGGTCACATCTTCAAATCGTGTTATGTGCCGAGACTCTTCTCATTAGCTAGATTTTAATTGATAAACTCAAAAGTTTCAATTGCGTGAGATAAGTAGCGGAACCACATAGTGCCACAAATCCTCGAGCATGAATACTGCGCTGAATGGCTTTTGCTAACGTAATCGAGTCCGTACGACTTAGTCAAGACTACTTCAAACCATTATATTCTCAGTGCTACATGGCAAATATTTTACAAGACCTTTCACCCACTAAATAGAGAATAATATCCTGTGTTCTGAATTTGACATTCTGATTTCTGACTCACTTGTTTCAGGAACAAATCCACCCATCAAGATTTAGTCGCGACTTTATCAAGCAACTGATGTCTCAAAAACTCGAGTCCTTTCAGAGTAGCAGGTACGACCTCGTTATAAATATAAGCAACCGATGCCTTGGGATACCTCTGGACTTGCTGAAAATCCTGGCTTAGTTGAGGTAAAATCCGATTCATAATTTGATTTATTACAAGAAACCCACAAAATTCTAAATAAGATAGTTCGACTTAAGCAATTGCATTTATATTCAGTGATATTTATGACCCACTTACAACGGACCGGAGATTGTCTTTCCAGTCGAAACGAAGCTACGATGCCACAAACCCAGACATTGAATCACTAAGAATTCTCATTTGTAAAACAAGAAGAGAAGATATATAGAACGGCCAGGGATTTCCCTCTCCCCTAATAGAAGAACGCTAGGATAGCTTCCATGGAAGAAATGAGCATAAAACGTTAGCCCCATAGCATAGTACTTATCTCAATAACAGCATGAATGGGCCACAGATCCACATATCAAGAAATAGAAACTCTCATATAAGGTTCATGCTTCGGAACCCTTACCAGACAGCTAAAAATATATCTTGGTTCTCGTCTTCAGAATCACCATCCTTTATGAGAAATTCTGAAGCGCCATCATCTTCAACCCCACTATATATTTGCCAGTTTAGACGCTGCAGATCGACGCACGCTCTGATGGAAGGTGCTGGCTTGTTAGCAACCGATTGTTGATAAAGAACTCCACCCACAAGAGTTGGAAGCAAGCAAACCAGACCAATTGAGCTTGCGTGCTTAATCCCAGATCAACACATCGATGACAACAGCAAGAAACTTGGCGACAACACCAGTCGCTGTAAATGCTAGCTGTGGCCGAGATTGCTCTCCTCGCCGCAAAACTTTAGAAACTGATTAGAAATCCAAAAACACAAGACAAAGTCACTGCAATAAAAGCATCCAACCTTAGCCAACTCCCAGAACTCGACCCAGCAGCAGTGAAAACATCCACATACCCCCTTGTCACGACCCAGAACACCAGGGCCATCAACAAGGAGAGGAAATTATTGTAGAGAACAAAGCCTCACCATGCGCTTTATGTAAACCATCTCTATCGTGATGGTAACCAAATAAGCAACAGCCCATGAGGGTGAACGCCGAATCAGCGATCACGTAACCAACCGCACCGCTCAACATAATGACAAAAGTGATAAGAATGTGAGCTTCGAAGGACAAGGCTGCTTTCTGAAGGAGGTATCGGCAGTGGCAGCCAGGAGCGGAAGTCAGGGATCGGAAAACTATAAATGTATCGACGTTGGCATGCCACGGTCTCGACGGTCGGTGCAATTCACGAACTTGTGCTTGCACGTAGCATCTGTTTGGGTCTTGAAGCGCTTTAATAATAAGCTAAAAAATTGTTTGGACCTTTGATAATATACTCGGAAAATAGGTGTCTCGCTTTGATCTTGCCATTACGAAGTGGGGGAAAGAAAAAAAACTCTGACGCAGTCGTGAGTGAGAACTAGGTGATTACGGTCAAGGGCTCGATTCATAGAAAAGGATAATGAGGGCCCGGGGTAGGGGTTTGGGAGCTCAGCAGACGAGGTGGTGAATTTAACTAGCCTCTCTACCTGTACCAACGTCTTGGCCACTATTTGCTGTACAGATACTTGTGCACCCTACCAATTATTATATAGAAGCACCAAAAGAAGCCTTAGTTTGACTGCAATGATCTAAATTTTAAAGGAATACATTCTCTCATTTTGTAGGCAAGAGGTTGGAGGTTTTGAATCTTGACAGACGTTATCCTTTAGAAGATCTTTTGGTCATATTTAAGTTTTGATTCACCAGCATTGGTCTGCATGCCCAGGTATCTAAGCCAAGCTTAGGAGCGATCTCTGCTTCAAACCTTGCTCAATTCTCTTCAATCTAAGAAAGGTGCAATATACAAGGAGAAGTGTCTGATTTGCGATATCAGAATTGGAATCAGAATCGAAATATGAATAAGAATTCGAATAGCAATATCCTTCGACACATTTGGTTCGTAACTAGAATCGGAATTAGATTTGAGTACTATGGGAGAGTAAAGATTAGATTTTGAGAGATTGGGGTATTTCTATTTTTCTCTAGAATTGAAATAAGAATGAGACTCCCTCCAACTAAATGGTCAAAATGAGAGCTACTTATTTTTATTCCTATTTCAGAATTAACTCTTCCAGCCAAACATACCTAATGGGTAAGAGAGCGGCATTTTGGGTTTTGAGGGCCCTTTACCGTGCACCACGCGGGAAAGGAATAATGGTACAGGGAGTGGCGCGCCACGACGAGTAACAGGCTTTTTTTAGATGGATTTCAAAATGCGAGTGCCAGAGGCAGATCTTTCTGCCGGTCCATGAATTGTCCTTTGTGGTTCTAGGGCGGAACACCCTATGCCCAATATCATCCTGGAATTCCACACGAACTATAGTAATATCTTGATGTTATTGTTAGGTGAGAGGCAATTTTGTCAAACTTCTAACGGACTGGTTGCCCCTGTTAAAATTGTCCGCAGGGGAGGCAGGAATCAGGATGATGCTCGGCCCATTGCGTTGGAAAACCCACACTTTAGCACAAGGCCAGGATGACCTAAATAACGGGTACAGATCAAGCCCATGTATGGGACTTCAGATGGAGCCTAATCCATGCTTCCCCTAATTTTAGCCCAACATAAAGCCCGTCTGGATTCTTCCTAATGGGTAAATCCGTGCGAGAGCAAAATCACAGATGTCGAGGATTAGGTAGGTCCTCGCATCCGAGCTGGCAGCCATTTCATGTCGAAGCTTGTTCTAGCTTCATTGATGTCTAGATTTAGCCCACCTCAGGAGCAACTGCCGCACCATTGGCTGCTCAGCTCGATCGGCGGTCAAGTGCCATGTGCTCCTCTTCTCGTGTCAACTACTGCCGTCCTTATTTGGCACAATTAAATAACAAACAACCAACCCCGCCTGAAAGCAACAAACGTAGAACTCGTTCAAATTTGATTCTCGAGTATATATGGAAGTGGCCCGTGGCCCGGCATCGTCTCATCTACTACTACCATTTCATTCATTTTGTTCGAACGGCTTTTGCACTGCCCTTTTCTTTTAGAGCCAGCCATATTCTAGTCTCACGTTGTCCTTGTTGACTGCGTTGCTGTCCTTTTGCCACATGGCATGATCCTACGGCCTCCATCGAGTGCTGGACTTGTGCCGAATCCAGTCCGTCTTCACACTTCTACATCCTATGGCAGATCAGCAGGTGATGCTCCTCAAAGGACAATAGAATACTCTCGTCTAATCTACAACACCGCTTTGTCTCGGTTGCGGGAGCTAGCATGGGTAATGGGAACTAAATGCTAAAAGCCTCGAGGATAAGGAGAAGAATGAGGGCAGACCATACCGAAACGCCGAGGACCGAGAGAAAAGACACCCAAAGATGGGGTCAGTTTGAGGTTTTCTTTCTCTCTCTCTCTCTGTTTTTTTTTTTTTTTTTTTTTAAGAGAAGGGCAAGTGCGGTCGTGTCTTGTTCACCAACTACTGTTTTTGTCACTACTTCGTTCCTAATTTCTAGTACTAAAATGGATGGCATAGGTTGTTGTCTCCACCTGTCCTTCAAATAATTCGTTTCTTATGTAGTTGGTGTTCCCAATTGGCGCTTTCCTTGGGCTCCAATTTCATGAAGCATGCTTTCTAGCTTTTATATAGTTTTTTTTTCCATATATCATATATGACAGATATGGATACAATCAAAAAAATTAAAAAAATTATGAGTTCAGGAGTGCATTAGGTAAGTCCCTCTCCCCCACTTAGTATGTCTAGAGTGGTTGGCCACATATGAAGCCGCCCAATCCGCTGTCCCATTGACCTCTTTATACGCATGCTTTGTCTGCAAGGCCATCCCACCACGGACCATAACTCGAATGTCTCTAAGTAGCGAATGGTAGTCACCCACCCTACCGGCGCACTGCAGGATCCAATTAATGACAGTCGCCCTCGAGCTGAACTGCTCTAGCCTACAGAGCCCGCCGAGTGTAACTCATGCTAGCCAGTGCTATCCTCAATTTTGCCCCTAGGACAAAGAGGCTTTTGTGGTTTGGAATTAGAAAACATTGTCCACCATGTATTCAACCATTTGAGAGTGCTTCATAGCAATTTTGAGCGGACCGGTGAATATTGTTGGTGCTAGGTTGTGAGTCATAATAAGAGAATCTATACAAATATATATTTAGGTTTATATTAATTATTTTATTAAAAAATAAAATATTTATATGAGACTAAAAATTTAAATAATATCTTCCGACTACTATTTTTAGATGAAATTTAAATTGTTGAAAATAATATTAGAGTGGATTCGATTTATAATCTATATAGGCTAAAGAATACTACCACACGAGTCCTTCTGAATTAATTATAAATTGAGAAATATATGAGCATCATGCATGCATATCGACTATTTATCCGAGGGATGTTGGATATTTATGTAGGACTAAAAAAAGTTAAAAAATATATTCCAACTAACTTTATAACGTGCAATATCTCTTTCACTCGTATGCATATTATTATTAATTATTTTATTGGAAAAAATATGCATTAGATGCTTTTTCGGAGAACAAATTGTTTCTATAATTTATAGGTAATAAGAATTGTTATGTTACCACAAGAGGGCAGGAAGAGGCCTATTCTAACGTACAGAATATGAATTCTCATCACTGATTCACTTGCGGGTTCTGCTCATAATTAATGTAGCTAGGGATTTGTTGAATGCTGTGTAGAAGGCACCTTCCTAGTAATGCAACTAACGTTGTAGGGGATAGAAACTTTCAGCAGGGATTGGCGGAGGCACTGAAAAAAGAAATATTATGCAGTTTGGTGAAATCAACCATGACGAAGGTATAGTTGTACTGTTGTAGGACAGATGATGAGTGCTGTTCAACATAAACTTATTAAATTCTTGTAAACTCTCTGCTAGGTGAAATGCTTTAAAGCAAGTGCTTCACTATTTCTCTGCACTTATTATTTTTTATTATATTAAAGAAAGAACTTGGAACTTGAGAACGGAATGTGGCAGTAGGAGAAACAAAAGACTTTCCAGGAGAAAAGATCTAGTTGGAAGCTGCATATGCCATGAAGTTCACTTTACCCGGCATAAAGGGTGTAGGTTAAAACAAAGCCCTGGATGCTAAGCAAAAAAAGGACAAAGCCTTGCATGGTATTTCATAATCTCTCCTAAGGAGCATGATGGTCGTGCGAAGAAACGTTTTCACCCAGCCCTGCTTCATCCTTCGTTTTGTCAAGTGCGAAAACTGTAACAAATATCTATATTTTTTGTATTTCTTCAAGATCATCAGTTACAATTTATATGAATGTTAATTTTGCATGATAAGGGTCATAATCATGTCTAATAAAGGCATCAAAATCTTTTATTAAATTCTAACTTTTTTTTACCTCTTTTCTCAATCCATGGTGAGTTATCGACTAACATCGATCTGTCTACTTCTTTCCATCCCGGCTAGCCACTCAGTAAACTGTAGCATGCTCTCTCCTCCAGTTAAAATATATGAAACGCCGGTTGTCCTATAAAATTAATATATGTTACAGAGTCTTTAGGTGGTTCGAACTTGAAAAAGAAGCAGCCAGTGGTCAAATTTTCTTTCTGCTCTTCGAATTTAATTAAACCATTAAAATATTCTATAGAAGAGAAGTTCAAACTTTAATACGCACAAAGTACAACCTGTCTCCTGTCAGAAGATCCATCTTTCTCACCCAGACAGAGAATTTGAAAAGCTAAATGGCCGGCTCCAAGCTCTCAGATAGACGCGAGATCCGAGCAGTGGGTTAAGGGCAGCCTCCAGGACGACACGATAAGAGTTTCTCATGACCGTTGCCAGAATTTGAATGCTGGTCTTCAAGAAAGGGTTCAAAAAGTAGGTCTCGGCACCAAATATGATATCAGCTCGGACCCATGGATTTGAGTCTTGGATGATACATTTTGAAGAATACAGACCCAAGTAATTATAAAAGTTATGATTTGGCCCCCATTCCTCTCGCTAAAGGGGAAAACAGCTAAGTAATATAATTTAATAATTATATATTAGACGTGAAGGCATATAAGTGTTCAATGAACATGGACGAGAGGCTGTTTAGTTGCCCAGCAATGGAAACTGGACTTCAGCCAAACTCATCCAAAAGGGTTAAAAAAGTGATTTTCAGCGAAAGAACACAGTTTAAGCTAGACTCTTCATTAAAGTTTTTGCCCAATATTTTACTATGATTTGTATACATTATGAGCCAACTATAATTTTATGTTTTTCTTAAGAATAATGGATCCTCAAGAAGGTTGTACCTGGCCTCTGTGTATATAGGAATACAATCATTAGGGATTAAGTACTGGGAGCCACTAAACTCTCTCCCTCTCTTAATAAAACCACATCTCTCTTTTACTGCAAAGCAAAAATATCAAGAACTTCTATTAAAAGACAAAAACATCACCATCCCACTTCAACTTAAAAAAAAAGAAGCACAAGTATATTAAGCCCAACCAAACTTAACATAGATTTGAATCCTAAAGTTATTAAAACTAATAACCAGCTAAACATAAAATTAGAACCTAGCAATGCATCTCAATAGAACCAACATAATCAATTTGGTATGTAAAAATCTAGGTTAATTTTACATAGTCATAAATCTAGTTGCACTAATTGTTCCTCTCAAATTAATTTGTTTGTTATAAATATTGGATATACATAATTTTTAGCTCTAAATGAAACTTGGATCTAGTCAAAGTTCACTTTCTCTTCTCTTATAACTAGGGTCAATTTCCTATGATGATAAAAAAAAAGGAATTTAAGTTTAAAAATAATCATAGATAAAATTGCAACTGCTTTTTCTCACCAAAAAGGGCAAAAAAAAAAAGGCTGTAGCTGCTCTGGGGAGTTGAGGCTCATGGATGCTACACTAAAGGAGGGCCAAATGGAGTTTTGCGGTTCCAGGTCCCACAATATAAATCATACAACAATTTCTCTATCAAAATTACAATTTTCTATAGCTCTCCAATAGTTCAAACTTAATATATTGAGAAAAAGAAAAACAAACTTATAGGCTAGCCTGTCGAGCTCTCTGATCATTTTCGAGCCATCTCTACAAGTGCTCCTTTCTTAAGTTCATCCTAGGTCTCTTCTCTTACATTAAAAAAAAGTATTATATATTAATAAATTGATCATTGGTCTCATCACATCGAAAAATCAGCACTCCAACCACATTCTTTGTTCTCGCATTATTCAAATATTGCGATAGCCTGGTCCGAGCCCAGACTATTTGACCAACCGGACTTGGATGCTGGACTCGTTCATGCGTCGCACACAATGAGCATTAGTGAACCCTTAGTAGGAGTTTGCTTTTCCATCCGAAGCAGGGGTTTTCTCTCTTCTTTCTCTCTCTTTTCTTTCTTTTTATTCCTTCGAACTCGCCATTCTCTAGCATTGTACCTATTGAAAATTAAGGCCGGAGAAAGCTACTGGACTGAGGTTTAGTAGATTTGCTTAGTAAAATTTAAGTAGGATTACATTATAAATTTATATAAAATTAAGTAGAATTACAGATATTTGAATATAGATAAGGTAGTTGCCCATCTATTTTTTTTTTAAAAAATAGGTTTACAACTGTCGGCCAGATACTCAAATTTGTATCTGTATTTTCTCAGATCTGGATGCTCAAAAGTTCGGATGGACATTATCTGGTTCTCCCTCAGCTTTTATTTCTCTCATCGCGACCCTCTCTCGGGCGCCCAACTCATAGCCCTAACGCCGTGCCCGTGAGCCCTCATCCTCCTCTTCGGTACGATAGGTGGATGATTCGCCGAATCATCGACACGTGTCGTCCACGTTATATGCCGACACTCGCGCCTTCTGCCCCATCTGACCGTTACCTTCCCCAAGCCAGCAAGGCATCTCTCTTTTGAGCACGCTCGCCCCCCTCGCCGCCTCCCACGTGCATCCGGCCACGGCGTTCATCCGGGGTCCCATGCTGTCAACTTAGCCCCCACCGTGCCTGATGTGACCTCACTCACCTAGTCTCATGCTTTCCTTGGAGGCGCTGATACGCTCCGCAAATCACAGCCCCAGAAAGTTACAAGACGGCCAGATTCCCGGAATGGTTTTGACACTGGGGGGGAGCATATTTCGTTGATGTTGTTCTCCTTCTGCTCTCGCTTCCCGAGCTTCGGTTTCCGGTCCGACCACGATCCGCCCCACCCGCCAACGGTCACATTCTCGGAAGCAGCGCCCAGAATTACAATCATACCCCTAAACATCTTGCTCAATGACAACACCGACCTCGGATTTGAGATGCGTGCTTGGATTTTCATATTTTAGTTGGCACCGGGGAGCATGCGCAAGCAAGCTCTACAGCTGGGGACCACATTCACACTGTCAGCTTTGCCCTTTTATTTTTCTTTCTCGTTGACGCCCCCACCGTCGGATCATTCCACGCTGTCACCACGAAGCAGTGGGCCCCACCATGGCTCCAGCTTCGAATTTGTCAGTCAGAAAAGGGCGAGGCCCCCGCATATGCGGAATTTTTACTTTCACAAGAAGAACCACTCGGATTTTGATCCAACGGTCGAGCTCTCGTCATCTTTTTCACTCCTGGGCGGCCGGTCCAGGACAAGGGACCGAGGGCATTATCGTCATTCTCGAGAGAGCGGCAGGCGCGTGTGAGATGAAAACAAAGAGCTGATTAAATTCCTTTAAACTACTAAGTATTCGATTTTAATACACCATACGACATTAACGATAGCACGAAGATTTCAAATTATTACAGAATCATAGAATAAATGGGGACTATAGTGCAACAGATACCATCACAACCTCTCCTCTCACTCTCTCTCTCTCTCTCTCTAACTGTAGGTTTTGTACTTGGTTTTTTTTTCTCCATTCTTTTCCCGTCCACCTGTTCCTGTTGGATTCTTTCTTCCTTCCCGTCTCCTGGAGCTCCAGACCATGGTGCTTCCCATCGATCCGCCACCGGAGTAGAGGCCGCCGGGAAATGGCCGGATCGCCGCGGAAATACGGAACCTCCGATCTTTTCTGATTGCCGGTTAGGGTTTCGGCAGCTTCGTCCCCTCCTCTCGCGCCGTACTCTCCTACGCCACCGCTGATTCTCGCAAGCTCGACGGAGAAGACGACGACGGAGTGATCGATTGGATCCCGGAGAGCGCGTCTGGTCTCTGGCGACGTTCCGGCGGGAGCTCCGGACATGGCTGCCGGGGGGAAGGGGAAGCTGGAGAGGGTCCGGAGGGGGCTCCGGACGGCATTCTTCATGCTGACAATGGTGGCGTCGCTGCTCGTTTCGTCGGCGCCGGTGCTTGTGGCCGTCGGGGACGTGACGGTGTCGCTGGTGCTGGCGTCGAGATTCGCATGCGCGAGGTGCTACGGCGTGAGGGGCCACCTGGAGAGATACGGCTTCAAGAGCTCGCTGATGGATATACCTCTTGTTTCCATCGCCCGATCTCTTGTGATCACATGTATAGTTTTGCTCCTCCTTCTTCCTTGGATCGGTTTATTTCCTTTTCCGCTGTTTTCTTTCCATTTCCCCCCTTCCTTCTTCGTTCTTTTCTGTCCAATTTTTGTTGGCTGATTCCTCGATGATATGTCGCGATATCGGCAACCGTAGCGTAGCCGAGGACGAATTTGGAATTTTTGATATTACTTCCTAATTTTACTTTTTTAGGTTGTTGTTTTGCTATCATGAAGAGAAGATGACTTCTAGTTTTCAAAATTGAGAGCGTAATCATCTTTGCCTTTTGTTGTAAACGATTAGAATTTTAATAATTTTTGAGCTTTGACCAAAAGCTTTCTTTCTTTCCTTTTTTTGGTCTTTTTTCCTCTTGTTCTTTTGCTCTTCATGAGCTTTGTTTTTTCTTCGTTCATCTTAAAGCTGTGTAAAACTTTTTTTTCCCTTCATTGTCATCATTTTCTCCTTTATGTTTCCTGAAAAGGCTAAACACTGCTGCAATACCACTTTCAATTTTTTTTTCATCGAATGTAACTGTAGATAGGATTAAGATGAAAATTTGCATCTTCTCAAGTATTCTAAACCCTAATTTCTTTTAACATGTATTAAATAAGTTCTGAAATTTTCACTCCCAATAAAACCTATCTGTAGGTTTGAAAAGTTAGGAGGACTTTTTCTTTTTCATTTTTTCACATAGACGTTGTTTAATGTATTACTCAACGACGCTCGCATTTCTTTCTTTTCCTCTTTTTTTTTTTTTTTTCTCTATTTTGTCATTTGTTCCATTCCTTCAATAAGGAACATGTTGTGTCTTTTTAATAAACTGAAAAAAATCCCTTTTCAATGAATCATTAGCTATATTTTTAGTTAAACCAACAATCTTCATGTTACTTTCAGTTTGGATACATGAAGTGCTTTCGTGAAATTAATTTATCTGTGCTGCACGAATGGTGATGAATTGAGTCTTATTAAGAATTGCCTTCTCTTTTTATAATATTTGCAATGATTTTGGTTGTTATGATATTCATCAAGTTTCTGTAAAATTATATGAAGTGGAAACATGTTTTAAAACACGTTATTCATGAACAGAAAAAAGAAAACAATTATTTTTGACCTGTGAACCATCTCTTCTTCTCTGTTTACTTGTATATTAATGATTGATCGTAATGAGAGAAATGTTCTAGTTAAGTTCATACTCAAATACCTTGACAGTTCATCTGGTTTTTCAAAGTATTTATGTCCAATGCATAATCATATTTTCTGCTTGCAGGTGTTTATTCTTTGTGCGATGGTCCTGCGCTTTCTCATGGTCCATATGTTGGAACAGTAACGCTCTGTTCCTTAGCTTCAGTGCTCATCCTGTCAGTTAAGGCTTGTGTTTTCACTCCTCTCTCTGAATTAGAACCAGAATCTTCACGCTTATCGGGAAGAGAGAGACTGCATTTAAGAAAATCTTGGGGGATGCCTGTTCTTTTCCTTTCTTCATTGGTATTTGTGCTTGGTCATTTTGTAGTTGCTTACAGGACAAGCTGCAGAGCGCGGAGGAAGCTCTTGTTTCACTGTTTAGATCCAGAAGCAGTATGTTCATTTCATTTACATTTTTCTAATTGTTATTTTCTCAATTCAAATGCCTTTATGTGCTATATCTCCTATATCAGTACCTTGGGATTAAATTTTATATACTATTATCCTTTGCAAACTTATTTTCATAGACTGCTGTGCTATTATTTTACACAGGACATACACAAAATTTCATTTGTAATTGCAAATATATGGTATATAAACATAGCGGCACTTCAAATTTGTTATTTTTAATGCCACCAAGTCATCAAAATATCACTTTCCAGAGAAGAATTGTTGTCTGCATTTTTTTTTGACTTCTGAA